>NC_057390.1:4883240-5183240 GCF_019320065.1 Cervus canadensis
CAGAATACTAGTGGTTTTAATGGAGATGCAAGCCTTCGCTGACGGGATCCAAGAATGAGATTCTGTACATAAGTTGGGACATCTGTCAGTCACAGTTACTCCCTTGAATCCAATGAGGTCCCAGCTTCCTCCATAGTCTGGTCCATGGGGAGACAGACTAAACAGTTTGGGAGACTTCTGTCCGCAAATCATGAAGGGTAAACAATGACTTACTCACTAAAGCCCTCAAACATTCAAGTAGGCAGCACACATTGAAGTTTCAGGAGATAATTTCAAGGAAAATAAAAGTACCCGTGGGTGCTAAGTTTAAGGATTAACTGCTATTCTGTCACATGAACCACCCCAAGATAGAGATAAGAACAAGAGTCTGCAACAGTGCCATCAAGAGGAATATAACATGAACCACCTACATCATTTAAAATGTCTAGTGGCCACATTTAAAAAGTCAAACAAATACAACAAACTAGTGGGTACAACAAAAAAGCAGCAGACTCACAGATACAGACAGCAAACTAGCAGTTACCAGCGGGGAGAGTGGCGGGGTGGGGCCATAAAGGGCTAGGGGGATAAGAGGTGCAAGCTGTTTATAAATAAGCTACAATAAGCTTTACAATATTTACAATTGTAAATATTTACAATATTTACAATAAGCTTTACAATATTTACAATATAAATAAGCTACAAGGATACACTGGACAACGTGGGGACTATAGCCAATATTTTATAAGAACTACAAATGGAGTGTAAACCTTTAAAAATTCTGAATCACTACATTGTACACCTGCAACTTATATAATATTGTACATCGCCCATACTTCACTTTGGAAAAAGTAAAATGGGAGAGGTAATTCTGATCACATACATTGTTTAAGCCAACATACAAAATATTATCATTTCAACATGTAATAACTTTTTTGAAAGTTACACGCTTTTTGTCCTGTTAAATCTTTGACAGCTGGGGTGCCATTTACAGTCACAGCACGTAGTCCGGACTCACCACGTTCTAGGGGCTCACGAGATGCAGGCAGCTGACGGCCACATGCTGTCAGCACAGGCCCAGGAGGACAGATGGACAGACAGTGAGCATCACTTGAGGGTGCGGGTTTGGGGTCTGCCCCTTTATGGGGGTTCAGTCACTCTGGCTTCTTACTTCCCTGGGGTTCCTGCCATATGGGTTTTTTTTTAATTAATGTTTACTGGAGTGTAATTACCTTAGAGTGTTGTGTTAGAGTCTGTTGTACAACAACATGCATCAGCTGTATGTACACGCAGACCCCCACTTTTTGGATCACCTTTCCGCTAGGTCACCACGGAGCACTGAGGAGAGGCCCCTGCCCTTCACAGTAAGTCCCCATTAGTTTTCTATTTTACACACAGCAGTGTGTATGTGTCAACCCCAATCTCCCGATTCCTCCCCTCTCCCCTTTTCCCCTTGCTATCCGTAAGTGTGTTCGCGACCTCTGTGTCTCTATTTCTGCTTTGCAAATAGGTCCATCTGTACCCCTGGGGTAGGGAATGGGAACCCACTCCAGCACTCCTGCCTGGAGAACCCCCATGGACAGAGGAGCCTGGTGGGCTACAGTCCATGGGGTTGCAAAGAGTTGGACACCTGAGCACCTAAGCACATGTGCCACTTTTCTAGATTCAACATGTAAGCACTAACAGGTATTTTTCTCTTCCTGACTTTTTCATTCTGTATGACAGTCTCTAGGTCTACCCAAGCCTCTGCCAATCCTGCCCTGTGAGTTTTTTTTAAACAATTTTATTTATTTATTGGCTGTGCTGGGTCTTCACTGGGGTTCGGGGCCTTCTCTAGCTGAAGCATGTGGGCTTAGCTGCCCAGCAGCATGTGGGATCTTAGTTTCCAGCGTTCAAACCCACGTCCCCCACATTGGAAGGTGGATTCTTTACCACTGGGTAACCAGGGAAGACCCATGCCGTGTGGTTCTCATGAGGCTTAGTTCATAGTGCCTAACCCCTGACTCCCAGGCTGAGCCCATGACCCTGGCTTTCCAATCAAAATTCACACCACTGCCGTGGGCCAAGAGACAGGCACGTGACCAGGCCAGGCCAATCAGAATCCTTCTCTGGGACTGGAATCCAGGACCCAGAGAGAAGGCCTTTCTCTCTCCCCTGGGGCTGTGCGGGTGTGATCTGAGGGTTCTCCCCATCCCAGGGAGAGCCTGTCTAGGATGGGGGTGGGAGCAAGCCCTGCGACCCTGATTTGGGAATCTTTCTTATGTGAGTTCTGCATCTATCCCACATCCTTCCAGTACTTGCTCTCATCTGTACTCATAATCTGAGTGGTGTTTCAGTCTCTCTCAATAGACAGTCATGATCCAGGCCAAGCCACAACTCTGGCCCAGTGCCACATTCTCCCACCACGTGCCAAGGGCCAGCTCCAAGATCACATCCCAGGCCAAAAAGGGCCCAGTGGCCAGACTCCACGTGTCTGTGTCTTCCTTCCTTTCTCTCTTCGTGCATCCCGCCTCAAGAAGCAGCACGGTATCCTGGTTTGCCTTCCACTACAGCATCCCACTGGCCTCCTCATGAACTCTGTGAATAGCCTATTCTGAAGCACTGGCCTTTTCGAATCAGCCGACCACAAAAGGAGACTGTTCCAGGCCAAAGGTTATAAACACAAAGATGACGATCCCTCCTCCATGTATGCATGGGGTTTGCACAGATATTCCCAGCATAAGAGCAAGTCCATTCACCAGGAAGCGATGACCTGCCATGTAGGTCCCTAGTGAACAGCCTCTTGGGGGACTGTGGGAATGAAGCCTGGCTTGGCCTTGACCCCATGGTAGAGGATGACTTACTGAGAGAATTCTAATAAATGTAAATTGAAGTTGACACCCTATGTGAGTTTTGCTTTGATAAATTCTGATAGAAACCATCATTAAGCTAAGTACTTATTCACACTCCCTCCAGATTAGTTTTTATCCTTTCCCAAGCAAGTTTCAGAGAAAGCTGAGGGCCTTGTCTTCAGGCACTGGATCATTTGAATCCCACGGGAGGTATAGATGAGGGTCTCTTCTCTCTGCCCTACACGGCAGAAGGCGTTTATAAGACAGGTAATTAAAACTCACAGATCAGATTACTCCTATTCCTCGTAGGAAGTTCCATGAGCAAATGAATGCTTCAACGTGCTTAATATTTTAAGGGATATGCAAAAATCATGAGTGAAATTCCTATGGAGCCATTACTGTTTTTGCATCACTGAATTCCTGTGCCAGGAACCAGTGCTAACTAACCAGGAGGCTTCTGAAGAGAACAGACCACAAATGGATGCTCTTGCTGTTTCCTTCAAATGTGAAGTGTAGGGCCATGAGTAGGCCCCCAGTCTCTCCATTGCATCTGTAACTTGCAGGTCTGAATGTCCTCCTCGCTATGTCCCCTCACAGGTTCCCACTTACCTACTTGAACGCGATGACAGGTTGTGGGTATGATGGGCACATGGTAATGTGCTGCCCTGAAATCTCTGAAGTTGCAAACATCTGTCCAATTAGGTTCTGTTCTGACACTGGTGGGTAGAAACCCACGGGAAAAATTCTTGCCTCCAAATGGCCAGAGGATCCCTTGCCGGTGCGTGGGGGGCGGGGTGGGATGGAGGGGAGGGAGTCCACAAAACTCTTTCTTGCTAAGGAACCCAAGGCAAGTTATCTACCCTGCCTGAGTCTCACTTTCTCGTCTTCAAAATGGGAGGACAACTGTCTCCCTGGTTCAGCTGCTGTGAAGGGACACCTGAGATCACTCCGGAAAACTGCTGTCTCCACTGGCCTGTGGGCAGCAGCTCATCACATCCTTATTTTCCTTCATCTAGGGTTATTTTTAAGGGTGCTCCCACCTCCTCCCCTATAAATAAGATTGTGAAGAAGTGAAGTGTTAGTTGCTCAAAGAGTTGTGTCCAACTCTTTGTGACCTCAAGGACCTGGCTCCTCTGTTGATGGGATTCTCCAGACAAGAATACTGGAGTGGGTTGCCATTCCCTTCTCCAGGGGATCTTCCCGACCCAGGAAGCAAACCCAGGTCTCCCACATTGCAGGCAGATTCTGTACCATCTGAGCCACCAGGGAAGCCCCAATATAAATAAGATTACTCTCTCAAAAACTAGAAGAGCTGCAGAGTTGCAATGCTTGCACCTGGACACACTGATCCATGAGCAACAAAACACCAAGAAACTGTATGTGACTAAAACTAACTGCAGTTGGGACAAATTCTGGGCAAAAAGTACAGAGACTAAAAAACCCAACTGCCAATTTTGAAGAGCCTGGAGCAAAAGCAGGGTACTGGGCATGTCCCCTGCACACAATAACACCTAAGGGGTGGACAAAGCACCTAAGCCACTCTTCCAGCCCAACCCCTGGACACACCCCCACTCTATATGGGACACACCCCATATAGAAACAGTTCGCCCCCCGCCCCCAGGGAGTGAGCAAGCAAGGGAATCTGTTGCTTTATTCTTGCTCCCCTTGTTGCAGCAGAGGCCCCAGTTAGTAAGTCTTGCCTGAATTTCTTGTCTGCCCACTGTCAGTTTCTATCGACTGGGGGAGAACCCTGGTCCATAACACAAGGACCACCCCCCTCCCCGCCAAGACCCCCTAAACTGCCTCCTCCACTGACTTGCAAGCAGCAGGTCATCACTTCTTCACTCTCCTTTACTGAGGGTCATTTTTGAGGGTGTTCCCACCTCCTCCCCTATAAATAAGAATACCCATTCAAAAACCTAAAGGACCCAGGAAAGTAGAGAAGTAAAAATCAACTCTTCCATGGATTCACAACCCATGATAACTACTATGAACATCTGACATTTCTTTTCCTAAGCCTGGGTGCATTTTACAGAATTGAGATCACACTGTGGCTATCACCTGGTAGAGTTCTTTTCTCACTTAACACGATTTGCGTTTCCCCGTGTTACTCTGTCATCCCCAGAAATAACCCTTGTACTAGCTGCATTTTATTCCACCCCGTGGTTTCTCAGGGTTGACTGAACCACACCCAACTTTCCAGACATTTCGGTTTCCAACTTTGTGCTAACACGACCACACTGTGGTGAGCACGGCTTTTCTTGTCGAGCTTATTCCCTTAGGAGAAGTTCTAGAAGGAAGGGCTCGAGGTGTGAAGATGTCGATTTCTCTTGACTCCTCCTACAGGTGGCTTTCCTTGCATTCATCTCATAAGTGACACCCTTTTTTGCCTCCCAGGGGATTGTCTTTTAGCACTTTCTGATAACTTGATTGAGGAAAATGATCTCATCATGTTGCTTTGCACTTCCTCAATTCTCAAGGGACCATTTTCCTGTTAACCATTCTCTTTTGTGCCTCCTTTTTTGCAGGGCAATGAACCCCGTTAGTGCACTGGAAATTGATGGAAGCATCTGGCAGATGATGGGAATCTACATTTTTAACTAGTGCTGATACAAGTGTTTCTTGGGCCAGAACTGGAAAAATTTTGCATTAGAGGGTTAGCTTTAAAATCTCTTCCTCAGGTTTTCCTTTTACTGAAGATTTCATTCTTTACTGCAAATATCTTTTCCAGATGTATCCATCTTTACATTTTTATTACTTTTTAATGAAGCACAGGAGTTCAAGTCAAATCTGTCAATATTTTCTTTCGCGACTTCTTTTTGCTCTTCTCAGCTTAGAAATCCTTTACCCTCAGAGCTTTGCAAGGGTTCCTTTTTCTATTTTTCACCTGCTTTTCGAAAAAGTTTCACTGTTTATTTGGAATTGAAGTTGGCTATTTAGGGCAAAGGGAGGAAACCAATGCTGAATTTTGTTTTCCAAAATGTCTAATGACTGCTGGTAAAACTGATGGAGGCTAAGGACTTCCCTGGTGGCACAGTGGATAAGAATCTGCCTGCCACTGCAGGAGACATCGGTTTGATCCCTGGCCCAAGAAGATTCCACATGCCAAGGAACAACCAAGCCCACGTGCCAAAACTACTGAGCCTGCACTCTAGAGCCCAGGAGCCAAAACAAGAGAAGCCACCACAATTAGAATCCCGTGCACTGCAACTAGAAAAAGCCTGTGCAACAACCAAGACCCGGCACAATCACAAAGAAAGAAAGGAATTTGATGGAGGCTAAAAGAGGCATCAAGAGACATTGAGGGAGGGACAGATTATTCTGTGTAGGTGAGAGAGAGCGTGGTCACAAATTTTGAAAGAATTTAAAGCTGACATCCTCCTTGTACCCTAAGCTGACAGTGGGGCCTCTGACGCAGGTAGAACCCTGTGTGCTATCCGTCTCGCCTAACTCTCTCCAGGTTTTCAAAACCTTTTTGTCCTGATCTTGGACTTCCCTGATAGCTCAGTTGGTAAAGAATCTGCATGCAATGCAGGAGACCCCAGTTCGATTCCTGGGTTGGGAAGATCTGCTGGAGAAGGGATAGGCTATCCACTCCAGTATTCTTGGGCTTCCCTTGTGGCTCGGCTAGTAAAGAATCTGCCTGCAATGTGGGAGACCTGGGTTCAATCCCTGGGTTGGGAAGATCCCCTGGATAAGGGAAAGGCTACCCAATCCAATATTCTGGCCTGGAGAATTCCATGGACTACCCATGGGGAGACAAAGTGTCGGACACAACTGAGCAACTTATACTTTCACTTTTCTTTTTAGCCTTGAGAAAACTCCCAGTACCCAGAGTTCTGCAACCTTGCTTGAAAGCAAAGTTAACCAATTAACAACTTTGATTTCTTTCTACATGTGACTTGGAAATGCATTCTAATACGTAATCATGCTTCTTAAAGATAGTCTGTTATATTAGATATTATGAAGTCATGTTTATCACTTTCTAAGAATCTTGTGGTTTGAATGACAGTTGAGGCAGAGATTTTTAAAGCTGAAGAGACCCTCGGAATCATCTACCTGTAGTTCAGTCCCTATGAGGAAACTGATGCCCAGAGACATACAATGTGCTGCTCAAATTCCTGCCGCATATGGCTGAGATGGTAAAGAATCTACCCGGAATGTGGGAGACCCTGGTGGAGCAGATCCCCTGGAGAAGGGAATGGCAACCCACTCCAGTATTCTTGCCTGGAGGATCCCATGGACAGAGGAGCCTGGTGGGCCACAGTCCATGGGGTCACAAAGAGTCAGACACGACTGAGCGGCCAAGCACAACACCATGGGAGATGGGGCTGGAATTCACAGCTGGTCTCTGCTTACAACTGTGTTTCCCCCACTGACTTGCTGCCATCATCTCCTCCTTTCCAGAACTTATTGGCGGTTACAGTTAAGCAGGAGGTGACAGTTTATCTAAAGACACTATTTATGGCCTCTTAATTACTTTTGTCCACATGCTCAGCTAAACAAAACCAAAATATGTAACTACCCTCCAAACCAGAGAAAGGAAAGCTAATGTCCCGCTGATATACCCCACTGGTCTAGAAGAAATGCTTCGAGAAGAATCCACCCAGAAAAGATGTACCATGTAACAACTGATGGGGAAGGAAGCTGCCTATGTTGCTCTCCCAGTAGGTCTCAAAACTCAGGTTACACTTAGATTAAAATGTACAGGAAACTCACATTCCTGACCACCTTGGGAAAGGCTGCCAGATGTCCCGCCACAGCTGGCCCTGTATGCTGGCCATCTGCCCAGCCCACGGACTTGTGACAAAATGACTCAAGGAAGGGAAGGGGTTTCAGGGCGATTTGGGACAAACAACGACGAGCTTTTCCCCAACAGAGTTATTTTTTCATCAGTATCCAGTCTAAAGTTAAGCAGAGGGATTTCCCTGGTAGTCCAGTGGTTTAGAATCCACCATCCAATGCAGGGGACACAGGTTTGATCCCTGCTCCGGGAACTAAGATCCCACATGCCTCAGGGCAAGTAAACCCTCAGACAAAGATCCCGAGTGATGCAACAAGGATCCCGAGTGCTGCAACTTTAAGACCCAATATAGCCAAATAAATGCATAAGTAAATATTTTTTAAATGTTTTAAAAAATAAACTAGAGAAAGCCTTATTGGACAAAGGAGCACCTTTCTTGACAGCATGAGTGTTAAACTAAAAGAATTCCCAGCTCTAATCTACATGCTCACTGAGTGGAATAAATTGTCTCCTTAGGTGTCTCCAGTTCCGTGATCTCCGATTATACAAGTAACTCTCTCAAACACCCACATATTTGAGCAAAAGATCACTTTTCAACCTGTGATGGCACATGTGTACGCCTATCATTCTCCAGGATGCTTTTGAAAATAGCATATGCTGTAGATATGGAGATGATCATGTTAAGGTGACCTGGTTTAGCCCTTTGCCAAGCTGGGGAGGGGGGAATTTAAGGCTCTGGAAATTCTCTTTTCACCGTCTGTTGAGTTTCCTTGGAGCCCAGAATGGCAATGACTCAAGCTCTGATTCAGATCTTGACCTTTCCCTTTTACTATAAGAACTTTTCATGGCATTTCCCTCCCAAGTTAAGATGCAGATGTTTCTTCTACAATATGATCTATGTGATCCTGAAAAACTGCACCCTACGAAAAAACAGGGCTTATGAAAAAATAGGGTGGGCACTGACCGCTGAGGACCCATGGGGCTTACTAACTAGAATCCTACAAAATTGACAACAATCCTTGTAAGAACGTGAGCCCAGCTGATCTCCTGGGCCCATCATGTCTATACAGTCTTCCTCTCTGAACCTGTGCTTCCTTCTTGGGGGAGGAAAGTCCTTAAAGACATTCACTTCTGAAAGAGACTAGATCATCAAAATTTAAAACTCCGGCCTGGGGTCCCCTTCTCCAGTAAGGCTTTGTTTTCCTTCTAGCGGGCACAGGAGGATGCTTCTTCCCACTGTCTTTATCTGCTCTTGTAACTCCCCAAACACAGCAGGAAATGAAGTGGTTCTTGAAGCTACTAAATCAGCCACTTCTTGCTCCAAAAGAAGGCATTGCTACACTATTCTTGGCTTTTTTCTAAAGGCTTTCTCATTCCTTGTGAGATCAAGGCAGAAGAGTAACACGCGGAGGAAAATCTCACACCAGCCAACTTAACCTGTGAGACCTACAGACATCACACCTTATTGAGGAGTCATCCACGAGCTTGTTGGATTAAAATAAATTTTTAAACATATTTATTTACTGTGATAAAAATGTATAACATAAAGTTGATCATTTCAACCATTTTTTTTTGTGAGATGTTTTAATGTTTTAAAAGATGGAGAAAATTAATGTCTTTTTAGTTAATGCATGTAATAGTGCAAAATTAATTCTGGTCACTGTATTCACATTTATAAATTGTGTTCCTTTATTTTTTTAAAACCCTTTTTGTTTTGTATTGAGTTATTGCCAATTAACAATGTTGTAACAGTTTCAGGGGATGGCAAAGGGACTCAGCCATACATATACATGTATCCATTTCCCCACAAACTCTCCTCCCATCCAGGCTGCCACAAAACATTGAGCAGAGTTCCCTGTGCTATGGGGTAGGTCTTTGTGGCAGTGTAACCATTTTTAAGTGCACAGTTCAGTAGTATTAAGTATTTTGCCACAATAAAAAAATACTAAGTGTGCCAGAAACTTATTTAAAAAAAAGAATTCCAAGATAAGAAGATGATCCTCAATTATTTTTATTACCATCATCCTCCTTTTTTTCATTTGCCTTTTCTCAGATTTAGGTCTAGAAATAGCAAAAAGCAGCAGCAACTATATCTGTGATGGTTCGACCAAATTTCAAGAAAAGGTCTAATGATCATTATTTCTTAGACTTCAAAGTTTGGGGGTTTCTGAGCTAAACACATGAATGGTAAATGTTTCTTTACCTCTCCAAATTTATGTTTTGGGGGAAAAACAGAGAGAAACTAAATGCCTTTATAGAGTGCAGGTGGAACCTTCCAGGGTCAACACAGGCTTACGGTAGACATCTGATGTGCTCAGTCACTCATTCATGTCCAACTCTGTGACCCCACAGACTGTAGCCTGCCAGGCTCCTCTGTCCATGGAATTTTTCAGGCAGGAATACTGGAGCGGTTTGCCATTTCCCACTTCAGGGGATCTTCCCAACCCAGGGATCGAACCTGTGTCTCTTGAGCCTCCTGCATTGACAGGAGGACTGTTTATCACCAGCACCACCTGGGGTGACTGAGGTCAAAATCACGGCTGTGTGACCTCAGGCGACACGTGGCTGAACCTTTCTGGTCCTAAGTGTACAAACTATAAAGTGAGGGCAAAATGAGAAATAAATGAGTTAATATTTTTAAAGCATATCCAACAACGAACGTCATGGACTAGTCCTCCCTAAATAGCTAACTATTATTATTGAAAAGCCACAATCCACCAACTAAAATATTTCAGGTAGAGGACCTGTTTATTTAAAGCATTTTCATTTTGTGTGGCTGAACTTCCAAATACTTATTCTCAGAATTCACAAAAATACTTTAAATAACTTAAAGACATGAACAATTGTTGTTCTTTCAGTGATAAAAATAAATACTCTTTTTAAACTTAAGAAAAGGCTTATTGTTATTCTTGGTAGTCAATGGCACAAGAGTTGTTATTAGGAGGGAAAAAATCTTGACAGCTTTGACTTAACTCCTACACTCAAAGGATGTCATTTAATTTAAAAGTGCAAACACACACAAAGGCAAGGGAACAGATGCGTTTTAAAACCATCCCCTCTTCAAAACCTGCAGATGTCTTTCAAACCCTTACATAAAATTTTTAGAGTTTTTTTATAAACTTGCATACTTTAGGCACATTTGATATAAAATGATGTTATAATAGTCTGAAAACTTCTTTTCTTAAATTCTAGAAAAGTCAAAGAAACCAGGATTGTCTTTGGCTATCCACGATGTCGCCACCTAGGAGTTTTCCATAAATGTCAGAGCAAAATTACATCAAATATATAAACAAAAAAACTTGCACGGGGGAGCCACCTTGGAGGACCCCACACAGCCTGCCAGCATGGAGCAGTGGCACGGAAGCCTGGCATGGACTCTGCTAAGCCACTAGGGATAAATCCATCTTTTATAAGCCAGATAAACCACCCAGAGCAGGGAGGTCATGGCATCAAACTCCATGGCATTCCAGGAGTGGCAAGAAATTGACTAAAGAAGGAGGAAATTGCTAAAGAAATTCCAGAGCTATCTAAAATACTCTATTCCTGGTTAGAGAAACCTCTGCCCTGTCATGACTGAGAGCAGGGCTGAGATGACACATAAGTGAATCTTTTATTCTCAGAGGCATCCTTGGATGATGAGCACAGCTGGTCACTACCAAAAGTGAATTAAAAGCCAGAATGGGGCTGGCCCTGGCCAATGAATAGCAAGCTTATCCTTGCCTCTCCAATCAAAGTGGCATAAGGTGGCTGAACACATTTCCATGAAAGGGTGAACCATAACCCTGGAAAATGGTGCAACTGCAGAACCATACGTAGTCACAAGAGAGCCGTTCCTTACTTCCCAATCATATATGCAACCTTCCTGCAAGGCATCAGTGGTGGGCTCTCATTCATCTAGAATCGGAGCAACTGGAAGTTCCTCTGTGCTCATCAGGCATGAGAGCCAAATGAAAAGGAAAGATATTACAGATTGTTTCAAAATGGACCTTGGGGCCTGAGTGCAGCCACATGATACCCAACAGCTTTTACCTGTAAAACCTACAGGAATCATGCAGAGCAGGACTCAGAAGCATCAGCTCCTCCGCCCCACTGGAGCCCGAGTGAGCGAAGAAAGGAGAGCTTTTCGGGAGAGTTTGTGCACGCCTATTGCTTCTAATTCTCAGAAAATTGGTGTTCCAAGTATGAAATATGTTTAAGGAGAATATCAAAATACTTGCTGCTCCTCATACAGCTCAATATCAGGAAAACAAACAGCCCAGTCAAAAAATGGGTGGAAGACTGAAACAGACATTTCTCCAAAGAAGACATGTTGTCCAATAATCACATGAAAAGATGCACAAAGTCACTAATTATTAGAGAAATGCAAATCAAAGCTACAATGAGGTATCACCTAATACCAGTCAGGATGGCCATCATCAAAATGTCTACAAACAGTAAATGCTAGAGAGGGAGTGGAGAAAAGGGAACCCTCTTGCACTGATGGTGGGAATGTAAATTGATCGTCATTACGGAGAACAGTATGGAGGTTCCTTTAAAAACCAGGAATAAATCTACCATATGACCCAGAAACCCCACTACAAGGCATACTCTGAGAAAACCATAACTGAAAAAGACACATACACCCCAGTGTTCACAGCAGCACTACTTACAATAGCCGGGACATGGGAGCAACCTAGATGTTCATCTACAGATGAATGGATAAAGAAGATGTGGTACATATATACAATGGAATATTAGTCATAAAAGGAATGAATCTGAGTCAGTTGAACTGAGGTAGACAAACCTAGAGCCTGTTATACAGAGTGAAGTAAGTCAGAAAGAGAAAGACAAATATTGTATATTAACACATATCTATGGAATCTAGAGATCAAATTGCCAACATCTGCTGGATCATCGAAAAAGCAAAAGAGTTCCAGAAAAACATCTATTTCTGCTTTACTGACTATGCCAAAGCCTTTGACTGTATGGATCACAATAAACTGTGAAAAATTCTGAAAGAGATGGGAATACCAGACCGCCTGACCTGCCTCTTGAGAAACCTGTATGCAGGTCAGGAAGCAACAATTAGAACTGGACATGGAACAACAGACTGGTTCCAGATAGGGAAAGGAGTACGTCAAGGCTGTATATTGTCACCCTGCTTATTTAACTTATATGCAGAGTACATCATGAGAAACGCTGGGCTGGAAGAAGCACAAGCTGGAATCAAGATTGCCGGGAGAAATATCAATAACCTCAGATGTGCAGATGACACCACCCTTATGGCAGAAAGTGAAGAGGAACTAAAAAGCTTCTTGATGAAAGTGAAAGAGGAGAGTGAAAAAGTTGGCTTAAAGCTCAACATTCGGAAAACTAAGATCATGGCATCTGGTCCCATCACCTCATGGGAAATAGATGGGGAGACAGTGGAAACAGTGTCAGACTTTATTTTTTTGGGCTCCAAAATCACTGCAGGTGGTGACTGCAGCCATGAAATTAAAAGACACTTACTCCTTGGAAGGAAAGTTGTGACCAACCTAGATAGCATATTAAAAAGCAGAGACATTACTTTGCCAACAAAGGTCTGTCTGGCCAAGGCTATGGTTTTTCCAGTGGTCATGTACGGATGTGAGAGTTGGACTGTGAAGAAAGCTGAGTGCCGAAAAATTGATGCTTTTGAACTGTGGTATTGGAGAAGACTCTTGAGAGTCCCTTGGACTACAAGGAGATCCAACCAGTCCATTCTAAAGGAGATCAGTCCTGGGTGTTCATTGGAAGGACTGATGCTGAAGCTGAAACTCCAATACTTTGGCCACCTCATGTGAAGAGTTGACTCACTGGAAAAGACCCTGATGCTGGAAGGGATTGGGGGCAGGAGGAGAAGGGGACGACAGAGGATGAGATGGTTGGATGGCATCACCGACTCAATGGACATGAGTTTGCGTAAACTCTGGGAGTTGGTGATGGACAGGGAGGCCTGGCGTGCTGCTATTCATGGGGTCGCAAAGAGTCGGACACGACTGAGCGACTGAACTGAACTGATGGAATCTAGAAAAATGGTATTGATGAACCTATTTGCAGGGAAAGAATGGAGACACAGATGTAGAGAATGGACTTGTGGACCCAGTGGGGGAGGGAGAGTGGGACGTATGGAGACAGTAGCATCAACATATATACACTATCATGTGTAAAGTGGGTAGTTGGAGAGAAATTGACAGGAAGCCCAGTCTGGGTGCTCTGTGATGCCCTAGAGGGGAGGGAGCGGGGAAAGGAAGGAGGCTCTATAGGGCTGATTTGCCTTGTTGTATGGCAGAAACCAACACAACATGATAAAAATTAAAAACCAAACAACAAAAAAATACTTGCTGCTCTGTCTCCAAGCATCCTAGGCTCCTCTGAGTACCAAGCCTCTTCATCCCAGCCCTGTGGGGGCCCACCCTCAGGGGCACCCCAGCACCTGGGCCAGTGGGAACCTGTAAATGCTGGGTGAGTTGGGTAGTTAAACTTCTGTATTGACTATGGGCCATACATTAATTAGCTCAGAACTAAAGGAAAAATCTGGGCTTCCCCTGTGGTTCAGTGGTAAAGAATACACCTGCCAACTCAGGAGACGTGGGTTCAGTTCCTGGGTTGGGAAGATCCCCTGGAGAAGGAAACGGCAACCCACTTTGGTCTTCTTGCCTGGAGAATTCCATGGACAGAGGAGCCTGGCGGGCTACAGTCCATGGGGTTGCAAAAGAGTTGGACACGACTTAGGGACTAAACAACAACAAAAGGAAAGATTAGCTGGCAAGGCTATGTGCTTGCAGATGGGGAAGCTGATGCGACCGTCTATCCGAATGTCATGGCCCTCTCTGGCCGTGCCGGGTCAGGCGGGCCACTTTCTCTTTCTTCTTCTGGGGGTTATCTAACCTCCTGAAACATCCGCTTCTGTCTCCCTCTGGGAAATGTAGGACCCTGAAATTGGACCTGTTTAGTTCTGGAGCAGCTTCTCAGAGCTCTGTCTTCCCACCGGTCCAAACAACTCACTGATGGGTGAGATAAAGGAAGCTCTGAGAGCCAAGTTCAGCCACACAGGAGTCCTTCATAAGTCCATCTATTTTCCTTTGTAAAGGGATCCTTTAGACTCCTTTTTATAAATGTCACCTTCTTCCTTAAGGGAAACAAACTTTTTTTTTTAATTAAAAGAAGTTAATATTGGAGTTTGAAAAGCTTTTGAATTAATTTATTTTCCTTCTTTTTCTTGACATAAGCATTAACAGAAAACATGGCTTCAGGCAACATCAACAATGAATAAAATGCAGTATATAGAATAAAATAATCTCAAACATACCAAATACTTCACATTGAAAACATTGTTAACATTTACCTGCACTGTCCAAACACCTTCCCATCATGAAGTCAGTGATTACCTCTTTATCTAGATATGTATTCCCTATCCACCACTCCAACCCTCCAAATGAAATCAGTTTGGCTGTAACCTGGAGTGTGTGTGTGTGTGTGTGTGTGTGTGTGTGTCTTTATAACCAAAGATTAAAGCTGAAGCAAAGCAGAGACTTTGGACTTTGATCAGAAAACGTATTAAAGTCCCAGATAAGGCTGATCAAAAATGGAAACAGCAGGACACGCCAGCATTTTTTCACTCCTTTCATGAACAGCTTGGGACAGAGTCATTTCATTAGGCCTGTACTTTACTGTTAAAGAATCCAGCTATGACTGGTAAAACCTGGCTATTTACTGCTGTCTGGGTCTCTTTGATAAAAGAAAGAACACCGGTGAGGCCACCCGGAGCCACCTGTATCCCGTGTGCTGAGCTAGCTCCCTTGGTCCTCGGCCACATCCTACAGACAGGGACTCAGGGTTCTCTGGGCCTGCATAGCACCCATTTATACGGGCCTGCCTGTCAAACAGGACAAGGTCTAAGATGTTGCCCACTCCCAGTTCTGTGCTTTATATACATGAGCACTGCGGGAACATGAGGCAGCCAGGGCCAGGAAGAGGCGCTCCGCTGATACACACAGACCAGCAGCCAGAGTATCCATCCTGCAGTGTCCACCCCCAGACCCAAACTCCAGGGCACAGTGATGAGGGCCGATGGGAACTTCCTGCACATGCAGATGATACCCCAGAGATGTGGGAGGGGAAACCAAGGATTCTGCCTACTTATGTGCAGGAGAGAAGTAGGCGCTTCCCTCTGCCTCTAGGAAGGAGGCAAAGAAATCTTTGCTCCCTTGAGATGGGAGGGAAAGAACTCTGGGTTCTTACCTTGACCTACAGGAATGTAAATAAAATATCTCCAGGAGTCAGAGAATCTCCTGTATCTGGGCTTTTATGACCTTGAGCTATTTCCCATCTCTTTGGGCATGTAAATACCCAGGGAGACCACACACCCGTTTTATTGGCACCTGTGGGCTTAATCCTGCGTGTGTTTGTGTGTGTGTGTGTGCACATGCATGCGTCTAGGTGGTGTTCTGCAGGGTCAGTCTGACTATTGACCTAGTCACCAGTCACTGGTCGAGCCTGTCCCCTACACAGCCCTATGCCAATCCCAGTCATGCAGACTGGGTGGGGAAGACCCCCTGGAGGAGGGCATGGCAACCCACTCCAGTATTCTTGCCTGGAGAATCCCCGTGGACAGAGGAGCCTGGCGGGCTGCAGTCCACAGGGTCATAGAGTTGGACGTGACTGCATGACCACACCCTAACCCCTGACTTGTAAGCACCATGTCCACCCACCACCATCAGCCACCCCCCGTGCATCTATTTGACAGAAGGTTCATTCCTTTCATTCTCCCGTGTGTTAACTAACATGGAATCACACTGCCTGTTGTCACGTGCTCTTCCCACCCAGCCTGTGCGACCTTCCCTGATGGATGTGGTTCGCAGTGTTCCTTTTCCCACCGCGCCGGGACACGTGACTTCAGAGGCACTCGATGTTCTCTGAGATAGCGGATCTGGGATTCAAGGTTCTAACCCATAAAGTCTCGGGAACATCCAGCTGGAGAGGGTTAAGACAAGAAGAGAGTCTGTAGAGGACAGGTTGGGGTAGGAAGTGAGAAGATAGAGGACTATGCTTTGAGGAGCCAAGGTCTGTGAACAGAGGGGCTGAGCCCTTAGGTGAGGAGGGCATTTCTCAGGGGGCTCAGCAGAGAAGAATCCCCCTGCCACCACAGGAGACGCAGGACACATGGGATCCATCCCCGGGTCAGCAAGAAACGGCAACCCACTCCAGTGCTCCTGCCTGGAGAATCCCACGGACAGAGGGGCCGGGCAGGTACAGTCTGTGGAGCCGCGAACAGCGGGGCATGACTAAGCGACCAGCACACAGGATAAACGAAGGCCCAGGTGGCGCAGGTGAGGAAGGTAAAGGGCGAGACTCTCCGGTGGGAAGGCACCATGGTCGGCACACACGGCCCCCGCCGCCCAGACCCGAGAAGCCCTTTGGGAAGTTGTTCAAATAAACAGGCGTTTCGCCCTTCGTCCTGAGTGAGCCCTGTGATTTTATCTGGGAGGAAGTCGGATGTCAGCAGCTACCAGACAGAGCGGGCTCCAGAAGTGAAAGTGGACGGCCCGGGTCCTGCCGCTGCCTGTCCCTCCCTGTTCCTGGCAGCCCGGGACGCTGACACCCTTATCTGACTGTCCTGGGCAGATTGTGTGGCGCCCAGAGAGATAAGACAGATCTGGGGTGAGGGTGGCCGTCCAGGCTGCAGGCCTCCCCCCTCCCAGGACTTCTGGGCAGTGACTGCCAGCCGACGCCAGGGAAAGCCTCATCCTTGCCACTGCCTGGATTTCAGCTGAGAAGCAACCTCCTCAGGTCTCAGGGAGAAAGGGAAGTATGGAAACTTCTGGAAGGGTCAGCAGGTCTGCCAGGCTGCGGGACCCGGGCTCTGGGAACAGGGAGAGTCCCATTTGCTTTCAGAACCTCTAATTTTCGAATGGAAAAAGGTGAGCTACCTTGCGCTGGATGATCTTTGAGGCCCCGTCTCAGTCTGTTAGGATTTCCCTGGTGGCGCAGGAGCAAAGAATCTGCCTGTGATGCAGGAGCTGCAGGACACGTGGGTTCGCTCTCTGGTTCAGAAAGATCCCCTGGAGAAGGAAACGGCAACCCACCCCGGTATTCTTGCCTGGGAAATCCCATAAACAAAGAACTCTGGTGGGCTACAGTCCATGAGATCTCAAAGAGTCGGACATGACTTAGTGACTAAACCACCACTCCTTGGTCTATAACAAATTCTGCCATGGGAAGAAAGTAACAGGATCCTTCCAGGGTGGTCAGAGCTGAGCCCCAATTCCCCTGGTCAGCCCTCTTTAGGGAGGGATATAAATATGTATATGTATAGCTGATGCTCAATGTAGTACAACAGAAATTAACACAACATTGTAAAGCACTACACTCCAATTTAAAAAATAAATAAAATTGCAGGAAATTACATTAAAAAAAAAAGAAAACTAAAGGTCACAAGAAACAGCACATCACATTTATCATGGTGAAATGCCCCACACATCCCATAAAATCTTAGATTTCATGGGAATACACAAAGTCTATTTGATTTAGTTTCAATTTTCGGACACCAAAGGTTATCAGGCTACTTTGTTCTTATAAATGGCAAAAGCTTTCGAAAGCAAACTGCAATGCCAAGCAACTGCCAAAACATCCTAAGTGTCTGGCATCTATAGTTGAAGGATTTCACTTTTTCCCATGACGTTAGCTTTCAAGAGAACACTGGCCTATATTGTGTTTTTAATTGCTAGCATGTACCTTGTGTGTGTGTGTGGGGTGGGGGAAACAAACTAAGTACTTCATTTAAAAAACAATCACCTTGAGGCTGGCATGTACCCAGCTGGAAGTGGGGAAGCTTGAATGACAAGCTGGTCACAGCAGCGAGTAGTAAGAACAGTACTAAAACTTTTCATTTTTATGGAACTCTTTCATAAACACTCTCTTCTCCTGGTTCTCCCCATTCAGTATCAATGTTGTTCTTTAGTTGCTAAGTCATGTCCAACTCTTTGCGATCCCAAGGACTGTAGCCCATCAGGCTCCTCTGTCCATGGGATTCTCCAGGCAAGAATACTGGAGTGGGCTGCCATTTCCTCCTCCAGGGGATCTTCCTGATGAGGGATCGAACCTGCGTCTCCTGTTTGGCAGGCAGATCCTGTCTCTTCCCTGAGCCTTAGTACCAATACCTCCCTGTTCAGACGAGAAGATGGGGCTCTGGGGTGCATGTGACTTGCCTCGGTCAGTCGGCCACCGTGACTGTGTCAGGGTGTCAAGACTTTCTGCTACTGGCCACAAACTGTCCTCACGAAGTCAGTGTCAAATGACGCTGACTCGCCATAAAAAAGAATGAAAAAAACGCCACTTGCAGCAACATGGATGGGCCTAGAAATTATCATATCAAACAAAGTAAGTCACACAGAGAAAGACAAATACCACATGATATCACTTACCTATGGAATCTAAAATAGGACACAAATCAACTTATCTATGAAATGGAAACAGACTCACAGAGAGAACAGACTCCTCTGCCCACCAAGGCGGGTAGGGAGGGGTGGAGTGGGAGTTTGGGATGAGCAGACACAAACTACTATACATAGGATGGATAAACAACTGAATCCTCAGATCCAGCACAGGGAACTCTATTCAGTAACCTGTGATAGACCATAAACGAAAAGAATATGAGCAAGAATCTGTATATACGTATAATCGAATCACTTTGTTGTACACCAGAAACTCATATGACATTATACATCAGCTATAATGAAGAAAGAAGAAAAAGAAATGCTTGCTGACCCACACAGCGATGACCACTCCCATGCTGGGATCTAAAATCGGGTCACAGGTCAGCGCTGCCACGTGGAA
The DNA here is from genome assembly GCF_019320065.1 of Cervus canadensis. NCBI lineage: Eukaryota > Metazoa > Chordata > Mammalia > Artiodactyla > Cervidae > Cervus > Cervus canadensis. The sequence continues at coordinate 4,902,633 of NC_057390.1, forward strand.
GGAAAAGGCTTCCGGCTTTCATAGGGTCTCATGTACACAGACCATAACACATACATAAGAGCTGCCAACCCAGCTGCTAGAAAACACAAACACAGCCTCAAGTGAGTTCATCCTAACGAAGCCGCCCCACGGCCCGGTAGATCAGACTCCGCTGCATAACAAAAAGACAAGAACATAGACACGTGGCACCCATGGAAATCAGGGCTTTGGCCCATAAGAGCAGAGGTTAGGCGGCGGAGCTCTCTGAACCGCTGACTGGTGCAAACTCAGCACAGCTTCAGAGAAACTAGGATCACAAAAGGAACTATTCTTTGTAAAATGGAGTGTGTTCAGTTGCCCGGTCATGTCTGACTCTTCACGACCCCACAGACTGTAGCCCACCAGGCTCCTCTGTCCATGTGGATTCTTTAGGCAAGAAGACTGGGGTGGGTTCCCATGCCCTCCTCCAGGGGATCTTCCCAACCTAGAGACTGAACCCAGGTCTCCTGCATTGTAGGCAGATTCTTTATCATCTGAGTCACTGAAGAAGTCCAAGAATACTGGAGTGGCTAGCCTATCCCTTCTCCAGGAGATCTTCCTGACCCAGGAATCGGGGTCGCCTGCATTGCAGGCGGATTCTTTACCAGCTGAGCTACCAGGGAAGCCCCCACAAATCCCCAGGTCTTTGCATTCAAGGCCCAGGGAGATGAGCGGAGAAAGAGATCACCCCCACGCCATAACTCCAGCGGCAGGTCCTCCTACGTGCGCACAGATGGGGTGGACATCTTGCTGTCCAGACATGGGGGTCTGCTCTCAGACCACGAGGGATGGAGGCCCTGGCCAAGGAAGGGGAGGAGCTGCCAGGGCAGATCCAGCCTCAAACAGCTCCCAGGGAAGCACCCAGACACCCAGGATGAAGACGAAGGAGTTGTGCCCACAGGTGGGAAGAGGACCCAAGCTGCCAAAGGCCCCTGTGCAGGAAGCTGGGTGCTGCCGTGTTTCCTTGAACACTGCTGAGCCGACCACATCTGCCGTATTTAGCAGCCAGGAACCAACCTCAACAGTCTTCTCTTGTTTCTCCCACTGAGCCTCCTGATTGCCTATCTGCTGGCCTGTGGGTGGTATGGAGTGCAGGGGGCTCACACACCAGTCAGAGCTCGGGCTCAGTCACGAAGATGACACGCATGCATGAGGACCAGGGCGGTGATTTGACCACTAGGTCCAAACCAAACTGTTAGAGAGTGAAGGCTGCAGCTCTGCCTGGAAGTATCCCGCTAGTCACCCAGGAGCAAGTGAAGGGCTCGGGGCTCTGGGAACGAAGAGTCAGCATGCCGAGGGGTGAATGCCAGCCACGGAGGTGAAGAAGTGGGCCTGAGCTAGTGGAGAAGTCAGGACCAGGCCGTGAGGTACAGGGGAGGGGTCTGTGCTCACCAAGGCCACCACCTTCATTTAACTCTAAACTTGAGGGGTCTTGTGATTCCCCTGGACACAGTCTCCAAAAGTGGAGCCTCCCCAGATCCAATCAAAGTGAAGGCGAGCGACAGTCAGAGGGGGGAGGTTTTTTTCCGAGCTGCTACTCTCTGTCGGTAAACCTGGCGTTTGGGAGTGAACAACAGATTCTCCAAGAGGGAGTGAAGGGGGGACAAGTGCTTCCAGCATCCTGGGACCACACAGAGCAGGGCCGCCGCACCCTCTCAGGGTTCAGAGCCGAGAGCCACAGGCCAGAGTGGACACGCCATGGGGAAGACCGAGAAGTGGCTGAAAAATCGGAAGCTCTCTTAACCCAGATGACATCAGTTTGTCTTGAGCCATAAATCCCAGAGATTTTTTATCAGCCAAGGGCTCCACAAGTTTGGAACTAGAAGAAACTTTAGCTGTAGAGATCATAAAACCTCTATAAAACTGCCATGCAAATTTGCTGTGAGTGGGTCTGTCTCTCTGACCATCCCTGCAAAAGGGAAGCAAGGATAGACCACAGAAATAAAATCCTGCCTGACCATGAAGAAAACCTTGGTGAGGTCAAGAGTAATCTCTGCTCTGGAGGAACTGACAGTCCAGAGCTACCCAACAGCTCATTCTTGGCAACACTCTAGCCTTGCCACAAACACACACCAACACTGGGGGTTTTACATTTTCTTCATAGTTTTATTCGAACATGATCTCCAGGGAAACAGGTATCTTATGTAGTTAATGATGATGACCCCGGGGGCCATGTCTTTTAATTTGTTAATTCCATCCTTTTTTCTTTTTTGGGGGGGATTCTCTTTTATTTTTCACAGTTTCCTTTTTAAAAAATTTCATATTGGAGTACAGTTGATTAACAATGTTGTGTTAGTTTCAGGTATACAACAGTGATTCAGTTATACATATACATGGGTCTATTCTTTTTCTTTTCCCATTTCAGTTATTACAGAGTATCAAGCAGAGTACTTCAGCCATGAAATTAAAAGATGCTTGCTCCTTGGAAGAAAAGCTATGACCAACCTAGACAGCATATTAAAAAGCAGAGACATTACTTTACCAACAAAGGTCTGTCTAGTCAAGGCTATGGTTTTTCCATAGTCATGTATGGATATGAGAGTTGGACTATAAAGAAAGCTGAGCACTGAAGAATTGATGCTTTTAAACTGTGGTGTTGGAGAAGACTCTTGAGAGTCCCTTGGACTGCAAGGAGATCCAGCCAGTCCATCCTAAAGGAGCTCAGTCCTGGGTGTTCATTGGAAGGACTGATGCTGAAGCTGAAACTCCAATACTTTGGCCATCTGATGCAAAGAATAGACTCATAGAAAAGATCCTGATGCTGGGAAAGATTGAAGGTGGGAGGAGAAAGGGACTACAGTGGATGAAATGGTTGGATGGTATCACCAACGTGATGGACATGAGTTTGAGTAGGCTCTGGGAATTGGTGATGGACAGGGAAGCCTGGCATGCTGCAGTCCATGGGGTCACAAAGAGTTGGACATGATTGAGCAACTGAACTGAACTGAAGCAGAGTTTCCTGTGCTATCCAGGTCCTGGTTGATTACCTGTTTTAAACATAGCAGGGTGTATATATCAATCCCAAACTCCCAATCTATCTCTCACTCCAACCCTTCCCCCACAGGTCATGCCTTTTGTAGACAGTGGGCTTCCCAGGTAAGGAATCCTCCTGCCAAAGCAGGAGACAAAGAGACTCAGGTTTGATCCCTGGGTTTGGAAGATCCCCTGGAATCAGAAATGGCAAAACATTTCAGTATTCTTGCCTGAAAAATTCCGTGGACAGAGGAGCCTGATGGGCTACAGTCTATGGGGTTGCAGAGAGTCAGACATGACTGAGCATGTGCATGCACACACACACACACACTCACACACAAATGGAGATGTTGATGCAACAGATACACGATTTGTTGGATCAGCACAACAGCCTGATGGATTCTTCCCTGTCTCACTCCAACCCACCTCCTCACAAAAACTTCTCGGGTGGCTCAGCAATGTCTGACCCTCCCCCACACTGACAACAGGCAGGCTGACTGTTCACACAGTGACATGAACACACTGATCATGTTGCTTATTTCCAAGTAGGCTTTAACCTTGCAGAATGAAAATCAGAGGAAAATCGAAGCTACCAAGGCTGAAATTGAAAACGCACTGGGATTTTCTAGATAAAGACAGATCTGAATTTCACTGAGATGGGCTATAGTGACACTACCTCCAAAGACCTATAGGCCCGCTGGAGGACTGATGATTAGGCACCAGACTTGAAATGGAATCACCCTGTCCCTGGGAACTTCCTTGAAACATTAGATTTTCTTCTCTGCATTAAGGTGGAAAAATGTGATTAGCATGTCTTATGAGTTTCATCCATCCCATTTGCTTTCCACTCTTCTCTTACAGAACTGGAAAATTTCATACAGCAAACTCATATTTCAGCTATGCTCCATGCAATGCATGAAATATTTGTTTAAATGACTACTTTTTATTCAGTGAACAAATGCCTATCAGAGTTAAAAACTCTGTGGATCCCAGAAACAGCAAAGCTTCTTAGAAATGCTTGGGCATGACAACCTAGAGGGGTGGGATGGGATGGGAGGTGGGAGGGAGGTTCAAGATGGAGGGGACATATGTATACCTATGGTGATTCATGTTGATGTATGGCAGAAACCAACAAAATATTGTAACGTAATTATCCTCCAATTAAAAATAAATTTAAAAATTTTTTAAAAAGAAAGATGTTTGGGCAGCCCACCATCTGACTGTATTGAGAAGGGTCTGGAAGGCTGTCTCCTTCCAGTTTTCTTGGAAATAGATCACTGGAGGAATGTGTCTCCTAACACCACTTTAGGACTCTCTGTAGATTACAGCAAGGTTAATTATGTCTATTCAGTTTTCATAGCCTCCATCTCAACATTCTCTTGTGTGTCTTCATAAGCCAATGAAACACTCCAACAACAATTATCATGGGCTATTATGTAGCCATTAAAATTACATACATTTAATGTTCAATGATTTGGATTTTGGTTAAGACATGGCTTCCAAGGTGGTGCTAGTGGTAAAGAATCTGCTTGCCAGTGTAGGGGGTGGGGGTTCAATCCCTGGGTCAGGAAGATCCCCTGGAAAAGGAAATGGCAACCCACTCCAGTATTCTTGCCTGGAGAATCCCATGGACAGAGAAGCCTGGTGGGCTACAGTACACGGGGTCTCAAAGAGTTGGCCACAACAGAGCACATAGGCTTAAAATATGCGGACACGGCACCCTTCGACACTGTTTTAGTCACCTACCTGGCAGGGTCTATCAGTCTTTCAAAGAGCTATGGCTCTTTACCCAGGAATACTCCACTAGTAATCCCAGAGAAGAATCTGAATTGTATCTGAAAATATACAGATCAGGAAGTTACTACAATGTTCATAATAGTCAAGAAGTAGAAATAAAGTTGTGGTTCTCTGGGAAACAGTCCTGGCCTTACAAAGAGCTGAGAAGGGAAAGCAAAGGACAGAAGGAAAGATATTCCCATCTGAATGCAGAGCTCCAAAGAATAGCAAGGAGAGATAAGAAATCCTTCCTAAGTGACCAAGGCAAAGAAATAGAAGAAAACAATAGAATGGGAAAGACTAGCGATCTCTTCAAGAAAATTTGAGATACCGAGGGAACATTTCATGCAAAGATGGGCACAATAAAGAACAGAAATGGTATGGACCTAACAGAAGCAGAGGATATTAAGAAGAGGGGGCAAGAATTACACAGAAGAACTGTACAAAAAAGATCTTAATGACCCAGATAACCATGATAGTGTGATCACTCACCTAGAGCCAGACATCCTGGAATTCGAAGTCAAGTGAGCTTTAGGAAACATCACTACAAACAAAGCTAGTGGAGGTGATGGAATTCCAGTTGAGCTATTTCAAATCCTAAAAGATGATGCTGTGAAAGTGCTGCACTCAATATGCCAGCAAATTTGGAAAACTCAGCAGTGGCCACAGGACTGGAAAAGGTAGTTTTCATTTCAATCCCAAAGAAGGCCAATGCCAAAGAATGTTCAAACTACTGCACAACTGCACTCCTTTCACATGCTAGCAAAGTAATGCTCAAAATTCTCCAAGCCAGGCTTCAACAGTACAAGAACTAAGAACTTCCAGATGTACAAACTAGATTTAGAAAAGGCAGAGGAATCAAAGATCAAATTGCCAACATCTGCTGGATCGTAGAAAAAGCAAGAGAATTCCAGGAAAACATCTACTTCTGCTTCACTGACTACACAAAAGCCTTTGACTGTGTGGATCACAACAAACTTGGAAAATCCTTAAAGAGATGGGAATACCAGATCACCTTACCTGCCTCCTGAGAAACCTGTATGCATGTCAAGAAGCAAGAGTTAGAACTGGAGGTGGAACAACAGACTGGTTCAAAATTTTGAAAGGAGTACGTCAAGGCTATATATTGTCACCCTGTTTATTTAAACTTATATGCAGAGTACATCAGGCGAAATGGATGAAGCACAGCTGGAATCAAGGTTGTCGGGAGAAATATCAATAACCTCAGATATGCAGATGACACCACCCTTATGGTAGAAAGTGAAGAGGAACTGCAGAGCCTCTTGATAAAGGTGAAAAAGGAGAGTGAAAAAGCTGGCTTAAAACCCAACATTCAAAAAACAAAGATCAATGGCATCTGGTCCTATCACTTCACGGCAAAAAGATGGAGAAACAATGGAAACAGTGAGAGGCTTTATTTTTGGGGGCTCAAAAATCACTGCAGATAGTGATTGCGGCCATGAAATTAAAAGAAGATGCTTGCTCCTTGGAAGAGAAGCTATGACAAACCTAGACAGTATATTAAAAAGCAGAGATGTTACTTTGCGGATAAAGGTCTGTACAGTCAAAGCTACAGTTTTTCCAGTATTCATGCATGGACGTGAGAGCTGAACCATAGTGAAGGCTGAACACTGAAGAATTGATGCTTTCAAACTATGGTGCTGGAGAAGACTCTTGAGAGTCCCTTGGACTGCAAGGAGGTCAACTCAGTCAATCCTAAAGAAATCAACCCTGAATATTCATTGAAAGGACTGATGCTGAAGCTGAAGCTCCAATACTTTGGCCACCTGATGCGAAGAGTTGACTCACTGGAAAAAACCCTGATGTTGGGAAAGATTGAGGGCAGGAGAAGAAGGGGACAACAGAGGATGAGATGGTTAGATGGCATCACTGACCCAATGGATATGAGTTTGGGCAAACTCTGGGAGCTAGTGAAGGACAGGGAAGCCTGGCATGCTGCAGTCGTTGGGATCAAGAGTCAGACACAACTGAGCAATTGAATGATAAGAAATAAAGAATGATAAATGTTTAATGATAGGGAATGTGTTAAATCAATTATGTGTCAGCCATACCTCTGAGTGTTACTATGTAACCTTTAAAAAGAATAAAGTAGATATAAAAAAATGACCCCCCCAAATCTCATGCCACACACACAAAAAAGTCACTAAATAAAATGTGCAAAATGAATTATGTTAGTTTAAAAAGAAACTGTACATACATGATATACATGTAAATGCAGTGAAAATGACTAGCAGATTACACCCGCATGGTTAACACCAATCAACTCTCCAATAGTGGGGAGGGCTGAGGGATGGGTCAGTTAGGATGCTTTTGGTTACAACTAACAAAAAAATCCAACTTGACCTCCTTTAAGAGGTTAGGAAGGTCTCAAATCAGAGCTTCCTCTTGGGTAATTCAGAAGGTCAGGGGCACTGTGGAGGCCCCATTCTTCAGCTTTGCATTCTTTGGCAGGTCAGTTTGGGCCTGGCCCAGCCCGTTCTGTTGGAAGACAGCTGCCCCACTTACAGGCATTGTGTCCAGAAGAAAAAAAAAGTAGCTGGTTGCTCCTACATCTCTTTTTAAGAGTCAGGAAAGCTGCCCACTAAGTTACCCTCATGTTTGATTGAACAGGAGGGCCACCTGCTTACCCTAAGCCAATCACTGGTGGGACTGCAGGCCCACCAGCAGTTGCTCAGCCAATCAGGATTTACCCCTGAGACACATGGAGGAGAGTGGGCCCTGAGCTAAATCAAGTTTCTACCAGGCAGAAGAGATGCTGGACAATAAAGAAGGCAGAGTGTGGAAGAATTGATGCTTTGGACCTGTGGTGCTGGAGAAGACTCTTGAGAGTCCCTTGAAAAGCAAGGAGATCAAACCAGTCAGTCTTAAAGGAAATCAACCCTCAATACTCATTGGAAGGACCAATGCTGAAGCTGAAGCTCCAATACTTTGGCCACCTGATGCAAACAGCTGACTCACTGGAAAAGACCCTGATTCTGGGAAAGATTGAAGGCAGGAGGAGAAGAGGGCGACAGAGGGTGAGATGGTTGGATGGCATCACTGACTCAATGGACAGGAACTTGGGCAAACTCCAAGAGATGGTGAGGGACAAGGAAGCCCTGCGTGCTGCAGTCCATGGGGTCAAGAAGAGTTGGACACGACTTGGTGACTGAACAACATTAGTAGGGCCAGAGGGTGAAAGGGGATCCTTTTACTAGAAGTGGTTCTGGATTGTGTGAAAATTTTATAAGATTATATTATTTTTTAAATTTAACATTTAAAAAAAGCATTTTAACGCATAGAAAAAAGGCTGAAGGGTAATACACCTTGAGATTGTGGGTAATCTCCACTTTCTTTCATCTTTTCTATATTTGCCAAAAAGTAAGTATACTTTTAAAACAGAAAAATAGTAATATTTATCTAGTTCTCAATACTAGTTCTCCAGTTCTCAATACTATGACTTTCACAGGGTACAGAGATTCCTCATGACATTGCCCGGTATGGGTTTTGGTTCAGAAGAGGCTGGAAGGATCATTCAGCTGGGCTCAGTCACCCACTTTCCTTTAGAGGGGCTTGTGTCCACAGGAAGCCCGGATGATTTTCAGTGACCTGGGACATAATCCTTCATAGTTTCAGTAAAGTGTCAACATCCACAGAGTTGGAACCCTGGGTCTCTCCTCCTGCCCTCTGGTCCCGCCTCTGCTCTGGTTTCCATTTTAAGTATTCCCTGACACTTCCCCCTTAACCCCCCTTCATGGCCTTGGGTTCAATCACTAGTCCTTCCCTCATATATAGCACAGGGTCACAAGCCCATTGCCGTTCTCTCGCTCTTGGTTTTCAAGGTTTATTTTGGCGGAGCATGGAGTGGGAATAGGAGCAGAGACGTCTCCTTTGTAAATAATAAGCAGAACTCACAAATATACACAAGAGAGCCATAGTGGTGGAGGTATTTTGAGGGCCACCCAGTTTGCATGCTAAGTCACTTTGGTGGCGTCCGTCTCTTTGCAACCCCACGGACTGCAGCCCTCCAGGCTCCCCTGTCCATGGGGTTCTCCAGGCTCTAAGAATACTGGAATGGGTTGCCATTTCCTCCTCCAGGGGATCTTCCTGACCCAGGGATCGAACTTGCACCTCTTACATTTCTTGTACTGGCAGGCAGGTTCTTTACCACTTGTGCCAAATGGGAAATCCAGATGACTCCCCCTAAAATCAGGGTGAAGGAAACGTCTACCTTGGAACATCTGCCTTCCCCAGAAGTCCGGAGGAAGTAATCACCTCAGAGCATGAAGTATAAAATGCTGGGTGGTGAATTCCCACTCATCCTGCACTGCCTTCAGGGAACTCCCCCTAAACTGAAGAGGGCTGATGGATGGCTCTGACCCTTAAAAGGGCCCAGCAAGGGACACACCAATGCCCTTCCCTCCGAAACATATTGTTAAGGCGTGCCTGATTACCACCACCACCAGTCGGTCTGGATCAGCAGAACCTACAGGGTGAGTACCAGGAACAGCCTCAGGTAAATATATTGCTAGAAGGGTATCATCAGGGCTCACCAGAAGCCAGGGTCCTGCAGAAGAGTGGAGATGTGGGTGCTCCTCATCATCCCATTTTGCATCCATTACCTTGCACGGCTGCCCGCCCTCCAGCCCCAGGCTGGGTTCTCTCCTGCCAGCCCTGGGTTTGCTGATTAACCAAATGGAATCTCTAATTGCTGAACTACATGCAAAAGTATTTTTAGGAACCTCTTCTTCCTCCATGCCTAGCAAGCCTCCCCTGTCCCATCAGCAGTAATAAAAGCAACACTGCAGCCCACTCCAGTATCCTTGCCTGGAGAATCCCATGGACGGAGGACCTGGCAGGCTACAGTCCAGGGGGTCACAGAGAGTCAGACATAACTGAGTGCCTAACACACACTTTTCTGTTATGTCTGATGTGTCTCCTTCACTGGTCATCCTACCTACCTTGATGAGGTAAGCGTTATTCCCACTACTCTTCTAACCAGGACACTGAGGCTCAGGAAGATTAAAGAAAAAGTTGCCCCAAGTCACACGGTAGCTGAGCAAGAAGGCTACCCCAGACCTGCCTGATTTCAGCATCTGCATTTTATTTCCTGGTGAGTCACAGAGCTTCTCGATGAAAACTAGAGGTCACGGGTGGCCAGCATGGGAGCCCTACCAGAAAAAACCGCTTTCCTGGGCCCCTCTCAGGCCGCCACCTCACTGCAGAGTAGTGTCCCAGAGCCTCAGTTCAGTCTAGAAAGATCCTCCCTTCCTCACTGTGTCAGTTCCTTGAGGGCAGGGAGGACCCATGTTCTTTCTTTTTCTATCAGCTGGTCCTCCTATGCAGTAGATGCTACACAGGCTGAATTGGATTGAGAATATTCCAGAACCTTCTAGAGTGTCATAGTCTCTGGAGCACGGGGGAGCTTTGTAAGAAATGCAGGCTCTCAGGTTCCAACCTAGACCTGCTGAGTCAGCACCTGCCCTTCACAAGGTCCCCAGACGATCGCTGCTACTCTACACTATATAAAGTTTGACATACCATCTTCTGTACCCTCCTCTTTTTAAATACATTTTTGTTTTGCTTTGTTTCACATCAACATAGAAGATTAAAGTCTCGTTTCTATTCTGAATCATCTTATGGAAAACGACACATTGTCTTATGACCCACAGAAGTTCAAGTGATCTCTGGGGGAACTTCCCCAAAGAGATTGCTTAAAATGCCAAGTGGTCCCCAACCTCAAAGAATTCAGTGAGAAACAGTAGTGTCTTAAAGACTGCATTAAAAACGTTCCCCCTTTAAACATATGTTCACATTTAATAAGTGTTTATTTAGTGCTCTAAGGTGCTATTAATCATCTTCAGAGTTAAACTAGAATTACTCAGAGTTAAGTACCCCATTAGCATTCAGCAATTTCTACCCTTCGGATAACTGTCATCCACAAGTCAGCTTGTTTCCTACACCTACTTATTATTGAGCATCAATGATGAACAAGGCCTCCTAGGGATGAGATGCTGGATGGAATATGAATGTGGCCTCCTATCTCTGCTACACAGAGAGTAAAGACCAGGAACCTGCTAGTCAAACATTTCTGTAAGCAAGTAATGTGTATCATTGCCACTACTTACATGCAAAATTCCATCAGATGCTTCTTTGATGCAGCCAATTAGACCGTGGCCATAAGAAAGCCAAGAATACGGTGTTACTGGGCTATTTTCAACACCTCACAATCTGACCTCTCCTGGGAAAGAAATGCCACTCAGTGCCTGAGATCAGCATGGGACAGTCAGTGCTTGGATCACCACGGAAAAGCCAACTTTTCATGGAAAGAATAAAATATATGCTTGTTTTAAAAATTAAGAAAGAGGACTCAGCCCTCTAGAGGCTTAAGGTTCAAAAGCCAGGCTTCCAAGAAATGACCATATATAGGTATATTGATGACCATATAAAGGACCATCAGTTCAGTTCAGTTGCTTAGTTGTGTCCGACTCTTTGCGACCCCATGAATAGCAGCACGCCAGGCCTCCCTGTCCATCACCAATTCCGGAGTTCACTCAAACTCATGTCCATCGAGTCAGTGATGCCATCCAACCATCTCATCCTCTGTCATCCCCTTTTCCTCCTGCCCCCAACCCCTTCCAGCATCAGGGTCTTTTCCAATGACTCAACTCTTTGCATGAGGTGGCCAAAGTATTGGAGTTTCAGCTTCAGCATCAGTCCTTCTAATGAACACCCAGGACTGATCTCCTTTAGGATGGACTGGTTGGATCTCCTTGTAGTCCAAGGGACTCTCAAGAGTCTTCTCCAACACCACAGTTCAAAAGTATCCATTCTTCGGCACTCAGCTTTCTTCACAGTCCAACTCTCACATCCATACATGAGCACTGGAAAAACCATAGCCTTGACTAGATGGACCTTTGTTGGCAATGTAATGTCTCTGCTTTTTAATATGCTATCTAGGTTGGTCATAACTTTCCTTCCAAGGAGTAAGCGTCTTTTAGTTTCATGGCTGCAGTCACCATCTGCAGTGATTTTGGAGCCCAAAAAAACAAAGTCTGACACTGTTTCTACTGTTTCCCCCATCTATTTATAATATAAAGGATCATATAAAGATATAAAGAGCATATGTATGCATTGTTATTTTAATCTGAAAGAAATCACTAATTTTGAATGTGTAACCTAAAAACTAGTAGCAGTACTAACAGCCAGCTATAAGGATTACCAAGAGTTAAGAAAGGCTGTTCCAAAAAATAAGATGAATTCAACTTCATCATGACATATAACAGATGATATGTGTCATTTTAAACTATTTTTATTATTTTGTTTATCATTTTCATTATTACATAGCCAGAAATAGTAAAAAGGGCCCAAACTCTTAACAAGAATCAAATGAGCTTAAAAACAATTGTTATTTTCTACAGGAAGATGAATTCTTGAGCCACCATCTGAACACTCACTTCTCCAATCAGGCAATTTTTTTTTTTTTTCAACAGGCTAATTAGTGAAGCCTCACTTGGTTTTTTTCTGGGCATGTTTAACTCTTTGGGAGGTAACATTTTATTAGTAACATATTTCCTCTAGAATATATTCCCTTCTCTGGCCTCCACAGGAGTCACTACCAGGAGCAGTGAGAATCAAACTGATTTTTACATCTGCTGCAGTGGGACAGATCAGCAGATAAATATATGCATCGATTTCCAAGGAGAAAATGGCTAAAAGCAGCATACTTACAATTCTTCTAAGCCACACTTCGCATCTCTCTGTGAGACGGAAGACGATTATTGAAAGCCTTTGCTGCGTACACTTTATTTTTAACTAAATCTTTAAGTAGACTGCTGAGAAATGCCAATACTTCTACCGGTCCTGCTTTAGCTCTGCAATCAAACAGATCTTTTGCTTTTGCAAAATAGTGGTCCAAGCCTGAATAGCTCTTTTAAACATCATATTTATTGCAGAGTTATTTTTAAATACATTTGGGGGTTAATTTTTTGCAAACTTCTCCTTTAAGAAATCATCTGGACAGAAAGCCAGAGTTACAACTTGCCCTTGAATTTTGAACTTGCACCTCCCAAGGAAGAACAATTAAAACTTGCTGTGTTTTTAACGCACCTCATAATGAGTTGGTCAATTCACTGATCAGGGACTGAGTTAGTTTGTGCCTCCTAGACAGAGGGATGGACAGAGCTGAACGCTGCCAGGAACTGCCTTAGAACTAATTAACTGCAAAGTCCAAACGGGGAAAACCCTCCTATTAAGGAAAAAAGGTTCCGGTTCTAAATGATCAATTACGACCAGTTCGTCTCTGCTAATTACGTTAATTTAATAACTACTCCATATTTTGCTGTAAAGAAACAGGCCAATCAATATAATGAATCAAAGGAGTAGGCACTAAAGACCAAACTCACCGAGCTCTCTCTTTCCAGACCCCTTCTGAACACCTGTTGAACCCAGGGGCTTTCAACTTTGCGAACTAAACCCTCCCGGATACAACCTTGGAAGCTTTTAGACTTTCTGGAAGTGCGTGTGTATTTTTAAGGTTTCCATTTTGCTTAATCAACAGAGCTGGTTACTAATTATTTATGAATCACGGGGCTGAAAACAAACTTTCTTACCTTAAGCAGTTAAGGAGTGGCAGATAGAGAAGAGGGGTTGGTTTTTAATTTGGCCTTTTGGTACACGGCCCTACCCCCAGGTTACCCGCCCCGTGCGGATCTCTGGAAAGGTCAAAGGTAAGCCTCCTTCCTCGGCTCGGGGGAGGGAGCACACCTTCCAACAAAACAAGGCGCTGGCATCCAACCTGGGGAGCGAGGCGGCGAGCAGGGCCGGCTACGCGTGTCCAGGAGGCCGGCTCGGCACCCATGACGGCCCGGAACCAATTCCGATCTAGGGACCCCTCGAGATCGTGGGCCCGGGGCGCGCATGTCACCCTCTTCGGGGGTCCCCGGCGCCCCACGCTCTGGAGAGCGCGCGATGGGGCTTAGGGAAGCCTCTGGGCGACCTTCGAGGCTGCTACCCTGGCACGGCCTCCACCCACCCCGACGGTACTCTCTGAGCACCCCGGATCGGGGTGTCTCATCCTCTGCCTCCTACGGCGAGACGCAAAAGGAGACGACCCGCCCGGCCGCCGCCGCGATCCCGCAGGACGCGATGTCCCCGCCGCAGGACCAGGGGCTGGCGGTGGGAACCCAACAGCCCTGCGCCCCCGGCCCCCCGCGAAGCGCAGTCCCGGGCCGGGGTGTCCCTCCCTGCTCCGTGCGTCCACCGCGCCGGCAGGCAGGTGATCAAGTCCCACGACCCTGCGCGCGCGCCCTCCCACCCCAGGGCCCCGCGTCCCGGGGCTCGGCCCTTACCTCGGAGCGGGCCGGGGCGGCCCCGCGGGGCCGGGCGCGGGCTGGGCCCGGGAGACGCGCCTCCCGCCGCCGCTGGGAGCCGAGGCGGCGAGCGGGCGCGGCGAGCTCCTCCCGGGCGGCGGCGGGAGGCGCTGCTCTCGCTGCTGACGCCGCCGCCGCGGCTGCGGGTCTCAGAGCTACGCCGCCGCCGCGCGTCCCTAGGCTCCTGCGGGAGGCCGGCTGCTCGCGCGGCAAACTCTTCCGCACGCAGAGCCGGCGGGGAGAGGAGCCGCCGCCGCCGCCGCTGCCGCCGCCGCCGCCTCTTCCTCCTCCCCCGCCCTCCTCCCGCCTCCTCTCGGTCCTCCTCCTCCTCCTCCTTCCCTGCGCTCCCGCGGCCGCCGCCGGCCGGGTCTCTTCTGGCCGCACGCCGGACCCTGGCCGCGACCCAGCCTGGGACCCGCACCCTGCGCTCCCTACGAGCAGATGAACCCTTGGACCCACCTCCCACCCGCCAGCTTCCCTGAGCGGCCGAGACACCCGCGCGCCCCAAGGCCGCCACCGCAGGGCTGCCGCCGGGGACGCGCGGCATGGTCCGGCCGAGGGTGCGGGGCGGGGACAGGGTGTGCTTAGAGGGGAACTGTCCGAAGGAGAGGCCAGTGGAGGTCCCGTTCAAGTTGTCAGTGGGGGCGGCGGGGAATCGCCCTCCCCTGCGCCCTGCCAACCCGCGGTCCAGTGCGTTGGGGGGCCAGCGCGCCACCGCGGCCCCCAGCACGCCGTCCTCGTGGGGCGGCCCTGCGCGCCGACCACTGCGCTTTCCCGAAGAGCTGCGGGCGGGGATCAGGGAGACGCCGGCGAGCTCAGAGGACCGCGGCGCCTGCTGGGGAGGAACGATCACTGTTTCTTCCGAGGCGAACGTAGCTGGTCCGGAAAATGGGTCAAGGATGGAAAGGAGCCCCTCCTGTAGGGCTCGGGGCCCGCGGCCAGGAGCGCGCACCCGGAGCTCCAAGCTGCGGCTCCCTCCCCTCCCCCGCTGCCCTCCTCTCCTTTTGCACCAGTGCAGGAAATGTTCCACTGACCTACATATTTTTCCAAACATACGTGACCTTTTTTTTTTTTTTTTTCCTCTCTGTGGGAGGAGACAGGCGAGAATCCAAAAAAAGAGAGAAGAAGCTGGAGCGGCGCGCAGGAGAAAACAAGGAGGCATTCAGCAAGGTTCCCGCAAACAGCGAACACAGACACGTGCGCATCAACAGCCCGGGGATCCTGCAGCTGCTGCTGCAACCTCTGCGGGGCTCCGAGACAGAGTCGGGTGGGAAAGAGAGACCACGCGCCCCGCCGGGGCCCGGAACGGTGTCCCGGCTCCTCTAGATTCGTAAACCCCTGTCCATCCTCGGCCCCTGGGAAGAAGCCCCAAAGAGGCGATAGGCTTCCCATCCCTGCGAGGTCACCCCTGGGACCTCACAGAGGCATGTTGCCTGGCGCAGCGCTCGGAGCCCAGCAGCCTTTTTTCAGATGTCCCTAAGTCCTTTGTACAATTAGAGGAAAGTGCCTCCACCAGTCCTGTCCCATCACACTATCTTCTCAGGCCTCTCAGAACATCAGACGGGCCCCCCACTCGGTTCCAGGGCCCTGCCTTTATTTTCTCCGAGCTCAAGACAAACCCTCTCCAGCGCAGACCCGACCCACAGCGCCTTATTTGGGCATGCAACTCGGCACCGTCAATTAGATCAAAACGTTCACACAGACCTCCCTTTTCCCCCCTGTAAAGTAGGTCATTCTCTTTATTTCCCACTTGCATTATTTTTGTCTAATTCTCCTCCTGAAAAATAATCAGCCCTCAGGAGCTTTGCGCATCCCGAGAAGCTGTTATTCTTAGGCTTGTGGGGCTTTTCAAGGAGGAGGAGGAGGCATTTGGCACGCTGTGGTTTTGAAGTCCCTCCCTTTCCAAAAGGAGAACATTTGAAAACTTTATGTTGCTTTGTTTTTCTACCCCCTCCCTTTCCTTCGGGCAAGTAGGTTTCACCCTGCCCTTAGAGTGAGGCTATGACTAATATCTACTAAAGGATAAAGTTATGTGCTTTTAACCGGATTTAATGCAGAATTTAAAGTCACCTCCCTTCCTTTCTTGCTTTGAAAGAGATTTCAGCTCTCTCCTCCTTCTCCCTTTTGGGAACCAGCTGAACAATCTTTAAATGATCTTTTAGAAAACAAATGGTCTACAGAAATAATACAGCGGGTGCAACAGCCCCACAGTGCAGCAGGTATTTTCGCTAGGGTCTGTTTTCACCTGTTGCCTGGTAGGATATCCCATTAAATGTGTGGCTCCTGCCTTCTGATCATGGAGATGTTGTATATGTGGTTGTACTTACTCCAGATGCTATCCTGTCTCCTAGTGTTAATTCCACCTGTCTGAGCACAAAGGGGAGTGGATCTGCAGCAGAGAACCCAGTCAGGACCCGAGCAGAGTCGAAGAGGGAAGTTTACCTCCTGTTCATTCTCTGCATTTGGCAGGTCCGTTCCTTTAACTGGCATTTGTTGAAGGCTTGTCATGAATCAGGCTAGGCCTGTCCTGTGAGCAATGGAGGGAAACTTGACAGATGTTTATGTCTGTACAAGAAGGGTTTACAGTGTGGAGGCAGGGCTAAAGAGGAGGCCAATAGGGTGAGTGCCAAAAGACCTAGTGACGTGCGTTCAAGAGACGGAATAAGGATGGGCTTCCTGGAGGAAGTGACATTGCTGTTAGGATTTTTCATCAACCAGATAACAAAGTCACATTGGATCATAATCTGCGCATTATTCAAAATGTACAGCCTGGAGCAAAAGGAACTATTGCAAAACTGCATTGCCAATTTGGGGAAATTCACAAGTCTCAGTTGGTTCGTCCTTTAAAAGAACGTGGCTTTATTAAATGAATGAATGTTGCAGTGATATATCCAGGAACCCCAGGACTTCCAGGAAACCCATTTTTCAAAGAATGATTATTTATGGGTGGGAGGGAGAGGAAATGATTCATTCTCGTTGGTTATATCAATCTTTAAAGGTAGCAGAGAAACAATCTGAAGTTTTTGCAGTCTAATCAGATTTTCTTTTCTCTCATAGAAGTTGTGGCATCTCCTGATTAAAAATATTTAGCTGATTAAATTCTCAAAATATATACAGTAGAAGTATCTGTATATGGTGCTACACACAGGTGAGAACATGTGGATGATTACAAGAGCTATAGTACCAGTTCAAATCTGGGACCCACATTAGACACGTATGCAGTTGTGCGTGCGTGCTCAGTCATGCCCGACTCTTTGCGACCCCATGGACTGTAGCCTGCCAGGCTCCTATGTCCTTGGGATCCTTTAGGCAAGACTGTTGGAGTGGGTTGCCATTCCCTTCTGCAGGGGATCTTCCCAATCCAGGGCCTGAACTCATGTCTCCTGTGTCTCCTACATTGGCAGGCGGGTTCTTTACCAGAAGTGCCGCCCCCTGGACATGTAGAGTCAGTAAATTAAACTCACACTTCAGGAAAAACACCAAGGACAGTGTTCCATGCCAGATGATATCATCACATTTTTGGGGACTAATTGTAAGATACAGGGGCCTTTAAATTTTTTTTTTTTTAATGAATACCCAGAGCCCTTTTATGGATTTTCATCTCCGAGTAGCAGTTTTCACTTAAAATTAAAAAAAGAAAACACAATTCTATGCATCACTTAATAGAATAATATCATGCTAAGGAAGAAGACGGTTGCAACTGAGGCAGAAGGGGAAGTTGGGTCAGAGTGAGGATGAAGAAGAGACCTCAGAGCCCATAACTGGAAATCAAATACACAAAGGCCAGGGCTGATGAGCACCCAGAGAAGAAGGATTCAAGAATGTCCACCTGCATTTGAAATGCCAAGATTAGAATGTGAATGCCTTGTTTCTGCAGAAGCTTCAGGGTGAGAGCAAAGTGCTGGGTGGGATTCAGTCACTGCAGTAGGCTGGACCTGAGGATCTCCCAGGAAAGAATCCAGGCCTTGTGCAACTTGCCTGGGAGAGTGAGGACTGGACTTGGCATTGCTGCCTGTTAGATCATGTGGTTGGCAAACCAAAGAACCCAGTAAGATTTCCTTACAAAGCTGGCATGGAGGGCCCAGGGACAAATGTGGGCTGGCGGAGTCTGGAGGTAATAAAGCCTCAAAGCCTCAGCTAATCCCCGCTAGTAGTTGACTGCAGTGCTTCCAAGGACCACAGGAGGAAATGGTACGTGTGAGTGCGTGCAAACACCACACACACACACACACACACCCCTTCTGGAAAAAGAGGTGGGAAGACTGTTGATAATGTGCGCACTTGAAAGTAATCTTTCCTTATAGTTAAGCACCCCAAGAAGTCCCTTCACATACCTAGTCTCAAAGTTTGATTTTGCATGTGTGCTCAGTCGCTTCGGTCGTGTCCGACTCTTTGTGGCCCTATGGACTGTAGCCCTCTAGACTCCTCTGTCCCTGGGATTCTCTAGGCAAGAATACTAGAGTGGGTTGCCATGCCTTCCTCCGGGGGATCTTCCCAACCCAGGATGAAACCCGAGTCTCTTCTGTCTCGGGCATTGGCAGGCGGGTTCTTTACCACTAATGCCACCTGGGAAGCCCAAAAGTTTGATTTTAGGTCCCATTTCTCTCCTAAGAGGATTTTTTTTTTAATAGTCTTTAATTTTAGAGCAGTTTTATTGTTCAGTCACTAAGTCATGTCCAACTCTTTGCAACCCTGTGGACTGCAGCATACCAGGCTCTCCTGTCCCTCACTATCTCCTGGAGTTTGCTCAGATTCATTTTAGAGCAGTTTTAGGTTATCAGCAAAACTGATCTGAAAGTACTAAGTTCTCATACAGTCTCCAATCCCCTCCCCCAGCCCCCAATCGACATTGCCCACCAGAGTGGTACCTCTGTTCCAATCCACGAACCTCCACGGACACATTGTTAACACCAGATTTATAGTTTTCAGGGTGTTCCTGGTGGCTCAGATGGTTAAGAATCTGCCTGCAATGAGGAAGACATAGATTTGATCCCTGGGTGGAGCAGATCCCCTGTAGGAGGAAATGGCAACCCACTCCAATATTCTTGCCTGGGAAATCCCATGCACAGAGGAGCCTGGTGGGCTATAGTCCATGAAGTCACAAAGAGTTGGACATGACTGAGTGACTAACACTGATAGTTTACATCAGCGTGGACTATTGGCTTTAGATAAACGTATAATGACGGGCCTTTGCCATTATAGCATCAAACAGAGTGTTTTCACTGCCCTGAATATCCTGTGTCCCACCTGCTCATCCCTCCATCTTCACTAAACCCTGGCAATCACCAATCTTTTTACTGCCTCCATAACTTTGCCTTTTCTAGAATGTCATATAGTTGGAATCACACAGTACCTAGCTTTTCATATTGGCTTCTTAAAATGAATTTAAATTTTCTCCATGTCTTTTCATAAAGCTCATTTCTTTTCAGCACAGAATAATATTATGTTGTCTGGATAAGAAGTTTTTTAAACTGGTATTTTAGGGACTTTCCTGGCAGTCCAGTGGTTAAGACTTCGCCTTCCAATGCAGGAGGTGGGGGCTTGGTCCCTGGTCAAGGAGCTAAGATCCTACAAGCCTCAGGGCCAACAAAAAAAAAACAAGAAACAGAGCCATATTGCCATATTGTAATAAATTCAATAAGAGACTTGAAAAAATAAGCTGACATTTTAGTAAACAGTGCTTTCCATAATAACAGGTAACATTTGTCTAACATATGCCAGGTATTTACGTGACCTCATTTCAGAAGGCCCTATAAAAAAGTGATTTAGGATTTCCTAGAGACAGAGAAGAAATCTGACTTCCGCTCAAGGTACCTTCAGCGTGTTGGCAGATGCGTGGCAGAGCAGGGTTTGATCCTTGCTTGAAGACTGCTGCTCCCGTGGTCCTTCCTCCCACCAGACCTAGCTCTCGGCTGTGCGAGATGCCAACACAAGGATATTTGTGGCATCATTCACTCCCCGTGAGATCTTGCTGGATAATGAACTGGTGCCAAAGCAGGCGTGTACTACTCTCAATACATCAGTTATTAATATATCTTTACTCCACTCTTGAATCAGCTCTCTTCTAAGCACTTGAAATAGAAATCCAGGATGAAGGCTTGGGGTTGGCAAAAGAGTGACACTTGGTCCTGATAAGCCACAGAAAGAAAGAAACTCACTGGGCTGATATGTAGTGTTACTGGCATATTGGCATCTCACCAAGGGCAGGCAGTGTCTGGACTTTGGTGAGCCTGGATGGGAGTGTCTTTGGTCAGCATGTGTGGTCTTCAAACCAGCTCTAGGTTATACAGGTTGGGAATGAAAGCAGATTCGTCCTATGAAAGTGAGTTTGAGTGACAGTCAAGCTTCCCTCACTTGGCCCATGAGAGTGGGACCAGGATGGGCTAGTCCAAGGTGGAGGCCTTGCTCAACAGTTATGTCTGGTCATCCTTCTGGTTGTGTCAGTGGCTGGGGATGTGGCCTTTCTCATTGGAACTAGATTTTTTGGGAGGTGGTGGCGGGGAGATGCTCAGCTCAAATTTGCTCCCAGGAAGTTTTAAAACAACCCAGGTTGTGCGAGTGGTAAAGAATCTACCTGCCAATGCAGGAGACCTGGGTTGGGAAGATACCCTCGAGGAGAAAAATGACAACCATTCCAGTCTTCTTGCCTGAAAAACTTCATGGACAAGAGGAGCCTGGTGGGCTACAGTCCATGGGGTTGCAAAGAGTTGGACATGACTCAGCACCACACAGAGTACTACATAGTACACACCTTTCACAGCCTGTACCAAGTGGTCAGCCTGTGGAAGATGGGGATAGGAACAGGGGCTTCAAAGTACACAGAAGACTGAATGGAGAGACAGTCTTTTGAGTACAGGGTGTCAGGAGCTGGAGGCCAGAAGGTGCTGGGGATGCAAATGTAGGTGGGCTGTAAATGAGCCAGAAGGAATGGGGGGTGTCTCAGCTCCTGCAATTAGCCGAGTGGATTTCAGAAGCAACGGTAGAGCCGGAGCTGAAGCACACACAGGGTAGAAGGAATCACTTCCGAAGGGACTGGTTCACTGTTGAGACACGTGCTTCTCCAGCCTGTGCGGGAAACACCCTTCAAACAGGGCAGAGAAGACAGCTGTGTTGACACACAAGCAGGCACCGTCTTTCACGGTTCTCAGCTCATGTCCCATTGCACTCCACTAAGAGATCCAACCAGTCCATCCTAAAGGAAATCAACCCTGAGTATTCATTGGAAGGACTGATGCTGAAGCTAAAGCAACAATCCTTTGGCCGCCTGACGCAAAGAGCCGACTCACTGGAAAAGACCTTGATGCTGGGAAAGACTGAGGGCAGGAGGAGAGGGGACGACAGAGGACAAGATGGTTGGATGGCATCACTGACTCAATGGATATGAGTTTAAGCAAGCTCCGGGACATAGTGAAGGACAGGGGAGCCTGGCGTGCTGCTGTCTATGGGGTCACAAAGAGTTGGACAGGACTTAGCTACTGAACCACAACAGGAAGAGGTCATTTAATGTATCTGTTGTTTAGTTGCTAAGTCATATTCAACACTTTTGCGACCCCATGGACTGTAGCCCAGCAGGCTCCTCTGTTGATGGGATCTCCCAGCAAGAAAACTGGAGTGGGTTGCCATTTCTTTCTCCAGGGAATCTTACCAGTCCAGTGATCAAACCTGCATCTCCTGCATTGGCAGGCAGACTCTTTACCACTGAGCCATGAGGGAAGCCCCCTTAATGTATCTACATGTGTCTGCTTAAAATGGGCATTTCAGCTCATTTCTCAGACTGATTTCCATTTCTGTCTCTTTTTAAGATTCTCTGACTTGGGCGCAATGCTGTTCGAATAGTTAAGTTTCTATACTAACAGATGCATAATCATAATCTACCACGTACTTTGCCCAGGAAGAACATTTAGTGATCCGAAATTCATTACACAGAGTTCACTTGAAGTGAAAAGCTAATGATAGAAAAATGTTCTCTAAGGATCTATTTATAATCCCTCCCAAATAGGCAGAAGAGATGCATTTCCTGTATGGACAAGCATTATTTTCTCAGTATGCTTTGTTACAAGGTTTGGGTGAGAAAGAAGCTTTTCTCAATGGCTTTGGTCTAACACTTGCATTGACAATGAACATGATTCTTGAATAAAGACAACCTCACTCGATGTTTTTGAAATGTGCTATTGCTTGTCTTTCTGGATTTCTTCCTTTCAAGGCAAAGGACTGTTTGCCCTGAAATTATAAATGCTTTTATCATGGCAATGGGGCTTGACTGTTTTTTTGCATTCCAGAAATTTCTAACTAAATCTATTGTTGTTGCCATTGTTTAGTCACTAAGTCGTGTCCAACTCTTTGTGACCCCATAGGCTGCAACATGCCAGACTCCCCTCTCCTCCACTATCTCCAGGAGTTTGCTCTAATTCATGTCAATTGAGTTGGTGATGCCATCCAACCATATCTTCCTCTGTTGCCCCCTTCTTCTCCTGCCCTCAATCTTTCCCAGCATCAATATCCTCCCAGGTGGCATGAGTGGTAAAGAATCCACCTGCCAATGCAGGAGATGAAAGAGACACGGGTTTGATCCCTGGGTCAGGAAGATTCCCTGGGATAAGAAATGGCAACCCACTCCCGTATTCTTGCCTGGGAAATCCGATGGACAAAGGAGCCGGGCGGGCGACAGTCATGGGGTCACAAAGCGTTGGACATGACTGAGCACACACACAATCACACGCAAACACACACAAATCATTAAGGCTACTTTTCCTTTTTATGATTATTATGGAGGTTCTGATGGGGCAAAGTGCCTTATGTCTGGGATTGACTGAGTACTAGGGCTTTTCTTTAAAGACTTTTCACTTTCGAATTTAAGAGGCCAGTGGGTAGCATCTTGTTTTCTGGGCCCTGAAATTCAGACCAGTGATTCTCAAAATGTGTTCCTTGGGCTGACTGTATCAGCTTCATCCGGGAACTTGTTAGAAATACTAATTCTCCACCCAGATCTGCTGAATCAGAAACCCTGGTCATTGGCTCCAGCAAAGTGGGTTAAAAAAGCCTTTCAGGAGATTTTAATGTATATAACATCTGAGAACTACTGATTTAGACAGTTAGTGATGCCACGGGTAGGGGACTGTTCCACTGTCATATGACATGAGCTCATTTTATGACATTTTATGTCATATGACATGAGCTCCTTGTGCCAGTCCCTGGGTTAAGAGCAGACAGGCATTCATTTATTTAATCTTCATAGCCACCCTTTGAGGCTTCCCTGATGACTCAGCAGGTAAAGCATCTGCTTGCAGTGCAGGGACGCATGTTTGATCCCTGGGTCGGGAAGATCCCCTGGGGAAGGAAATGGCAACCCACTCCAGTATTCTTGCCTGGGACATCCCATGGACAGAGGAGCCTGGCGGGCTGCAGTCCATGGGGCTGCAAAGAGTCAGACACGACTGAGCGACTGAGCAAAGACACTCTCTGAGGGTGGTGTTCTCATCATCCCCTTTGACAGATGACGGAACAGGCCCGGGGTGGGGTTACATTACTGCCCAGGTACCGCTGCCAACAGGGAGCGGGGCAGGATGGAAACAGGGGCCTCTGCTGCCCACGCCGACGCTTTGACCACCCTGCACTTCTGCTGGCCTTGGGCACATTCACCCGGGTGACTGAGGAGAATAAGCCCCTTCCTCAAGATTGCTCCCCATTTTCCTATTTCTTCATTCCTTCCCTTTCTCTCAGTATCTTCTGGTCATCTCTTCTTTCTCGCTCTCACTCTCTATCTCCTGCTCCATGGAAATGAACTGCTTTAATATATTACATCTCATCTTTAAATTTGTTCCCATTTGGCGCTTCATCCGAGTCCAGCCTGGCCAAATCTGAAGCATAGAGCTGAGCCAATACCTGGTGACTTCAGGTTGTGTTGAAAGCCAATTGGCTTGACTGTGGTCTTTAGAGAAAGCAAAACTGGCAGGGAGGACCATTAAGTTAATATGCCCTTTACCCAAGACGGGGATGGCCATTAAACACAGTGAGCTGGGCCTGTGCTGTACGAGGTGGGGTCTGTAGGCATTGTTTGAACTCATGGGGAGCTGGAGGTCTAAGGTCTAAGATGCTAACCTGAGCCAATCAGTCAAGAAACAGACATTTGCACTCTAAATTAACATAAAAATATGAAGACAGTGCATGAATGGCAAGTATAAAACATTAAGGAAAAACAACTGAGAGCTTAGAAATAAACCCGCACAATTAAGTTTCGTTGATTTCAACAAGGACGCCAAGACAATGGGGAAAGAATAGTCTTTTGTAACAAATCATTCTGGAACAAGGGAATCAATACACAAAAGAATGAAGTTGGACCCCCACCTCACACTATATATAAAACATTAGCTTGAAATGAATCAAATGCATAAAGGTAAGAGTTAAAACTATAAAACTCTCAGAAGAAAACATAGGGGTAAACCTTCATGACCTTGGATTTATCCAAGGATCCTTAGCTATGACACTAAAAAGTACCAGCAACTAAGGGCGGGGGAAATAGGCAAGTTAGACTTCATCAAAAGTAAAAATGTGTGATGATGCGATCAAGAAAGTAAAAGGACAACCACAGAATGGGAGAAAATGTTTGCAAGTTATATATCTGATAAGGGACCTATATCTGGAATATATTATTTTTAAAAAACTCTTAGAAGGCAAATAATTCAATTTTTAAAAATAGTCAAAGAATCTGAATAGATTTTTCTTCAAAAGAAGATATTCGCATGGCCAGTAAGCAACAAAAAGATGATCCATACCCTGAGTCATTTGAGAAATGTAAATTAAAGCCACAGGGAATACTATTTCATACTCACTAGGTTGGCTATTATTATTTTTGCTTTTGAACTTCTAATTTTATATTGCGGTATAGCCGATTAACAATGTTGTGAGGTGATAGTTTCAGGTGAATGGCGAAGGGACTCAGCCATACATATACATGCATCCATTCTCCCCCAAATGCCACTCCCATCCAGGCTGCCACATGACATCGAGCACAGTTCCATGCGCTATACAGTAGGTCCTTGTTGGTTATCCATTTTAAATACAGCAGTGTGTATATGACCATTCCAAACTTCCTAACTTTCCCTTTCCCCCGGCAACCATAAGTTCATTTTATAAGTCTATGATTTTTACAATAAAACAAAAAATGAAGATAAACAGGTGTTGGTGAGAATGTGGAGACATTGGACTGCTAGTGGGAATGTGAAATGGTGCAGTCTCTTAGGAAAACAGATTGGCATTTCCTTATAAAGTTAAACATAGAGTTACCATTGATCCAGCAATCCCACTCCCAAGTGTATACACCAGGAAAATGAAAACAGGTGTGTACACAAAACCTTGTACACGAATGCTCACGTGAGGAGCCACAGCTCAAAACAGAAGCAACCCAAATGTCCATGAACTGATAAATGGCTATGCAAAACGTGTTCTGTCTAAACAACAGAATATTATTTGGCAAGGAATAAGAACGAACGAAGTACTGACGCGTGCTATGGCTTGGTTGAACTTCCAAAACATTATGCTTAGTGAAAGAAGGCAGTCACTAACGACTAACAACAGAGGATTCCATGTATATGAAACTCCAAAACTGGCAAAGCTCTAGAAATGGAAAGCAGATATACTTGCCTTCTGTAGGGGGCATTTGAGTTTAAGATATCATGGATAAAGAGAACAGGTTTTTCAGGGTGATGAAATGTTCTAAAATTGTGGTGATGACTATATAATTCTGTGAATATACTAAAACCCACTGAATTGTACACAATAAGTGGGTTAATTGTACTGCATTTGAGTTATGTCTGAGTAAAATTACTAAAAAAAAAAGAAAAAGAAAAAAAATCCATTAAGGATATATGCCTAATTCTTCCTTCTTCAAGCCTCATCCATCCTTTCAGCATCTTGCCTTCTCCCCACCACAGCCCTCCCCCTTCCCTCTTCCTGCACATCTTCCTGTGGCCCCAGAAGTGAGCAAGGCCCCCAAGGTTCTCTCTTCACCCTCTCGCTCTTTTCCTTTTTTCTTGGGAGAATCCAGCTCTGTGGTTCTTATTTCAAAGCCTTTCAAATCTTTATCTCAGGTTCTGACAGCTCTCCGCCCACGTTGCCAACTGCCCGCCGATATTTCCGTGTGGATGTCTCCCACTTCACTTGCCTGGAACCACTCTGATTCTTCCTTTTTCCCTTTCTCCCCACCCCAGATCGTTCTCCCAGCTGCCCTAGTCCTATGAGTGACATGACTTTCTTCTGCTTACCTGCACTTGAAAACTGAAGTCTGTCTTGAAATGCTTCCTCTCTCATCTGCTCTTGTTGATAAGTGACTGAGCCTGATGGATGTTTCAGTCATTCTTCTTTTCTTCCTGGGCCTGCTGTCTCTCTCTCCTGTGGTTCAGCCCTATTTAGGAGGGCTCACTCGAATTCTAACTATTCTAACTGGCCAGAAGTAACTACAGAATATGAGTTGTGGAAGAAAAGGAACCTTAGTCATGACCCAAGGACGGGCTTCAAAACTCTGCCCTGAACTTCATGCAGGAGATTTTGCAAGAGAGTTGAAACCCAGGGGCCTGGAAAGAAACCCATTAGTTAACAAAGCAGCTCATCTCGGGGAAATTGACACATATGGCCCAGGGTGAGGGTTTAGAGAGCCTTCTGGTCTTAGGCCAGTGGACACGAGGACATCTAGACTAGTGGTGAATATGTATGCAGTCACTAAGTCGTGTCTGACTCTTTGCGACCCCATGGATTGTGGCCCGACAGACTCCTCTGTCCATGAGACTTCCCAGGCAAGAACACTGGAGCGGGTGCCATTTCCTTCTTCAGGGGGTCTTTCCGACCCAGGGATCTCCGGAGTCCACATCTTCTTCTTGGCAGGCAGGTTCTTTATCACTGAGCCACCAGGGAAGCCCAGACCAGGGGTGGACATACCAAACTATGTCCGTGCTCCTTGGTAATCAGCCACTGTGCTGAGCCCCCTGACTGCCCCCACAAGGGCCCTGTAGCTCCCCAGGACGGCCTGAGGCTCCCCACCACACAGAGGTCCCAAGAAGGCCATGCTATCACGTAGTCAGGTGGCTCCGACCCTACACCACCTGGCCTTAATTTCAGTGCTTTCCCACTGCCGCCAAACCCAATCCACACTCCTTGGCATGCTCGGAACCCATCTGCCTTAACCTGATCACAGCCTAGCTCCCTGGTCTATTTCCCGTCACTCCCTACTCTGCACTCCTACCCGTTTATGACTTGTGCTATTCCCACATCAAATTCTGTTTTCGCCTTTCTCTCCCTGCTCTGCTGAAATTCTCTCTCTCCACCAAGGTCTTGCTCGTGTGCTGCCAAAATGTCATCCCAGAGGCCTTCATCCTCACTGATATCATCAGGTACATAGACAAATTATACTGACATTTACAAGCATATATATATATATATATTTCTTACTTATGCTATATATGCATTTTATATATGTATATATTTTTATTATGCATTTTATTTATGTATTTACTATATATATTACTATATATAATTGAACATACTATTTTTTAATGTTTAATTTATAATTTTATTTATTTATTTATTTATTGGCTGTGCTGGGTCTTTGTTGCCATGCAGGCTTTTTGCTAGCTGAGGCAAGCTGGGGCTACTCTAGCTGCAGCGTGCGGGCTTCTCACTGCAGTGGCTTCTCTAGATGTGCAGCTTTAGCAGTTGTGACATGGGGGCTCAGTAGTTGCAGCTCACAGGCTAACTAGCTGTGGCACACCAGCTTAGTTATTCCATGGCACATGGGATCTTCCCGGACCAGGGATCAAACCTGTGTCTCTTGCATCTCCTGAATCGGCAGGTGGATTCTTTACCACTGAGTCACCAGGGAAGCCCCTAATTGAATGTACTATTACAACCAATTTTTTTTAAAACTGCATACAGCATATTTTTTAAAATTTTTGTTTATTTGGCCGCCCTGTACAGCATATGGGATCTTCGTTCCCTGACCAGGGATTGAACCCACATCCCCTGCATGGCAGCACAGAATCTTAACCACTGGATCACCAGGTGATGCCTATATTCAATTTTGATAACCCAGTATCTTCCAGCTGTTATAAGGCTACTTGGGATGTAGGGACCAAAACAGCTCTGCATCCCCAGCCTCCAGTCTGCCCTGTGGCCAAGCATACCGCCTCACGACTGTCTGTCCTGTCTACTCGTCCGCTGTCCGCCGATGGCGCCCAGGTGGTGACTCGAGCCTTACACACCCCTCTTTGCCTTTGGCAAAGGAAATGTCCTGGCTCTCAGCTTTGGCAGGGAAAGGATGGCATCCCAAAGACGCAGAATTCACAGCCTTTCCTGCCGCAGCTCGTACTTAAATGTCTCATCTTAAATTAAACCTCATGTGCTTCGGGATGTAAGCTGTACTGTGTCTGAGAGTGAAACATTTTATTTCAATAACTTCTTCTATATATATATATATATATATATATATATATATATATATATATTTAAGTAGGGACTGTTGTAGCTTTCCTGAACTGACAGAAAGGATGTTTCATGTAAAAATTAATGCCCTGTTGTAAGAAGAGGGGAAAAAAAAAATCCCAACACACTCTCAGGGGTTTCCAAGTAGATCAGAGCTCATATTTTATATCCTAGACACCGAGCTGAGGATCTTAGAGTTTGTTTAGGTTCAATGACCTGTTGCAGCATCTCAGGGTCAGAGAAGTCATGGGTCACTTCCTCTCCTAGGGGACCTTGAGCAGTATACATGTGGTTACTGTTTGTATGGAGGAGACCTAGAGACCCTTTTAAGAATCCCTGAAGGATTTCTCTGGTGGTCCAGTGCTTAAGAGTCTACCTGCCAATGCAGAGGACATGGGTTCAATTCCTGGTCCAGGAAGATGCCACGGAGCAACTAAGCCCGTGAGCACACCTACTGAGCCGGAACTCTAGAGCCTGAGCTCTGCAACAAGAGAAGCCTGCTTGCCACAACTAGAAAGAGCCCCGAGGCAGCAACAAAGACCCAGTAGAGCAATAAATAAATAAATATATATTTTTAAATTAAAAAGAATCCCTGAGTTCTTGCTACAGGCCAGGTGTTAGGATATTCTCACTGAATCTTCCTCCTGCCTCCTGCAATGGGCATTTCCCCTTTGTGGGCAAGAAGCTGAGACTGGGAGTGGAGGAGTGACTGCCCGGCTTACCCCCGTGTATGCAGGAGAGCGGAGGCGTCAGGAGCTGGGTGTGACTCAGGCACCCAGCCTCCCTGCATTCTGGTCCCCGACCCCCTGGGGACAGCACCAGCACCATCACCACCACCCCTCCACCTCTCAGCTGCTCGTCCACTGTCTTTCTCTCTTCCTCTGAAGTCCCAGGGACTGGGGGGCTTGGTGGCACCAGCCCACACGACCCCGCCCCAGTCTGAGAACCTCCACAGGGTATCTCTCCCCTTACTTGTCTCCAGGGAGGTTCGTTTTCCTTTTTAGAGGAGCTGGGGTTGACCACGACCCCTCCATATCTGGTTCCTCCCAGGTCACCAGCAGTTCACCAGCTGTGATCAGGGCTGTCCTGGTTCAGATTCGCTAAAGCTAGGATTTGGGATGGGGGCAGAAGGAGCACTTTTTGGAAATGGTATTGAAATCAAATGAATGAACTGAGGAATCCCCAAGGCACGGCTTAAGTCCTGCATTTGTTATTGAGAGAAAGAGAAGCCAGTGAGGGTGGGGTAGAGCGAAGTGGCAGGAGAGTTCACTTGGGGTTTCACGTCAGACCCAACAGCAGGCACCAAGGCCTCGGAGTGTCCTGTTGAAGCCAGGCCCTGTTTTCTGCTGTTAAGGAATCCTGGTAACATATTGGTTAATTGCTAGATTTCCTTTCTTTTCTTTGTTTTTTTTTTTTTTTTTTTTTTTCTATGTGTCCTGTGGGATCTTAGTTCCTTGACCAGGGATTGAACCTGTGCTCCCTGCAGTGGAAGTGCAGACTCTTAACCACTGGACCATCAGGTAAGTCCCTGAATTATCTTTCTGAAGTAACTTAAAAGTGGTAACAAGGACTCCAGCATTCAGCTGTGCAGGTCAGGCACTACATGACTCAGACCTGTAGTCACACAGGCTACTGATTCAGTCTCAATGCAACTTGAACTCTGGATGCTCTTGGGGAGATGATGGCAAGAGAGTTCTCTTGCAACAGAATTCAGGAGAGGTGATATATTTTGCCAGAGGGGCCAAATAGAGACTCTGGCAAGATCAAGTGCTTTAGAAGCAAACCAGCATAGCTTCAGGTCCCATTATTACCATGTCACGATTGAGTACCTGGATCAATGGGCCAGTGACTTAACTTCTCTGAGTCTGTAAAAGGGACAGGGTGGGCAAGAGTGGTCCACTGGCTGGTTGTCAGGCCAAAGGCTTTATACATCCTTCAACTCCTCTTTAGCAGGGAAGGAAGACAAATTGGGGGTCAGTGACCCAGCTGAAAGACCTCTTGCCAGGACTTCCCTGGCAGCTCAATGGTTAAGACATCACCTTTCACCTTCCAGTGTAGCGGATGCAAGTTTGATCCCTATCAGGGAGCTAAGTAAGATCCCACAATGCCTTCCCAGCCAAAAAAACCAAAACACAAAACAGAAGCAATATTGTAACAAA
The DNA here is from genome assembly GCF_019320065.1 of Cervus canadensis. Taxonomy (NCBI): domain Eukaryota; kingdom Metazoa; phylum Chordata; class Mammalia; order Artiodactyla; family Cervidae; genus Cervus; species Cervus canadensis. The sequence goes on from NC_057390.1 coordinate 4,933,399, forward strand.
TTCTATAAAGACTTTTAAAAAAATCCCTGGTCACCCCAATCCAAATGCAAAGGGTTTCAGGCAGTTCATACCTATAAATATATTATACATAGATACACATTGTTATTGTTGCTGTTTAGTTGCTAAATTGCACTGGACTCTCTGTGACCCCGAGGACTGTAGCCTGCCAGGTTCCACTGTGCTTGGGATTTCCCAGGCAAGAATACTGAAGTGGGTTGCCATTTCCTCCTCCAGAGGATCTTCTTGACTCGGGGATCCAACCCACATCTCCTGCATTGTCAGGTGGGTTCTTTACCACTGAGCTACCAGGGAAGCCCTATGTATGTCACTTTCATGGCACGGTATGTATAACATAAAATATACCGTCTTAGTCATCTTTAAGTGGCATTAACTACATTCACGATGGACAGCCGCCACCACCACCACCATCATCTCCAGAACTTTTTTCATCTTCTCAAACTGAAACTCTACCCTCATTAAACAAGAGCTATTGTTGTCCCTCAAGCTGCTGGAAAGCATCATTCTACATTCTGTCCCTTCCCTGGGGCCAAGCATCTCAGGCTTGCATGCGACCCAAACAAACCCTCGACGTCCTAGGTATTTACGGGTGAATTGTGGCCCAGGCCTTGTTCTCAGCTCCGAGCAGAGCATGCCCAGCTGGTACCCGGAGTTGGGATGCTGGCTCTTGGGGCAGGACTTTGACGTCAGTTGTCAATTACCTGCCGTCTGTTCTGAGCCACTGGCTGGAGGGCTTTCCCACTCAGAACCCCTCTCTGGGCCCCCTTCTGTCTTAGTTCCCAGATTTTTTCCAGCAGTCCTCTCTCCCAGCTGCGTTTATCACCCCGTGGAGGGAAAGAACGGGGACATTTTGCATGTTTTCACTAGAATAGAACCGAAAGGGGGAACAACGCAAGACCCAGGAGGAGCAGAGCGCCAGTCCCTCAGCAACCACTGACTGTCAAGGTTACATTCACCCCGAAACCCCAGAACAGCCGCCTGCCAGCCCCTTACCGCTGCGCGCTCGTGGGATGGCGCAGGCTGTGTGTACCTTCACTCACTCCACCCCAGCCTCTCATCCCAGAGAGACTCCCTCTCCTGACAGATGCCCCAGGAAGCAATTATTAAGTATCACACCTTGACCCTTTACCTACAATTGTTAACAAGATCAACGGAAAAGACCTGCCAAGCCCTGGGACCATAGAAAGAAAATAAGGCCGATTTCAAGAGATGAAGCTTGATTTAAATCCTGACTCGCACCCCCACTGCTTGCTGCCTGTTCCTCCCACTCCCTGACAGTCAGATCTGGGAGAAGGTTACAGACACTGCTGGGAAATTATAGTTATCCAGCCCCTTCATGCATGGGGCCTGGGCTACCCACTAGGGTTTCTGGAATAAAGAAGGAAAGCTTCCATCTGAGCTTCTGAACCCATAGGATGGGGCCTGCATGGGTGTGAGAGCCGGGCCCCGGATCTTGAGCTGAATTTATATCCTTCCTTTTGCAAGCCATCAGCGTGCTGCCCCTTCTGAGAACATGAATATTCACTCTGCCATTAATGGGAATGCTATTCCCACTGCCAGTGGGAGGGAAAATGCCCAGAAACATGCTTAATGGATTTTTTTTTTTTTTTTTTTTGATGCTTGAACATACTGCAGTGATTTCCTGCTTCCAAAAAGGACACGTTGATAACTTTTCCATATGGTAATTTTCTGTTCTGATGGTTAGTGGCAAGGCCATTTTTAATACTAAATTCCTAACGGTCAGCAGAATTTTGTCCAGTTTTCAACTGGGAAGACCCATTAAGTTTTCCTAGAGGAAGTCATTATTTCTTCTCTATTCAGAGTGAATAGACATCTTTGTCCCCAAACCCAGAGTCATCTCGTCTTTTCATATGTGGCTTCGGGGTCATAACAGACAGAAGGTTACAGACCTAAGGCTCCCTCCCTGACGGGCATGTCATTCTCACATTCAGAGTCACAGGCGCCAAGTTTGCTCGGGTTACCTTTTGCAGTAACACACTGTTCGTCAGTGTTGTCAGGGCAGACACTGCCAGGCTGAGGACAGAACTCTTTTTTCCATGCAGAGAGCGATTTCGACACAAGCCAGGCTCCCTGCCCCACAGGCTGTCTCACATAACTCAAAAAATTAAAACTGCCTGTCCCCAAAAAAATATCAAAGAAGATGCTTTCAAAACTTATTTAGTATCGCTAGCCTTTCCTCCTGTGGCTGGTATTGACAGCAGAAGAAACTACATGCACCTACTTAACAGAAATGAGACGACTGTAAAAATGGCATTAGCTATGGAAATAACACGAATTTGGACATCTGGCGAGCGCCGATGTGATTTACAACTCTCACCCATTAGAACTGTGAACTTTCATTTGTAAAAGGCACATGGCTGCCTGAATGACCACCTCACATAAAAGGTAAATGGAAACCAGCATTTTCAGATGCTATTTTGTGCAACCCTTCGTTTCTGTGACTTCTTTCTTTCCCACTTGCTTCTGTGAATTAAACTACTTTCAACTTGCAGGCTGAAGCAAACGATGCTTTTTTGAAGTCTTGGGTTTATTTACTGTAAGTCTCCTACACATGAATCTTCAAGTTGCAAACTTTCAAAGATGCAAAGTACATTCGCTTGTCTCATCATGTAAGTTGGTTCACGTGTCTCATGTATGTGCACCCTCTACGAGTGATTTTGTGCGTTTGTGAACTTTGCTGCTGCTGCGGCTGCCATTCAGTCGCTCAGTGGTGTCTGGCTCTTTGCAACCCCACGGACTGCAGCACACCAGACGTTCCTGTCCTTCACTATCTCCCGAAGTTTGCTCAAACTCATGCCCATTGAGTCGACGATGCCATCCAACCATCTCATCCTCTGATGCCCCCTTCTCCTCTGGCCCTCGATCTTCCCCAGCATCAGGGTCTTCTCTAATGAGTTGGCTGTCTGCATCAGGTAGCCAAATATTGGAGCTTTACCTTCAGCATCAGTCCTTCCAACGTATAATCAGGGTTGATTTTCTTTAGAATTGACTGCTTTGATCCCCTTGCTGTCCATGAGACTCTCAAGAGTCTTCTCTAGCACTAGAGTTCAAAAGCATCAATTCTTTGGCACTCAGCCTTCTTTCTGGTCCAACTCTCACATCCATACATGACTAGTGGAAAAACCATAGCTTTGATTATATGGACCTTTGTCGGCAAAGTGATGTCTCTGCTTTTTAATACCCGGTCTACTTGTCTCCTGGAACTAGGATTGAGAAAGAACTGACCTAAAAAGAGGTCTTTAAAAAGAAAAAGAAAAAAATGATGCACTGCATCTCAGCCTTCTCATTCCTTCCAAGGAAATTTCTCTTGGAGCTTCAAAAACACCACAGGCATTAGAATCAAGTAAGAGCCTGTGGCAACCCCAAGGCTTTGCCTGATGAATCTCTGGTATTTAACAAAAAAGCCTTTATTTCATCATCCAAGGAAGCAGTTCTATCCAGCCTCCAATCCAGGACCAGCCTTGATTTCCTTTGCCATCATCCTCCCTATCACTGTCCCCAGAACACTAGAAAGAACCTAATTTCTTGGCCGCTCTGGCTAAGCACCACATATGAGGACAAGGAGAAACACAAGCTTTTAAGAGCTTACCACTACAGACACATACACAGAGTGTAGGTTATGCTTGACATATAAAACCTATTTCTGAGAAAAAATCAACTCACATATTTAAGGGGAGGGAGGTGGGAGGGGGGTTCAGGATGGGGAACACATGTACACCCATGGCTGATTCATGTCAATGTACAGCAAAAACCACTACAATATTATAAAGTAATTAGCCTCCAATTAAAATAAGTTATTTTTTTAAATGGCAATACATAGCTTACACTGTTAATATAGAAAAGCGTAAGAAAGAAAGAAGTCTCTTTATATATACATATGTACGTTAGCCTTAGCTGCTCAGTCACGTCCGACTCTTTGCAACCTCATGAACTGTAGCTGGTCAGGCTCCTCTGTCCATCAAATTTTCCAGGCAAGAATACTAGAGTGGGTAGCCATTCCCTTCTCCAGGGGATCTTCCCAACCCAAGGATTGAACCTGGGTCTCCTGCATTTCAGGCAGATTCTTTACAGTCTGAACCACCAGAGAAGCCCATATATATATATGTTTATACATGTACAACACATATGTATGTATATCTACACATGAGATTCAGATGGTATAGAAATAGAAAGTCAATAAAATACAAAAGTCAGTCTTCCCTTTCTTTTTAAGGTCTCTCTCCAACAAGATAACTATTGTGAACTTGTCTTGATTCCTTCCAGAAATTAAAGAACTACACTTATATGTGTCAATATCAGTGCTCACACAGTCACATGTACATATTTTACAGAGGGGTCAAAACATGCAGACATACTACAAATAACAAATGCTGGAGAAGGTGTGGAGAAAAGGGAACCCTCCTACACTGTTGGTGGGAATGTAAGTTGGTGCACCCACTATGGAAAACAGTATAGAGGTCCCTCAAAATACTAAAAAGAGAGTTACCATATGACCCAGCAATCCAACTCCTGGGCATATACCCAGATAAACCTTTAATTCAGAAAGATACATGCACCCCAGTTTCCACTGCAGCACTATTTACAATACCCAGGACATGCAAACAACCCAAATGTTCATCAGTAGATGAAAATGGATAAAGAAGACGTGGCACATATAGACAATGGAATATTACTCAGCCACAAATAGAAGGAAGTAATGCTATCTGCAGCAACCTAGATGGAACTAGTTACCGTCATATTGAGTGAAGTAAGTCAGTCAAAGAAAGACAAGTATCATATGATATTGCTAATATGTGGAATCCAAAACATGGCACAGGCAAACTTATCTGTGAGACAGAAACAGAGTCAAAGGCATAAAGAACAGATTTGTGGTTGCCGGGTGGGAGGGGAGTGGGGAAGGGATGAAAGGGGAGTTTGGAATTAGCAGATACAAATTATTATATATAGAATGAATAAACAAGAAGGTCCTACTTCTTCATCTAAGCCTAATTGTCTCTCGGACACCCCACCTCCAAAAACAAAGGTCCTACTCTATAGCACAGGGAACTAATTATAGTCATGTAATAAACTATAATGGAAAAGAATATATATATATATAGTGTATGTATGTGTATGTGTATATATATACAACTGAATTACTGTGCTATATAGCAGAAATTAACACAACATTGTAAATCAGCTATACTTCGATAAAATAAATACATAAAGACTGGCTTTTTCACATAATATGTGTGGTCTCAGCACATGCAGACACACTCCTTTCTTTGTCCTGACTGCATAGAATTCCATTGTATGGGGTATTGGGGTGAACTGCATCTCCCCCTAAAAGATACATTGGCATCCTACCTCCTAGTGACTTAGAATGTGAAACATGGTCTTCACATTGACCATCAAGTTAAAGCGAGGTCATAAGGGTGGGCCCTAGTCCAAAATGACTGGTGTCCTTAAAGATAGGGGAACAGAGAGAGTCACAAAGACCACCATTTACAAGAGGCCTGGGTGAGATCCTTCCCTCTTGGCTCTCGGAAAGAACCAGCTCTGCCAATACCTTCACCTTGGATTTCTAGCCTCCAGAACTGTGAGACAATAAATTTGTATCATTTAAAAAAACTTAGTCTATAATGAAGTGAAAGTCCCTCAGTTTTATCCAACTCTTTGTGACGCTATGGACTGTAGCCCACCAGCCTCCTCTGTCCATGGGATTTCCCAGGCAAGAATACTGGAGTGGCTTGCCATTCCCTTCTTCAGGGGATCTTCCTGACCCAGGGATTGAACCTGGGTCTCCTGAATTGCAGGCAGATTCTTTACTGCCTGAGCCACCAGGGAAATCCCAAAAGTCTATGGTATTTCATAATACAGCCCTAGGTGGTATATCAAAATTTGTTTTACTAGTTCCTTTAAAAGATAGTTTGGTTCCAAAAGAATGTTTTTAATGCAGTAGGTAATTGAAACAATCCCTTCCAGTAAATTCCTTTTTGAAGAATGTACAATTCTTTTGTGGGTAGGAATATTTAACCATTAAATTTTTTGATTTGATTATGTGCATTTTAGGGCTTCCCAGGTGGTGCTAGTGGTAAAGAACCCGCCTGCCAATTCAAGAGACATAGGAGACACAGGTTCAATCCCTGGGTCAGGAAGATCCCCTAGAGGAGGCCATGGTAACCCACTTCAGTATTCTTGCCTGAAGAATCCAATGGACACAGGAGACTGGTGGGTTACAGTATATAGGATCTCAAAGAGTTGGCCACAACTCAAGCGACTTAGCGTGCATGCATGCATGTGCATTTTAACACACCAAGTTTTCTTAAAGTGAGCCCACCTGTAAGCAAGGTGTCCATCCCGGTAGACCAGGTGCAGCTATAGAGATTTTCTACCTCACAGTGAGTACAGGAGAGCCACCAGACATGACGAGGGATCTTTTTGTTGCAAGTGACAGAAGCTCCCCTTGGACTGGCCTAAGGGAAAGGGAAATTAATGTTGAGGATATTCTGCTGCCCTGGAAGATTTCAGGATAGTTGAGCCTCAGGAGAAATCGGGATTGGTACCCAAGACACCATCCAAACCCTCTCCTTCTGCTTTAGTCTTGCTTCTCTCTGCATATTCCATCAATTCCCCCTCTCTTTTTGAGATCAGCTTTCCCTACTTTTGTGGCCAAGATAAAGTCTGATTGTGAAAGGACTCTGAAGATATCCACTATTAAAAAGTATAAATAACAAAGATTGGAGAGGGGTGTAGAGAAAAGGGAACCCTCCTACACTGTTGGTGAGAAAGCAAATTGGTGCAGCCACTATGGAGAACAGTGTGGATTTTCCTCCAAAATATAAAAGCAGAGTTGCCATATGATCCAGCAATTCCACTCCTGGGCCAATATCTGGAAAAACTACAATTCAAAAAGATACTTTAGCCCCAGTGTTCATTGCAGCACTACTTAAAATAGTCAAGACATGGAAGCAACCTAAATGTCTACTGACAGATGAATGGATAAACAAGATGTGATATGTATATTCAATGGAATATTACTCAGCCATAAAAAGAATGAAATAAACCCATTTACAGAACATGGACCAGACCCAGAGACTATCATACCAAGCGAAGCCAGACAGAAAAGGGCAAATACCAGATGATATCACTTACATGTGGACTCTAAAATATGACACAAATAAACTTACTTACAAAACAGAAACAGACTCCCAGACATAAAAACAAACTTATGGTTAGCAAAGGGAAAAGAGTGGGGCGGGATAGATCAGGGGTTTGGAATTAGCAGATACAGACTACACTACATAAAACAGATAAACAATGAGGTCCTACTGGATAGCACAGGGCACTACATCCAATATCCTATTAATAAACCATAATGGAAAAGAACATGAAGAGGCATAGTTATATAGCTGCATAACTGAATCACTTTATTGTATACCAGAAACTGACACAACGTTGTAAATCAATCACACTTCAATTTCTAAAAACAGAAAGGACTCTGGTGGGCTCAGGCCGGGTCAGGCTGTAGGGCCAGGACCCACCTGGAGCTGTATCACTGTGTACGAACCAGTCAGCTCGGAGTGATAGGAGTGGTGTGGTGGGTGGGGTCACCTCCTAGAGGAGGAGGTTTTGAGCTCACACTTGCCTGGGGACTCCTGTTTCAATGGGACTTTCCTGTGTGCCTCGATATGCTCAGTCGTGTCCGACTCCTTGCGACCACACGGGCTGTAGCCCTCCAGGCTCCTCTCTCTAGGGGATTTCCTCGGCAAGGTTACTGGAACATGTTGACCATTTCCTACTCCAGGGGATCTTTCCAACCCAGGGATCGAACCTAGGTCTCTTGTGTCTCCTGCAGTGGCAGGTGGAGTCTTTAGCAAGTGTGCTACCTGTGCTCCATAGAATCTTCCCCAGAGAGGAATTTCAGCAGTGCCATCATTTGGAAAAGACCTAAGCCTTCACCCTGCCCATCTGCGGGCGCTGGGCAGCTCCTTGGACCCAAGCAGAGGGGCTCTGCCTCTGTGGAGTCCAGCACACACCTCCCTCCCCAGACCTGTGAGTGGTGCCATCCTTCCAGGCAGAAGTGGAAGGCAGCAGAAACAACTGTCACAACAGGGCTGAGTTCTGGCTGCAGGAAAATCTGGGCTATGGCAGAGGCTCAGTGCCTGCCAAGAGAAATACCAGTTTGGAGATGTCGCTGGAGTGCAATTTAAAGAATAACTCGACTAGCACTTGAGGTTATTTAGAAAAATACCTTCAGTCACGTGCTTTCCAGTATGTCGTGTGGGATGAATCATCTGTACCCAGCCCAGAGCGGATTTAATTACAATCCCCTCCCATGTTGCTTCTTTTAAAACTTGACCTTCTTTACTGGTTGCTATTCAAATTCGGCAAAATATCAACTTGTTTTTTTTCCTTCTTTCTTTCTTTGAAGCCAAGGAGGAACATTCTAGAACTGAACAGATTCAGGCAGGAAGAAGGGACCCAGCACCCAGGGAGAAGCTTTGCAGGATGGCTGTGACAACAGACTACCTTCATTACTGAGAACATGGCATTTAGCTGCGAGAGCTATAAAATAACGTGTGCCATCAACTGTATCCAGCTTGAGAGCAAAACCAAACATCAAAGGTATCACAAACAGAACTGTTTTTTAGTAACCGGACAAGATTGTGCCAGCCAAACAGGCTTGGTATCGGGTGCTTCTAAGTGGCGGTCACTGTTCACACCCAACCCTGGGGTTCTGTGGTGGCTCAGATGGTAAAGAAACTGCCTGCAATGAGGGAGACCCAGGTTCAATCCCTGGATCGGGAAGATCCCCTGGGGGAGGAAATGGCAACCCACTCCAGTATTGTCGCCTGGAGAATCCCATGGACAGAGGAGCCTGGCAGGCTACAGTCCATGTTGTCGCAAAGAGTTGGACATGACTGAGTGACTAACACTTCACTTATTAATATAAACAAAGAGAAATCTGCTTTTCCAAATCCACTTATTAATATAAGCAAAGAGAAATCTGCTTTTCCAAATCCAGGGGTCCTTGCTCATCTGTGTGGTATTTGGAGAATCACTCCTGCCAGGGAGGTTTCCTCTCAAGCACACACCCAGGGCAGGATGCCTTGGGCTTGTCTGAGCACTGATGTGTCCAGTGGGTTAAACATGCCCCTCTGCTCCCAGTCCTAATGCAGCTGCTTCTTCTCAGAGCCCAGATCCCAGTGGCTCAGCGTGGGCTCTGAAGTCACTGTCCCACAACGCTCTTAGAGCTCTGGGACCAGCAGCAAATGACGCAAACTCTCTGCATCCGAGTCTCCTGCTTAGATAAATGGAGACCAGCATAGGAATTCCCAGGCTGTAGGGCTGTTGTGCTGGTGAAATGAGATCATCAAGGTACCTGGTACACACGAGGGGTTCAACACACAGGAGTCTGTTCTGTAGTCACCATAATACTCAATTCAAACCAGAACTGAGCAAGACTGGCCGTTAAGCAGAAGGCAAAGTCTTTTCAAAAAATCATTTAAAATTTTTGGCTGGGCTGGGTCTTCTTTGCTGTGTGTGGGCTTTGTCTAGCTGTGGTAAGCTCGGGTTGCTCTCTCGTTGCGGTGCATGGGCTTCTCCCTGCAGTGGCTTCTCTTGTTGTGGAGCCCGGATTCTAGGGCGCTCGGGCCTCAGTAGTTATAGCATGTGGGCCCAGTAGTTGTGGTTCTCGGGCTCTAGGGTGCAGGCTCAGTAGCTGTGGCACATGGGCTTAGCTGCCCCGTGGCATGGGATGTCTTCCTGGACCAGGGACTGAACCCGTGTCTCCTGCAACGGCAGGGGGATTCTTACCCAATGGACCACCAGGGAAGTCCAAGGCAGAGTCTTGCAGCCATGAATCACAGTAGCATCTCAGGGTTGTTGCCTGCTTTCTGCTCTCCAGGCTGCCACCCCTGATGCCTCATGTCACCTTTCACTGGCCCCCTGTGACGGCGGGGGCGGGTGAAGACCCTCAGCCTAGTCTGTGGGAAAAGCAGCCGAGGCTTAGATGGACTTCATGGCACAGCCTAGCTGAGGGACGAGCCAGCCTGAGCTGATACAGGCGTGGCCAGCATGATTGACGGCGCTGAGCATCACCAGTTAGGTTTGCAGGAAGAGAGCTCCGCCCAGAGCAGACGCCCAGCGTGCGCCTTCTTCACTGATGCTCATGCTCCCAAGGCCTGGCTTGGGCTGCTCGCCACATCACACCCGAGAAGTTAGAGATCAGCCACCATAGTTTGTTACTGTGGTTATTTTATCCCAAGGACCAGAATGGGCTGAATTTGTGATTTAATAGACAGCCTCCAAAGAATCTACCTGCAATGCAGGAAACCCAGGTTCAATCCCTGGGTTGGGAAGATCCCCTGGAGAAGGAAATGGCAACCCACTCCAGTATTCTTGCCTGGAGAATCCCATGGGCAGAGGAGCCTGGTGGGCTACAGTCCTTGGTGTCACAAAGAGACAAACAACTGAACAACTAACACTTTCACTCACTGTCACTTCATCATGAGACCAGAACCCAGGCCAGAGGCAGGAGGAAACTCTGGAGTAGGAACTTGGGCAAGGGACTTCCCCGGTGGTCCAGTGGTTAAGAATTTGACTTCCAATGCAGAGGATGTGAGTTCGATCCCTAGTCGGGGAACAAAGATCCTACGTGCTGCAACTACTGAGCTCATGGGAGCTGTGTAGCCTCAGGCAAGCCCCTTAACTTCTCTGAACTTCAGTCTCTGCCTTGTGGGGAGAATACTATTGGCAACTTCACAGGGTTATTGTGAGGCCTAAATGATACAGGAGGGGCTTGTCACAGTTTCCAGAACAGGGTAAGGGCTTTAAAATGTTAGACAGAATATTTTTTATAACTTCACCATATCTTGAGGCCATTCAGACAGCTCTCAGTTTCTGACCAGAACAAAGCAAAACATGGGTATGCTGGACAATCCTTTCCCTTAGAGGGATTCTTACGGGAAAATCATAGTTTCTAATGCTCGGTTCCCAATGTCCATCACTTCTCCTGGAAAGAATGAGTCTAGTTATTTAGCAGTATTTTTCTGACAGTTGATTTCCTCTCTCTCAAAGCACTTGGAATTCTATTTTTGTGCTTAACTGCAGTTAGAGTGCTTCCATTAATTTCCATATGGGCCCTTCAGTGAATTGACAGTTTCTGTGGAAGCCAGGCTTTCCTAAAAGATGGTCATGTCTGCCAAGGTCTTTTATTTATTGGCCCCAACACTCCGTTTTTGACCAGTAGAATTTTATTAACTCTTACAATGCTTAATATTTGTGATAGAGTCCATGATTTATGTAGCATTTAGAAAAATAGAGGCCGTAAGAAATGAAGCAGGACTTCCCTGGTGGCCCAGTGGTTAGGAACCCACCCGCGGGCGACAGAGACACAGACATAGAGAACAGACCAGTGGACGCAGCAGGGGAGGGCAGGCAGGGACGGTTGGGAGAGTAGCATGGAAACATACGCACCACCATATGTAAGACAGATAGCCGGGGGGATTTTCTCTGTGACTCAGAGAGCTCAGACTGGGGCTCTGTGACAACCTAGAGGGGTAGAAGTGGGAGGGAGACTCAAGAGGGAGGGGACATGTGTATACCTACGGCTGATTCATGTTGATGTATGGCAGAAACCAACACAATATTGTAAAGCAATTATTGTCCAACTAAAAATAATTCAACATAAAAAAAAAGGAATCCGCCTGCCAATTCAAGGTGTGACCCCTGGTCTGGGAAGACCCTTCATGCTGCAGAGCAACTAAGCCCGTGTGTTACAAATATTGCATGTGCCCTAGAGCTTGTGCTCAACAGTAACAGAAGCCACCACAATGAGAAGCCCATGCACCGCAACTAGAAAAAGTCTGAGCAGCAACAAAGACCCAGCATAGCCAAAAATAAGTAATAATTAAAAAGAAAAGAAACGAAGCAATTCACTAGGAACAGCACAGGCCATAGTCTTCCAGAATCACTGGACCTACAAAAATTCATGCCTGCCTCCCCTCATTAGAGACACCAAGACTCCTTCATCCATTTTTCTAGTATCTCCCTGCCTCTAAGATGAGTCTTTCCATCAAAGCAGTGAGGAAAACGTTTTTTTCCATCACAGAATTGAAACTTATTTTAACAGTACAATTTTTAAATGTATTCGGTGAAATAAGATGCAGAGATTTGTCAAAGGGCATCTCTTTCAACTTGTTACACTCTCATTACAGCTTCCACCCTCAAACCTTTTTATCAGAGGAGCGATGTTCCCTTTGAGTAATAGAATCGAGTACCACCCTTTGACAGCCCAAACTATAATCTTTCAGATGACAGATGGATGCCTGAATAAGAAGAATGAATTTTTCTGATGTTGTTTCCTGATCAGGATGGAGGACCCACATTCTCTCTTGCAGGCTGTCGCATCTGCCTTCCAGCAAGTCTCACTCATTTCTGTCTCTCCACTCCTCTGCCCTCCCGATGTATCATCTACTCAGAAGCCAAGATGAGCTTTCTAAAAGCAGAGCTGATGCTCTTACAAGAACTGTTGTTGGCTTCTTCCACACCAGGATAAAATCTGACCTCCTTAGCACGCCTGGGAGTTCTCCAGAGACCTTCTTTCTTTAGCTCTCGGCCACATGTCCGTCTCCTGCCCACTGGAGACACTTTCTCTCCCAGCCTCCTCCCATCCTCAGTATGGCTCCTTTCTGGACCAGGAACACCCTCCCTGCTGTTCTCCACCTCTTAGGTCCAGGCATGCCTAATGTCCCAGCTGCAGCACCATCTCTTCCTTCCCCTTTCTCTGGGGGTGTTATTCCCCCCTCTCTCTGAAGGACTTGTCAGGCTGGGGCTGTAGGCATGGGGCAGACAGACAGCTGACCTAGAATTCTGGGCAGGGCTGCCACAGCAACACTGTGAAGAAGGCCAAGAGCATCTCTAACTACTTCTAACCTTTCCTTTCCTATCACAGAGTTTGCTGTTCTTTCTTTTTAGGTAATTTGTTGTTGCTGTTGTTTTAGTCGCTAAGTTGTGTCCAACTCTTTTGCGACCCCATGGACTGCAGCCTGCCAGGCTTCTCTGTCCATGGGATTCCCCAGGCAAGAATACTGGAGTGGGTGTCTATTTCCTTTTCTAGGGGATCTTCCCAACCCAGGGATCAAAACAGCATCTCTTGCATTGGCAGGTGGATTATTTACCACTGCACCACCTGGGAAGCCCCTTCTAAAGGTTAATTTCCATTTACAGGTTATTACAAAATATTGGCTATATTCCCTGTGTTTTTCACTCCTTTGTTGCATTTGTTTGGATTCCACATATAGGGGGTTTCATACAGCATTTGTCTTTGTCTGTCTGACTTATCTCACTTAGCATCATATCCTCCAAATCCATCCATGGCTAAGTAGCATTCCATTGTGTGTGTGTGTGTGTGTGTGTGTGTGTGTGTGTGTGCATACACGTATGTGTGCATGCATGCATGTTTGTGTATGTGTGTATGTGTGCATGCACCACATCTTCTTTATCCATTCATCTGTTGATGGACACTTATGTTGCTTCCATATCTTGGCAATTATAAATAATGCGACTCTGAACATTGGGGCACACGAATCTTTTCGAATTAGTGTTTCGTTTTTTTGTTTTTCTTTTCTGATATATACCCAGGAGAGGAATTGTTGGGTCATACAGTAGTTATATTTTTAGTTTTTTGGGAAACTGGAGCCAGGATTTGAACCCTGTAAGTCTGGCTCCCAAGTTCCTGTTCTTAACCCCTTCCCACCACGGAGGGGACCTGAGCCAATGGTGTTGCTCTTCTTATGAACTATTGACAGGACGGGCGGCACTGATTCAGCCAGAACCTTCCTTCTCCTCCTTTTCTGCTTAAGTGTGAATTAGTGGACTTGACTATGTGTCTGCCTGGCGGGATGCACTAAGGTGGAATGAGCTTGCTGATTGCCTGTCCAAGAAGATGAGAAAACCACTCTGCTGGGAGAAGTTTCATCTCATGCTTCATCTCCATTCCTCGTTCATTGTTAATCCTAAAATCCTGGGGAAACTTTGTGAAATTTTCCATCAATTCAAGTGAACTCTGTTCACACAGGATGCTCACACGCCCCTCTCTTCTTTTCATTTCTAACAACTTTCTCAGGTTAGAGATGCCCAATTTAACAGAGAATAAATTAGCAGCCCCAAATAAATCTTGAGAAAGCATAGAGAAAATGCTCCCTTGCTGCTTTTGGCAAATCAAATAAGCCAGTGAGCTCATGTTCTTAGAAGACTCTCAGTTCTTAGAAACTCTCCCCTTCATCAGCTTTGAGGACAATTGCAGATTAATTAAGTGAATGGGAAGAGGTAAACACAATGAACATTTTGCAAAGATGGCTTGGTCTGTGTTTTAAATTGAAACCACACAGATGAGAACGCTCATCTAAGTGAACAGTTCATCGAGCAGACTTCTTGTCTGTATGTGTGGAAGACCCAAGAGCCAGGTCCACCTGGCTGCTAAGACCCCGGCCACAAGGAGATCCTCACTGCTTGCTCAGTCTCTTCCAGGGGAGGTTGAGACATGAAGACTCAGTTCCTTGTTATTTGTCTTTTAAAAAAATTTTTCATAATGTAGAATCTATCGTCTTAACCATGTCTATTTTTTTTTAAACCGTTTCTATTTTTTTTTTTTTTTTCACTATGCCTTGTGGCCTGTGGGATCTGTTCCCCCATCAGGGGTTGAACCCACACCCCCTATGTTGGAGGGGTAGAGTTTTAACTGCTGGACCACCAGAGAAGTCCTGCCTGGGTATTTCTCTTTGATGCAGTTGTTTTCCACTTTTAGGAAATCTCAGCGTATGTGAGGGTCAGTCACCTTTAGTTAAAAAGGCTGGCTGGGCAGCTGACTCAAGAATGTCCAGCCTTGGGTGGTTATGGCTGTCAGTTGGGCAGGGCCCCAGGGTCCTCGCTGAGCTTTGTGGGGAAGAGTCTTCTGATTTTCCTGTGCCGGGAAGCCAGAGACTGGACTCTGGGACAGTATAGAGTGAATTAGGCCAAGAATGGACTGCCTCAGAGGTGACGGAGCAGAAACCAGGTGTGAGATTGTTGGCCTCCCGCCTTGCCTGGGGCTGGCTCACTGCAGAAGCTGCCTGCATTGTCCCAAGGGTCTGTGGCCTGACATCGGAGCTGAAAGACCCCTGCCCATTGCTCTGCTGCTGGCGATGGGCTGGGGCCCAAACTCCAGCCCCTTCAGAAGCTCTCCTTCTGAAAGGGACCCAGTGTGGGAGCTTTGGTCACCACTTAACTGTTATATTATTTCCATTTCACTCTTACTAACTAGCCATGAGGAAGAGATTTGCTATGGGATCACAGGTCTCCTTTTCAAACTTTAAAATAAGAAAGAGGGACTTCCCTGGTGGTCCAGTGGCTAAGACTCCATGCTCCTAATACAGGGAGCCCAGGTTCAATCCCCGGTCAGGGAACTAAGATCCCACATGAGGAAACAAAAAGTTTACATGCTGTGATTAAAAATCACACATGCTGCAACTAAGGCCTGATGCAGCCATACAAATAAAAATATTTAAAACCAACCAAACAGCAACAACAAAAAAAATGCACACTTAAAAAAAAATAAAGTGAAAGTGCCAATGCCGGTCTGGCAAGTAGCTTGGGCCCAAGATGAGGTAGTGGCTCCCTGTTCACTCAGGAGCTCTGTGACTCTCTGGAAAATTCAGGTGACAGGGTTTATAGACACAGAGGCAGGCAGCTTAGGCTCCAATACCTGACCCAATACTCACTAGTTGTGCCTGGACCACCCATTGAAACTGTCAGATGCTTACTTTCTTTAGCTGCCAAACGGGGATAAAAACACATGCCACGTTGCTTTAGTCGTAACCAACTCTTTGCGACCCTATGGACTGTAGCCCACCAGGTTCCTCTCTCCATGGGATTCTCCAGGCAAGAATACTGGAGTGGGTGGCCAGCCCCTCCTCAAGGGGATCTTCCTGACCCAGGGATCGAACCTGCATCTCTTATGACTCCTGCATTGGCAGGTGGGTTCTTTACCACTAGCGTCACCTGGAAAGTCCCTGAAAATACATATCCCACAGCTTTATGGGGTGGAATACGGATATGGTATATATTATAAATAATATATAATAAATAAAAATAATATATAATGATTTTTTATTTGCTTCTAAATTGTTTTTGTTGGAGTATAGTTGCTTTACAATGTTATGTTAGTTTCTGTTGTACAGCAAAGTGAATTAGCTGTACATATATATGCATCCCTTTTTCCTTGAATTCCCTTTTCATTTTAGGTCACCACAGAGCACTGAGTAGAGTTCTGTGTTCTATACAGAGTTATTGGAACAAAATATAATAATATAATTACTGTTTTCATTAATTACTTATTTTATACCTACTAGCTTCCCTGGTGGCACAAGTGGTAAAGAATCTATCTGCCAATGCAGGAGACATGAGTTGGATCCCTGGGTTGGTAAGATCTCCTGGAAAAGGAAATGAAAACCCACTCCAGTATTTCTTGCTTGGAAAATTCCATGGACAGAGGAACCTGGTGGGCTACAGTCCATGGGGTTGCAAGGAGTCAAACATGACTGAGCAGGCACGCACAACAGAACAAGTAGCGTATATAGATATGGCATATTTTAAAATGCTTTGAAACTACAAACAATCATTCAAATACAAACAAGAGCTCATTGGAGCTGAAGACTCTTTCCAACATATAACAGAGGATGATACAGTCCCTGTGTGTGGAAATCCAATCATTGCAACGCATTTCTCAACTTGCCATCAGTCTCTGACATTGCTCAGGATTTTATGCACCTGTACTGCAGACTGAGGAAATAATACCACACTTTTCATGTAACAGTCACCCAATGGTCACTTCTTTCTTTGTGTAATTGATAGCAAGTCATATCCAGGGACTGTCATTCCTACATTCGTTTATTCTATAAATATGATGAATCGCTTGCTCTGTGGCCCCATGGATTTGATTTTACAAAGTGAGCAGCACTCATCGAGCCCTTGTAAGTCTGCTCGGGAGGGCGTCTCCAGCACCCAGCACGTGCATGCCTGTGCCTGACAAGTAACAGATCCTGGATCTGACAGATGAAAGGACAAATCAAAGGGCCAGCAACTGTCACTCTTTGTCTTCACTGATGCTTTTAAAGTCTTCCTGATCCTTTTGGCTAAAAAGCCAGCAAAGTTCAAAGAGCTTTTACAAGGGATGCCCACCATTGCCAGTGATCTTGGTGTGTTCACTGGATACTTTAGCAGAACTTAATAGGCCAAATAATTTATATTTTGTTCCAATAACTTGAGAAGTCGTACATTAAGAAGGGTATTGTTTGGGGGAAGTAGAAAAGTAAATTATAGAACGAATTTGACTGTGGTATTGTTGACATGTTGGTCCTTATATTTTCTTCAATAATAGATAATTCAGTCTCACAGATAATCAAATAATTAGAAGTTAGGAATGATTGCTCTCTAGGTCAATGGAGAGAAATAAGTATCATGTTTATGGAATTTTGCCTCCTCTAATGTTATGAAGGTAGGAGACCTCTTTAAAATGAGTATGCCAGCACTGTGATTTAGAAACAGATTTTAAGGGGAAAAGGAGCTGAATTCATGTCATTTTTTTGTTTTGTTTTGCTAATGTCATACTGATTTTTAAATGCAAAACCATTTAATGTTCAGTGTCCATGATGGATGGATACTATTGAAAGTCTGAACTTGGAGGCCCTTCACAGCCCCATGGTCCTGATGCCACAAATTGGCCACAAAGGTTCAGTTTCACCACAGGTAGATCGTGGGTGAGGTAATTGATGGCAACTGATGAAAACAAGAGCAGAAACAGATCTGAGGAGGAAGACAGTTTGGACTCGGATTAGTGATGCTGGAGGAGATCATGTTGAATTGCCCAGCATGAGTGCGTGAGCGAACCCTCTGGAGCAGAGTGTGTCTGGACATGCGTAAGAGTCTAGAGCACAGGTGGGTAAGGTTCTGTAAGGGCAGTAGTAACTATTTCAGGCTTATGGACCATAGGATAGCATATGCAGCTCCGCCATTGTTATGCAAAGGCAGCCATAGATTATGCAAATAATGTGGGCGTGGCCCTGTCCCAGTAAAACTTTATTTTAAAGAGTTTCAGTTGAGTGGGAGTTGGGGGAAAGGGGGGGAAGGTGAAATCTGTCCAATGGGCTGCAGCTTGCTGACCTCTGCCCTAGACTCTGGGGAATGAATGGAATGAAATGAGTGAGCATGTAGGGTAAACAGCATCTAGAAGAGATGCTGGGAAATGCCTATTTCCAAGGAAAAGGCAGAGAAAGAGCAGGAGAAGGAAAGAGAAGCATCTGCAGAGGAAGGCGGGGAACCAGAGAGCAGAGTGCCTCAGAGACAAGAGGCTGGTGTATCAGGGAGGAGGTGTGCGCTGTGATGTCACAATACTGCCAGGAAGCTCACTGGGATGAACAGTGAGCAGAGACTGTTGGAATCCATTGGTAGGATGGTAGTTCTGATTTTTGAGAATGCACTTTTAGGGGAGGGATGGGCAATTAAGCCCGTTAAGTGCTGATGGTTGTCAGGGTAATGGATGGGAAAGTGTGTAAGAGAGTGGGGAGAGAGAGGGGGAAGCCAGGGAGAGAGGGTTTCTCAGTCTAGGAGAGATAGCTACATTGGGAAAGCTGAAGGGAAAAAGCCAACATGTTAGCTTTTTCAGGACATCAGAGAGAAGTAATCCTGGTTCAGCAATTCCTGGAGGAGATGCACTGGAGACCACAGGAGAGAAAGGACGGGAAGCCAGGCTTGTTGGGTTTTACTCTGCAGTAGGTGTTAGGCTGGGCCCCATTAATCCTCACCACAAGGAGATCAAACCAGTTAATCCTAAAGGAAATCAACCCTGAATATTCATTGGAAGGACTGAAGCTGAAGCTCCAGTACTTTGGCCACCTGATGCAAAGAGGTGGCTCATTGGAAAAGACCCTGATGCTAGGAAAGATTGAGGGCAGGAGGAGAAGGGGACAACAGAGAATGAGATATTTGGATGGGATCACCGACTCAATGGACATGAGTTTGAGCAAACTCCAGGAGATGGTGAAGGACAGGGAAACCTTGTGTGCTGCAGTTCATGGGGTCTCAAACAGTCGGACATGACTTAGTGACTGAACAACAATAACAAACCCCATTACAACGGCACAAAATAGATACTTGCTTCAGACTCGGCTAGAGGCCACCCGACATCACTCCTCCCTGCCTCCCTGCTAATAACATCCAATTGTGCTCAGATCTGCAATGCACCCAGCAGGATATTCACCTTGTCACACACCTGTGCTGCTAGGAGTGCCCCTGACCCACATCTCAGCAGTGTGTCATCTGGGAAGGGGTCAGGGTAAGTTATTACTTATTCTAATTTTTTAAAAACAGAGTCACAGCTGGCACATGGCCTTTGCCCACCGTCTCAGAGCCTGGAGGCTCAAATTTCACACACTGGTGAAGCAGGAAGTGGGAAGGAGCCTGGTTATTCTAGCAGTGGTCCCGGTCTAGTCTCTTTATCCCTGGACTGCTTTTTAAGTGAGAAAAATAAACCCATGTATTGTTTCCTCTTTTTGCTTCCTGTTACCCAGAGTCAATGCAATCTTGACCAACATGACTTTCTGTTTTTCTCCAATGGAAGGAGTGGGCTCTGAGAGCTGAATATACTTGAGCAAGGTCAATCTCAGCCCTGAGACTTTGAGAGTGTGGCCCTGGGCCAGAGCGTCAGTATCACCCAGGAGCTGGTTAGACACTCAGAGCTCAGGGCTTCACTCCAGTCCCGCCATATTGGAATCTATTCCAACAAGCTCTCCGCTGATTGGCGTGTGCTGTGGTTTGAGAAATGTTGACCTGGACAATCAATAATAGAGTTTGGATTTGATCCCTGGCCTGTATGCTTCTAAAGTCCACACTCTTCTTCTGAAATAAGAGGGAATGACACGGGTGTCTTCTGTGAGGTTATGAAGCCTTTGGAGGCAGAAGGAAAGGAAGCTGGGAGAAGCTAGGCAGAGGGCCTCAGTGTTCTCTGAGTGGAATGTTAGGATATTCACTGCCAAGCAGAATGCTCACCTACTGTGTGTACCATGTGCCGAAGGAAAAGATCATCTCTGCCCCCAAGCAACTCAAAGGTAGTGAGGAGACTGTGGACCCCAGACCACCTACCTTAGAATCCTATCGGCACTTGTGAAAATCACTCATCTCTGTCCTCCCCAGACATAATAGGAGTGGAATCTAGATGCCCGTACTTAAAACTATACTCTTAACCCACTCCAGTATCCTTGCCTAGAAAATTCCAAGGACAGAGGAACCTGGTGGGCTGCAGTCCATGGGGTCCCAAAGAGCTGGACATGACTGAGTGACTCAGCACACATGCACTGGTTGATTCTTCTGCATGTTTTGTTGGACATGTACTAAAAGATGGAGGAACAGGGTGGCACAAAGGATGTGAACTTCCTGAATGGGGGACTCTCTGAATGGTGAGTCTGTCTTCCAACCATGACTCATCTTTCCTGGCCCGAGATGCCTACAGAAAGGTTAAACAAACATCCACACCATCCAAACTTTTCAAGTCCTCTCGGAGAACATTGACCAGGACGAACAAGCAGCAATCCCCACCACCCCCCACCCAAGACTTCTCAGAGGCTAAATGAACACTCTCCAGTACAGAAGCCCAACTAACAAGGAGTCCACCTCACTGTACTGTTATTCAGACAATGTTTCATCATTTTATTACAAAAGGGGCCCATGGGAATCAGTGTCAGATGTCTGAAGCCAAGATTGATGACACCCAGGATATTCCACAGCTCTTGGAGACTCAGACACTCTGCTTTTTGATGTCCTGTAAGAGCAACTTCTATTAGGTTTTTCCCTGACACTTCTTAGTTACATAGAGACTCAGACTAACTTCAGAATCTAGCTTCTGTGGCCTTTACATTGAAGGTGGGGCTGGAAAGATGAAAAGCAAGTATTTGAGCTCATAAAATCTTTTTTTCCTTTGGCGCTCATAAAATCTTGAGCATCTGAACTGAAGAGAAGGAATAGCACTGCCGTCCTGGCGCACGTGCCACCTGGCGCTGGGACAACCACGCCGGGCTCTCAGCGGCCACTCTCAGCCGTGGGGGCCAGCGCCCCATCCAGCAGACAGAGAGCCTGTGTGCAGCTCTCCGATAGTTCTCCTTCGCAAGCCGATCCAACAGCTAGAGACGATCATACTAAGTGAAGTAAGGCAGACAGAGAAAGACTAATGCCATATGATGTCACTTATGTATGGAATCTAAAATGTGACACAGATGAACATATGTATGGAACAGAATCACAGACATAGAGAACAGACTGGTGGTTGCCAAGGGGCTGGGGGTGGAGAAGGGCTGGATTCAGACTATTGGGATTAGCAGATGCAAACTATTACATACGGGATGGATAAACAATAAGGTCCTAATGCATAGCACAGGAAACTATCTTCAATATCCTGTAATAAACCAGAATGGAAAAGAGTATTTAGAAAAAGAATGTATATATATATGTATAACTGAATCACTCTGCTGTACAGAAATTAACACAGCATAGTAAATCTACTGTATAAAAAAAGAAAACAAAGCTAAACCTTTCGATATGGCCTTCAGGGCTCCTCTGGCCCCTGGTCACTCTCTGACCTCTTTTCTGGCCACTGTCCCTCAGTCACTGTGCTCTGGCCACAGTGACCTCTCTGCACATTAATTTCAGGGCTCTCACAACTCCTCTGTGCACGATGTCCCTTCCCCCAGCTCTTGGCGTGGCTTCCTCCTCCCCCTCCTCCCCCTCACTCAAGGCTCAGCCCAACTCTGACCTCCCCCGATGGCCTTCCCATACACCCCTTGTGCCAAACGTCTGCCTCATAGCAGACACTCACAATGTAATTTGAATGAATGAATGCATGAATGAATTACTATATAAGCACTAATGTGTGTGTGTTAGAGACACGTAGCAACTCTTCAGTTCAGTTCAGTTCAGTTCAGTCGCTCAGTCGCTCAGTCGTGTCCGACTCTTTGCGACCCCATGAATCACAGCACGCCAGGCCTCCCTGTCCATCACAAACTCCCGGAGTTTACTCAAACTCATGTCCATCGAGTCAGTGATGCCATCCAACCATCTCATCCTCTGTTGTCCCCTTCTCCTCCTGACCCCAATCCCTCCCAGCATCAGGGTATTTTTCAATGAGTCAGTTCTTCACATCAGGTGGCCAAAGTATTGGAGTTTCAGCTTTAGCATCAGTCCTTCCAATGAACACCCAGGACTGATCTCTTTTAGGATGGACTGGTTGGATCTCCTTGCAGTCCGAGGGACTCTCAAGAGTCTTCTCCAACACCACAGTTCAAAAGCATCAATTTTTCGGTGCTCAGCTTTCTTCACGGTCCAACTCTCACATCCATACATGAGCACTGGAAAAACCATAGCCTTGACTAGATGGACCTTTGTTGGCAAAGTAATGTCTCTGCTTTTTAATACTCTGTCTAGGTTGGTCATAACTTTCCTTCCAAGGAGTAAGCGTCTTTTAATTTCATGGCTGCAATCACCATCTGCAGTGATTTTGAAGCCCCAAAAAATAAAATCTGACACTATTTCCACTGTTTCACCATCTTGTTAATAAGATGACCTGCTGATGATGTATGAGTAGGCAGACTCTCCTGTTCCAACCTAGATACTCAAGACTAAAAGGAAGATCTCTTTATAAGTCCCAGGATGGGACTTGAATTATAATATGTTGTATTTACCACCCTTACCTAACGGAAAAACTAGCTTTAACTACTCAGGCCACAAGCCAGCACGGGGACCCTGCACTGAATAGTCGGCCCAGGGAAAGCCGTGGTGCTTGCACTTCCCTTGCAAATTCAAGGGGACCATCTGCGGTTTCCCTGGAGTTACTGGCAAGTCTCAGAAATTTATCAACCCCCACAGCAGGCCTCCTAGGAAGTAGATCGCTTCCCACGTGGAGAGAACTCTCCAGTTTACAAAGCTCCCACACATGTTCTTATGACTATCTCATGATACATGATACTAAAGTGGTGATTTCACTCCTGGGCTAGAAATGAGGGAGCCTAGGGTCTAAGGCAGTCGGGTGACCTGAAATGAGGCTGCAAGAAACATCGTCTGTCTGTGTCCTCTCATATTCCCAGCATCACTTGTGTTTCTCCTGCAGGAAACTACAGCTGTCCACCTGAGGGCCATGGCAGGTCGGCCTCAAACACAAGACAAGATTTGGTAGAGAAATATGCCAGCTTCCTTGTCCCCTGGTGGGGACAGTTCCAAGGTACCTCCCAGAGACCCCAGAAGGACTACACTCCTGGTGCCCACGGTGGTAACTGCTCATTAAAATACCTCATATTGATCCCAAATAAGTGTTCGCAAGGATGTAGAGAAACGATCACTTGTGTTCTGTTGGTGGGGATAAGACGGTACAGAATTAACCACATGGGCCAGCAATGCCAGGTGTGGGAAGGTTCCCAAAAGGGGTGAAAGAAGAGACTTGCACAGACACTGCATACCTCTACTCACAACAGCATGGTTCCAGCTAAAACATGGAAGCAACACAAACATCCTTTGATGGATGAATGGATGGACAAAATGCGGCCTATTCATACAATGGAATATTATTCAGCCTTTAAAAGGAAGGAAATTCTGACCCATGCTACAACTAGGAAGAAGCTTGCAGACACCATGCTAAAGGTGAAATAAATCACACACAAAAGAATGAATACCTTATGATTCCATTTACATGAGGAACCTAGTTTAGTCAAAATTATAGAGACAAGAGACTTTCCTGGTGGTCCAGTGGTAAAGAATCTGCCTTGCAATGCAGAGGACTTGAGTTCAATCCCTGGTCAGGGAACTAAAATCCCTGACCATTCAGGAACTAAAGTGCTTCGGAGCAACTAAGTCCATGTGCCACAACTACCGAGCTTGCATGCTGCAACGACAGAGTCATGGGCTGCATCTAAAGATCCCCATGACACAACAGGGATCCCGAGCACGGCAGCTAAGGCTCAGTGCAGCCAAATAAATAAACAAAACCTTAAAAATTACAGAGACCAAAAGTAGAATAGTGGTTACTAGGGGGACGAGGAAGGAGGGGATGGGAGATGATTGTTTATGGGTATAGAGTTTCAGTTTGGAATAAAGAAAAACGTGGAAATGAGTAGAGGAAATGTTTGTGCAACAATGTGAATATACTTATGCCACCAATTGTACACTAAGAAAGGGTTAATTTTATGTTATGTATATTTTACTACAATAAAAAAAAGACTGGAGAACAGACTCAGGGACACGGTGTAGGGGGGAGGAAGGAGAGGGTGAGATGTATAGAGAAAGTAGCATGGAAGCATATACACTACCATATGTAAAAGAGATAGCCAATGGGAATTTGCTCTGCAACTCAGGGAACTCAAACTGGGGCTCTGAGACAACCTAGAGGGGTGGGGTGGGGTGGGAGTGGGGAGGGGGTTCAGAAGGGAGGGCACATAGGTATGCCTATGGCTGATTCATGTTGATGTATGGCAGGAACCAAAGCAATATTGTAAAGCAATTATCCTTCAACTAAAAATAAATAAATGCAATTATTAAAAAGAATAAGAAAAAACCCCCACGTTACACTGGTTTCCTCCCATGACCTCTCACTTTTCACAGAAATTGTTGTGCTTAAAGCTGGTCTCAGCGTATCTGCTTGGCGGGAAAGCTAACCTATAACAAGGTTAATAAATGGTAGAGTTAGGATATGAACCCCAACCTTCAATCAGTCTTTAGGCATCAGGCTCCATGCTCTTTAGAGCACATGAACTATCCTTGTACAGCATCAATGAAATAGGCTTTATCAATTCAAAGCCAACATTTTGAGACTCTGCCTTGTTCCATGAAGCCCCCTTGGCTAGTTGGAAAATAAATCTCTTGGTTGTATGTGTGCTAAGTCACTTCGGTCGTGTCTGATTCTTGGCGAGCCTATGCACTGTAGCCCGCCAGGCTCCTCTGTCCATGGAATTCTCCAGGTAAGAACACTGGAGTTGAGTTGCCATGCACTCCTCCAGGGATCCTCCCCACCCAGGGATCGAACCCATGTCTCTTGCATTTCCTGCATTGGTAGTTGTTTACCATTAGTGCCATCTGGGAAGCCCCTTGGTTGTATAGGAGAAAATAAATACACAGCATGTATTTTTTTCAATGACTAGAATCTAGTTTGCATTACTATATAATTCCACCTGAGCTTTCATATGCAATCAGCCACTTTTCTTGAAATATACAAGGAAGAAAAGAGTTTTTTAAAAGATTTGAGAAAATAATTTTATTCAAGCTATATATGGATTTTGAGCTTTGTTTCTTATTTCAGAAATATTTATATCTTGAGCATTGTAAATCTAACTCTGGTCTCCTTCAGAGAAATATAACATCTATTCATTTCTCCCCACAAGTGAGGCAGTCCCTAGGTGGCCATGTCTACCTTGCGTCTTCTGATGAACACAGATACAGGTAAAAGCCTGCTGTTCTACAGGGCTGACCTAGGACAGGAATGTGTGGGCCACCTTTTCTACAACCCCTGGGACGTGCCTTGGTATCAGGGAACTCTAATTTTGAGATTTAAAATCTGTATTCTTCAAGTCATGAGTACCAATCTATGAGTGAGCCATTACCTCATGTTTCTGAGTGAAATAGAATGGAAGTCAACAGGGCTTACAGTAAAGTCAGTATTGTTTTATGTAACTTTCCTATTTCTCTGTATCTGGCACTAGATTATTATATAAAATGTGTTTCATGTAAGTTTTGGGGGGAAAGGAACTGAAAATCACTGTTTAAAAAAATCTTTCTGATTACTTATATGTGGAGTCTAAAAAACAGCTCAAATGAACTTATTTACAAAACAGAAACAGACTCACAGATATGGAAAACAAACTTACGGTCACCAAAGGGGAAAGACAGAGGGAGAGGGATAAACCAGGAATGTGTGACTAACAGACGCACACTACCATACATAAAATAAACAACAAGGATTTACTGTCTAGCACAGGAAATCATGCTTCCCTGGTGGCTCAGTCAGTAAAAGAATCCACCTGCAATGGAGGATTGGGAGACCCAGGTTTGATCCCTGGGTTGAGGAGAACCCCTGGAGAAGGAAATGGCAACTCAGTCCAGTATTCTTGCCTGGGAAATGCCATGGAGAAAGGAGCCGGGTAGGCTATAGTCAATGGGGTCACAAAAGTTAGACATGAATTAGTGACTAAACCATCGCCACTACAGAAAATCATATTCAATATGATTAATACTGATCACAATATGATTGTAATAAACAATGGAAAAGAATAAAAAAGAATATATATAAATACACACACACACACACACATACACACATATGTATAGCCAAATAACTTTGAGGTACTCCTAAAACTGACACAAAACTATAAACATTTTGACAAAAAAAATTAATCTTTGATCTCTATCAGGAGGGCTCCTTTGACCCCTTACTCTGAGCATCATCTGTTTCCAGCCCCTCCTGATTCCTTAACTTTCTTTTAACCTGTTGGCTGCACATTGCCATCATTCTGTCCTAAAAATGAAAGAGGAACCAAGCTCCCACAGCCCCTTGGAGCCTTCTGAGGTTGAGTCTATTGCCAAAACAATGAGTCATTTACTCAGAAAGCAGCCAATTATTTCAGTCATGCAAATAAACAAACAAACACCAACGACAACAAAACCCGGCTTGCTGGGTCTGTGTTTTCATTTTTCTGACACTTGTTTGACAAGATGCTCACCCAGACACTCATTCCTCCTGTGAATGAGTGGAGAGGTCAGATGATTAAACCCACGTCAACATTAACACACTGAATGAGACGTTGCACATGGATGAGTCTCCTTGTTGCTCGGAAAATGCACAAGTTTGCACCCATAAATAAAACACAAACACTTAGCCAGAAACCAGAGACTTGGGGCAGATTTTGAGGTTGACCACTTGAAATACTATTTCTTTGAAAAACAAGCTTTTGAAAACCACTCTTCCTTCCAGGCTCACCTGGCCCTTCAGAAACCCCTGATCGTACCTACACCTTAGCACAGCACCCCCAACCCCCCAACCCACCTCTTTCTTCTCCAGGTTGAAATAGCCACTTGTGCTGAGTGGTGTCTGCTCCACACCGAGTAAAGTGACAATTAAGTTGCTCAGGGTCATTTCATCCGTCTGGGTCTGACTCTAGCCCAGCCTGTGTCTCAACCCTGATCAAATCAGCCACTGACAGTTATGTCTGCTTTAACTTGGAACACTGTGTTTATGGTCACTGATGCATACAATTCCAAAGGGAATTTAAGGACTGGGAGGTGGGGTCAGGGGGCCATGATGCTCTTTCATCACTCTGAAGTCTACCACAGCATTCTCCATAATCATAAATTATTGGTCATCATCACAGTCACACTTTGCACAACCCACTTCATGTTACAGTGTTGTCACACTAGGTTTATAATTCCTTGCCCATGTGTCCACTTCCCAAAAGGCTGTGAGCTCCTTATTACCTGTCTACTCTTAATGCTTAGAACAATCCTTGTATACCACAGAGAGTTAACCAACGATTGTTGGAAGGTCAGGCTGGATTATTGCACTGGAACCAACAAAACAACATTTTATGGTAACAAAATTAAAGAATATTTAAGATTAAAAAAAAAAACCCTCAATTGCCTAAGTACAATATGGGGAATTCTTGGTTTGGAAACGGTTTCTGTGAATAAAGAGTAAGGGTTTCTGCCCTACACCAATGACTTTTAACTAATGGCATGTGGTAGTTCCAGGGGGCTGAGAGTTCTCCATCATTGAAGATAATCAAGCAGAAAATATGATGAAACGAGGGATCCTATGTTACACAGGAAAAAGAGCAGTTCCCCATGCAACCCGTTGAAGTGGTGATTATTTCTTGGCTGGAATGGTCTTTTTGCTTCAGATTCTAGCTGGCCTTTTCACTTCAGATTCCTTCCTTATGGAACACGTGGTAGGCCCTAGTCGTTGTCTCCCCAGCATCCATTCCTCTCTTCCATATTTGCAGATTTCTTATTTGACTGGGGAGCCGAATCTACCCGATTCTTCAGGGTGTTCAGTGATTGACTGAATCCTGACATGGCAACCCCATTCTCCTTATCAGTGATTGGTTTAGGCCAGGACATGTGACTCAACTCTGGCCAATGAGAGGAAAGGGGAAGATTTCTGGGCGTGATTCCCTCCTTCCTGAGAAGGAAAGCAGGAAGGGATTGTCTCTTCTCCCTCTGGATGCTCTTGGTTATGACTGAGTGACTTGGAAACTGCAGCGACCTCTTCCTCAAGTGAGCTATGCTGAGTACAACCCTCAAATCCTGAGAGTAGGGGAGCAGTGGGACAGAAAGCTGATGCTGAAATAACCAACCAACTTTCCAGGCCTCTTTTATTATTATTTTTTTTCCATTTATTTTTATTAGTTGGAGGCTAATTACTTTATAGTATTGTAGTGGGTTTTGCCATACATTGACATGAATCAGCCATGGATTTACATTCAGGGTGGTATGGCTGTAGACTCCAGACATCTTTTAAACAAGATAATAAATTTCCTTGTTGATCAAGCTCCGTTGAGTTGGGTTTCCCATTGCTTGCAGACCAAATATCCCAACAGATACACAGGATATCTTACTATATTTCCAGATATTCCATATATCAGGTTAATCTTTCCATTTATTTCAGGTTAATCTTTATAGAAGGCAATTTTGATCTTCCCACATCTGGTCAAAAACCTTCATGTCCCAGCCCAAGTCCATACACTAAAAATAAACTCTTCAAGCTTTACTTTCCAAGATCATTTGTTTCCTATCCTCCAGTGAAATTTCACTTCCCGATGTTTTGTCCACATGACCTGCAATTTACTGCTCCTGCATGGGGTTCCCATCCTGGGATCCAGCCACTTCCCTTCCATTTATTTTCACTTGTTGAAATGTTGTCTCCAAGGAAACTTGCCAGATCCTCTCTTTTCCATGACACATTTTATGGTGTGTGTGTATATATATATATATATATTTTTTTTTTTTCCCCCCCCAAATAGTCCCCTATTGCCTTTGGGTACCTTTGTCTTGGCACTTACCCTATTCTGCCACATGCTACAGTTATTTGTGCACCCTTCTCAGTCCTGCTGGTGGTCTGTGAGCCCTGGGGGCAGAGGCCATGTCTTACTGCTCATTTCAGTCTGTCTAGCTACTCCCAGTGTGATGTTTCATACAGAGCGGAGGCTCAAAACCACCCAGATGAATGCTGTAGGAAGTGGAATATGAAAGACCCTTCTCAGTTCTAAAATTCTCTTGGTTTTATGCCATCATCTTTTTATCTGTTGAGTGCCTTTTTCTTAATGGTCAAGAAAAGAGAATCATTATAACCTCTAAGTTGTGGAATGGTTTCAGCCAAGTTTGAATTCATTGGGGAGATGCTTTGTTAATTCCTGCTCCATTATATTCTATGGATGGCTAATCAGGTAAATGATTTGAAATTCCTAGGCTTCTGTTTCCCATCTCTAAAATTAAGGATAACAATAGTTACCCCATAAGACTGTTGTAGGGACGAAATGAAACAAGTTATGTGTAGCAGTCCCTTCTGAGTGTTCATTCACGTCCATGCTTTTCCCTTCTGGTTTAGCCCAGATAATCTTTCAGCTTTAGGAGACCAGGGTCATCCTCAAGCTCATTGGCTTGTCCCACTTCTCTTGCCACGGGTGGATTTAGGCTTGGAGATGAATTTTGGCTGATGTGCTATCAAAGAACATATGCTTGGGATATTTGGGGGGGTTCCTCATTCATTGGAAGAGATGAAGAGGAAGAGTTAATATTTTCTTCTACTGGGCGTAGTCATCTTGAGAACAAGTCAGTTCTGTTATGACAGCAATGGGGCGCCTGAGGATGGCAAAGGGTGGGGATGGCTCTGATGTTGTTGAGTGGCTGAATTAGCCAACGTGGAGCTACCCTACCTTGGGACTCTATGATATGAGAGTGTAAATCTTCTTTATTGCTTACATCATTTTACAGTTTATTATTGCAGTCAAAAGCATCTTTATTGTTCGATTATGAAGCACATGTTTATCCTCTAAAAATATAAAACTGTACTCCATTTAGTCTTTCTTATAATTCCTAGGTGAGAATATCTGAGAAAACTGGAAAGGATGATACTTAACTGAATCAAAATAGACTTGAAAAGATCAACCTTTATAACTTGACAATGCTTTTTTTTTTTTTTTTTTTGCAGAGCTTGTTGATTGTGAATTAGAAAATCAGTCAGAGACAAAGGATACAATAGGTGATAAATATAGCCCATATGGTGCTCTGAGAAATATTCGAAAAACAAAGACAAAATACAAATAAACATGAAGCTTAACTTCACACCAGTATTATCCACTGGAAATTGTGTCTTGTTAAAACTCTAGCATGTTTCACAGGACATAGCAAAAATAGAAAAAAATCATAAAACCAGAAGAAAAATAAAGGGAGGTTACTCTTTACTCTTAGATTGGTGACTGGGGCTTATTGAATATTAACAAGCTCAGTTTTGTTTTTTATTTTGGTTTGTTTTAAAATCAGTGGACAACCTTTGAATAAAAGAGGCTCTTGAATGCTCTCTAAAGAAACCCCTAGGGTCAGTAGGGAAAATTTCTGCCCCCTGGGCAGCTTCTGGATAAACAAAAAATAAAAGCAAATACAATGGGATCGCTAAGCAAATCTACCCACTTTAGAATCATGTTGTAATCATCCCACAAGTAACTGCAAGGCTGACTTGACATTGCAAAGGACCATCAAAGTTGCTTACAAGCTATGTGTATGTAGTTTTTTCCCAAAGTTCCCCCTTTGGTCCTTAATGAGACCTGGAGTCTGGGCCATGAATGCAAAACAGGGCATTGCACCTCACTAGTTGATCCGAAGGACTTGAAAACTGGGATGCTGTGGGTCTTATAGCCCTCTCACTGGGGAAGGTGATATCCATTTCCGATTCTTTAGCTAAGTGTTAGCTGATAATGCCTGAAGGACCCAGGAGAGCTGAGAGCCCAGGGTAGGACACTCCCATCTTCATCTGAACCATCATGGAAACGTCAGGTCCCTGGTCCAAGTCTGAGAGGTCATCTGTGGCGGGAGGGATGAGCTCACTGTCTTGGATGAGGGCATGCCACTTAACTGGTTGAGGTGAGGTATCCTTGGCTACAAAATGATGATAATCCCCCGCACCCCCAACGATGGCCTGGGACACTGGGAGGCACAGCACAGACAGCTGCCCTTGGACTCTCTCAGGAGTGGGCCGTGTGACTCGCCTGGTGTCCTGGGCTCCCTTGCTCCTGCCTCCCAGTAGCTAGGGGTGCCTCCCTCCACTCTCAGCCTCAGGACTGCTCCTCCCACTGGGGAGCAGTCAGCTTACATATACTTAAGCCCCCTTGGCTCAGGACCCGTCTGAAACTTGGCCTCCAGAGCCCCAAGTGACCCCAGGGAGCTCCTGCCGACTCTCTCCACTGACAGCATCTTCAGAAGCTGCCGCCTCCTACACTTCTAGGCGAGTGGTCCTCAGCAGGAAGCAGCAGCAAACCTCACACCTGCAGGCGGCCCACATGTCTGCCTGCAGCATCCTCCTGGGAATCACTCCTCCATCTCCAGTTCCTCTCCTTGGTATTTGCCCCCACCAGGCCTGGCACTCTGCTTGCCCATGGAGAGGTGGAGGGACCTCTGGGGGAACCCAGGCGAGGCGGATCCCACCACAACAAGTAGCCTGGCCAAGGAAGCCTCTTTGTCCCCACAGGCCTAAGACTCCATCCTTCACCCAGAGGTACTTCACCCCCCTGGGCAGCCCCTGCACGCACCTGCTAAATCAAACATCAAAATAACACCTCAGAAAAATTCATCATTGGAAGCACAGCCCTTACAAGTAGGCCAGGAGCCCTTGCTAAATGCAGATGGGTGTCTGCCTACTGAAATACAAGATGTAACTATGAACCAGTCTCCAAACAAAGCCCACAACATTCCCAGAGCACCACCGAACACCACTCACTGTGAATCAACCCAGAAGCAGAAGAATTGCCTCGAGTAAGAAAAAAAGGCAGTGAGCTCACCTTGAGATGGGACTTGCCAGGTGGCACTGAAGGTAAAAGAATCCGCCTGCCAATGCAGGACATGTGGGTTCAATCCCTGGTCGGGACTGAGAATCCCTGGAGAAGGGAAAGGCAACCTACTCCAGTATTCCTGCCTGGGAAATCCCATGGACAGAGGAGCCTGGTGGGCTATATAGCTCCTGGGGTCACAAAGAGTCAGACACAACTTCGCAACTGAGCACACATGCAGGCAACCTTGAGATAAACCAGGGGCCGGTGTCATCTGACGAGAATGCTTCCTGAAACGTTTCAACCATCACCCATAAACGTCCCCAGGTGAGGATGGGAGGCTGGTCCCAGGCATCCTTGTTGGACTAACAGCAGTCAAAAAGGGCCTTTATGTGGACACTGACTTTCATGTCATTTAATTAAAGATAACTTTCTTTTCCCCCGAGTTTTTTCTCTACGATGCCTCTCTTCAAGCAGCTGGCCTGTCTCTGTGTGGGAACCAAGTCCTTCAGAGGGGCTGGGGGCCAGAGGGGCTTTGGGGGCCTGCCTCTGCCCCTTGTTTCACTCCACAAGTGAGGAGTAGGGCTCACCTGGACCCAGTTCAAAATCCCCCGCAGTCACAGTGCTACCCACCTTATCATTTCAGCACGAGTGTGGCCAGATGCTGTTTATCACAGAAAATGAAAAACACAGAAAAACACCCAAAGAGAAGGCCCTTGTAACTCTACTGTGCAAAGATAACCACTGTAGGTGATCACACCTATTCCTCTAGTGCTAAAAGCAACATTTTAGAATTTAAATGAGGCTTGTGCTCTTCACAGTTGTATCCTGTTGCTGAAAAATTGGTAGTATACTTGTGAAAAATGTCTCATGTCCTAAACTTCCTACAATATGACTTTCAATGGTAGGGAAACAATGAAAGTAGCTAACCCACAGCAAAAGCGTAATGCATTCCTCTTTCCCCAGAGGCTTAGAGGCACAGAGAGGTTAAGTACTCACATAGGGTTGCACAGCTGGTCCGTGGCAGGGGCAGGATAGAGCCCAGCTTCAGGACCCGAGTTTCCAGTTCCTCAGCTGCAGGACCGCGTCACCACCATGTTCAATTGATTTAACCACCAGCCGCTGTGGCTGGTTAGGCTATTTATAATCCTCGCTCTCATTAACAGCCATCTTAACAACCTGCATAGACATGTTTGTCTAACTCTGATGATTCCCTGAGCAAAAATTCCTAGAAGTGCAATTGCTGAGCTGAGTCTTTGGAAAGCTTTCTGTTTTTGCGTGCTGAATTGCCTTCCACTCCTCGGTGCAGACAGCCTGAGCATGTCCTGGTCACTCACCCTCGGAGCTGAGAAGGCAAAACTGGTCACTCCTGCAGCTTCCTAAGATCACCCAGCGTGTGCTCTCGGGAGCCAGTTCTAGAAGTCATGTGTGTGTGTGCTAAGTCGCTCAGTTGTGTCTGACTCTTGGTGACCTCATGGACTGTAGCCCCTCAGGCTCCTCTGATTTTCCAGGCAAGAATACTGGAGTGGGCTGCCATGCCCTCCTGCAGGGGATCTTCCCAGCCCAGGAATCAAATCTGCGTCTCCTGTGACTCCTGCACTGCAGGTGGATTCTTTACCTCTAAGCCACAGGGAAAGCCCAGAAGATGTAACACACTCATCTTTTCAGCCTGTTCATTCAATAAGCATCTCACTGCCAGGCCCTCAGGGTGTAAGGAGCAGCGGATAAAGGCCTGTAAACAAATGCATGTATCAGACTAGCATGCCGATGTCAGTTGAGGCTTCACCTGTGTCAGTCCCTAAAGAGACATATTGTCTTACTTTGTTAGATAGACTCTGTTGTTCCCCTTTTCCAGATGAGTACACTGGGGCTTGAAGAGCCTACTTTGCCAGCTTGCCCTCTGGAAAGAAGCACTATGGGAAACTCAGTTTCTCAAACGGGTCTGAGTCCCACACTCTGTGCTGCCAACCACTGCCCCTAGTGGCTCCTGGGGCAGGGGGTGCCGTGACTGATGCAGGGGTGAAGGTCAAGCTGGGGACAGGAACGAAGGAGCGGGTGTCTGTGAGGAGCTGGCAGGGCAGCCGGAGGGAGCCGTCTAAACAAAATCTAGAGGTTTGGAATGACCTGGCAGGCTCTGGAGCGAATTGTAGGTGGAGGGCGGGGTGGGCGTAATGCTGACGGGAGAACTGGTGAGGGGGAGAGGGGTCAGCCACAGGCCCCATTGTGTGCTGGGTCCACTGGATCACTGTTCACCGTGTGGTCAGGCTACAGGCATCGCCGAGGCCTGTTTCATCTGGGAAATTCCACACCACACGTCTGTGTGTGAACGCAGGCAGCACAGGGAAGTGTGGTGGTGTGGGGTGTGTGGGTCTACGTGTGGTGCAGGCGAGGAGCTGCTCTGAGCCTCTCCACTTCTCCTTTCCTTCCCTGTGAGGTCGGCTTTCGTCCTGAAGTAGGGCGACCGTCTCCAGCCTGGCTTGAGGGGGATGCTCTGCTGTTAGCACCGCACGTCCTGCGTCCTGGGAAGCCTCTTAGTTCTGGGCTATCTGTGGGACAGCCACGCTGGGGCTCAGAAAACAGAACAACCAGCTTCAGAGGCCTGCGCGTCTGGGTCGGGGCGGTTGTGACCAAGAAGAAAGTGGCTGGGGTCAGTGCGGTCAGATTGGACCGGATGGGGCAGGCCAGGCCTGAGCTGAAGTCCCAGCGTTAGGCTTCTGGAGGGCTGGCCTGCTGTGCGTCCTGCACCATCTCCGCAGCGTGGGCATCCTGCCTGGGCCAGAAGGGTGCCCGGCAAACAGGAGGGCCAGACGAGGAAGAGATCACCAAGTCCCACATGACTTTGATCTTGTCAACTGCTTTGCCATCTGTCTGTTGGCTCTCCGTGAGTCCCAGTAGGGGCTTTTCAGTTTCCAGCGGCTAAGGTGTGCGTCAGGGGGCCCTGACCTGGGCCCTGAGTGTTTGCTCCCCACCCCAGCCTGCAGAACCTTTCTGAGCTGGCCTCCTCTCCCAGGCTGGGCTGCACAGACGTGCAGCGCCCCGAGGCAGCTTTCTTTTCCTTGCTGTGCTCTGGAAACGTCAAAGAATAAAATGGAGCGGTGTCTCTGAGAGAAAGATGAGTAACGTTCCACCCTGGAGTGGGAAAGGGGCAGACCAGCCACGTGGAGTCACTGCTCAGGGAGCAGAAGAAAAGAAGGCAGAGGTGAATCTTATTGAACTGTTTTATTAGTAAACACAGGAGGGATCGATATCTAAGCTAATTTTGAATGTTCACGTCATATTGGAAACAAAGCATTAGACGGTTAAGTCTTGCCTCTCCGTGTGTCTATAACGTTAGGGTCTTTGGGTGAAACTCCCATACCTGCTCACATACCCGCCGGAATGCCCGGAAAAGCTCTGCTCACTTGCTTGGCCAAGGGGAGCGATAGGAGCTGTGGGGGTGGAAAAGCAGTTAGATTTGCTTTGTTTTGCCTCATGTGGATTTCCTGGGAAAGCATGGGCTGAAAGGAAAATGTGAATGGGTTTATTATCTGTACCCTCTTAATAAGCCTGCCTGTCTGGGCTGTTCATCAAAAATTTTTCTTGGTACCTAGAGTGCAATTGCTGGGTCTGCAAGTAAGTGCATGTTTATAAGAAATTACCAAACTGTGTTTCCACCCTTGGTGATGCCATTTTACATTCCCACTAGAATGTAGGGTGGATCCATCTGTTCCAGCCATTGCTGCCTCAGAAGTTATTACCACCCCAAAGGCTTGAAACAATGCATTTATTACACACAGTTTGTGCAGGTTGAGAATTTCAGCACCATTGAGCTGTGTGCTTTGTTTCGGGGTCTCTCATGGTTAAGGTGAAACCGGGGGCTGGGGCTCATCTGAGGCTTGACTGGGGACGGATCTACTTCCGAGCTCATGTGGTTGTTGGCAGGATTTGTTTCCCTGGCGGGGGGACAGTTGGGGGTGGAGGTGAGACTTTAGCTCTCTGTTGGATAGTGGCTAGTGGCTACACTCAAGACCTTTGCCCCACAGGCATGTTCCCGTGCAGGCTTCCTTTATCAAATCCAGCAAAAGCGATGGTCATCAAGATGGAAGTACAATTTTATGTAACATGAGCACACGAGTGACCACCCCCCCCCCCCATCACCTATGCTGTTCTGTTGGAGGTAAGCAAGTCATGGTGTTACCGAACTGGGGTCTGGCAGCTCAATGCTCAAAAGCCATTAAAGAAGCCAGGTTGGTGGAAAGGGAATTTTGCTTTGTTTTGGATGCTGGCAACTGGGAGATGAGGGGAAGGCAGACGCCTGCCCAAAGGCCAGCTGCCCCTACTGACAGTGGGCAAGAGCTTTTAGACACAGAGGGAGGGGACTATGTGCAGAAACGGCAGTCAGCTCTGACAGTCATCTTCAAGTGGGTCTCCGGTGGTCTGACCAGCATCCTGATTGTTTCAGGTACAGTTAATCTTCAGCTCCAGGTTGGCTTGTTTCCATTTCCTTGAGGCCAATTGTCAGAACTGTGGCAGCTTGGGCCATTCGTCCGGTCACCCTGTAGTTAATTTCTTCCACCTGGTGGGGGTTTCAGTATTTATAAGACAGCTCTCAGGATATGGCTGAGAATATTCTCTATAGCCCTTGAGAAGGAACTAAAGATCCTTGACTGTGCTTAATGACATTATTATTATTTGGTCTCCTTTAACTGTTTTTCTGTATTTTCTCACTTCTCCGATTAAACTTATTCTTTGGCTAAAGTTTTTCCACAGACAAAATGCAGGCTGAGGACAAGGGAGCTGGCAAGACCCATAGGGTCCTGCTCCATTTCAATAGATCTCACCTATACTCAAGGGAGGAGAGTACCTAAGGGCATAAATACCAGGAAGCAGGGGTCACTGGGGACCATCTTTAAGTCTGTCTCAGTTCAGTTCAGTCACTCAGTTGTGTCCAACTCTTTGTGACCCCACGGACGGCAGCAGCGGTCAAACAGGAGATGGCAAGAGTGAACATTGACATTTTAGGAATCAGCAAACTAAAATGGACTGGAACGGGTGGATTTAACGCAGATGACCATTATATCTACTACTGTGAGCAAGAATCCCTTAGAAGAAATGGAGTAGCCATCATAGTCAACAAAAGTCTGAAATGCAGTACTTAGATGCAATCTCAAAAATGACTGGAGAAGGAAATGGCAACCCACTCCAGTACTCTTGCCTGGAAAATTCCATGGATGAGGCAGCCTGGTAGGCTACAGTCCATGGGGTTGCAAAGAGTCGGACACGACTGAGCGACTTCATTTTCTTTCTTTCTATAGTTCCTTTTGGAGAAGGAAATGGCAACCCACTCCAGTGTTCTTGCCTGGAGAATCCCATGGACAGAGGGGCCTGGTAGGGCTGCAGTCTATGGTGTTGCAAAGAGTCAGCTGCAACTAAACAACCAACACACACACACACACACAAAAACGACAGAATGATCTCTGTTCATTTCCAAGGTAAACTATTCAATATTACAGTAATCCAAGCCTATGCCCCGAACAGTAATGCTGAAGAAGCCAAAGTTGAATGGTTCTATGAAGACCTATAAGACCTTCTAGAACTAACCAAAAAAGATGTACTTTTCATTATAGGGGACTGGAATGCAAAAGCAGGAAGTCAAGAGATACCTGGGTAACAGGTAAATTTGGCCTTGGAGTACAAAACAAAGCAGGTCAAAGGCTAACAGAGTTTTGCCAAGAGAATGCACTGGTCATAGCAAACACCCTCTTCCAGCAACACAAGAAAAGACTCTACACATGGACATCACCAGATGGTCAATATCGAAATCAGATTATATTCCTTGCAGCCAAAGATGGAGAAGCTCTATACAGTCAGCAAAAACAAGACCGGGAGCTGACTATTGCTCATGAACTCCTTATTGCCAAATTGAGACTTAAATTGAAGAAAGTAGGGAAAACCACTAGTCCTTTCAGGTATGATGTAAATCAAATCCCTTATGATTATACAGTGGAAGTGACAAATAGATTCAAGGGATTAGATCTGATAGACAGAGGACCTGAAGAACTATGGACAGAGGTTCATGACATTGTATAGGAGGCAGTGATCAAGACCATCTCCAAGAAAAAGAAATGCAAAAAGGCAAAATGGTTGTCCAAGGAGGTTTTACAAAGAGCTAAGAAAAGACGGGAAAGGCAAAGGAGAAAAGGAAAGATATACCCATTTGAATGCAGAGTTCCAAAGAATGGCAAGGAGAGATAATAAAGCCTTCCTCAGTGCTCAGTGCAAAGAAATAGAGGAAAACAATAGAATGGGAAAGACTAGAGATCTCTTCAAGAAAATTAGAGTACCAAGGGAACATTTCATGCAAAGATGGGCACAATAAAGGACAGAAATGGTATGGACCTAACAGAAGCAGAAGATATTAAGAAGAGGTGGCAAGAATACACAGAAGAACTGTACAAAAAAGATCTTCACGACCCAGATAATCACAATGGTGTGATCACTCACCTAGAGCCAGATATCCTGGAATGTGAAGTCAAGTGGGCCTTAGGGAATATCACTATGAACAAAGCTAGTGGAGGTGATGGAATTCCCGTTGATTCTAAAAGATGATGTTATGAAAGTGCTGCACTCAATATGCCAGCAAATTTGGAAAACTCACCAGTGGCCACGGGACTGGAAAAGGTCAGTTTTCATTCCAATCCCAAAGAAGGGCAATGCCAAAGAATGTTCAAACTACCACACAATTGCACTCATCTCACATGCTAGCAAAGTAATGCTCAAAATTCTCCAAGCCAGGCTTCAACAGTATGTGAACCATGAACTTTCAGATGATCAAGTTGCAATCAGAGAAGGCAGAGGAACCAGAGATCAAATTGCCAACATCCGGTTGATCATTGAAAAAGCAAGAGGTTCCAGAAAAACATCTATTTCTGCTTTATTGACTACACCAAAGCCTTGACTGCGTGGATCACAATTAACTGTGGGAAATTCTGAAAGAGACGGGAATACCAGACCACCTGACCTGCCTCCTGAGAAATCTGTATGCAGGTCAAGAAGCAACAGTTAGAACTGGACATGCAACAACAGACTGGTTCCAAATAGGAAAAGGAGTATGTCAAGGCTGTATATTGTCACCCTGCTTTTTTAACTTATATGCAGAGTACATTATGAGAAACGCTGGGCTGGAAGAAGCACAAGCTGGAATCAAGATGCTGGGAGAAATATCAATAACCTCAGATATGCAGATAACACGACCCTTATGGCAGAAAGTGAAGAAGACTAAAGAACCTCTTGATGAAAGTGAAAGAGGAGAGTGAAAAAGTTGGCTTAAAGCTCAACATTCGGAAAACTAAGATCATGGCATCTGGCCCCATCACTTCATGGCAAATAGATGGGGAAACAATGGAAATAGTGAGAGACTTTATTTTGGGGGGCTACAAAATTACTGCAGATGGTGACTGCAGCCATGAAATTAAAAGATGCTTGCTTCTTGGAAGGAAAGCTATGACCAACCTAGACAGCATACTAAAAAGCAGAGACATTACTTTGTCAACAAAGGTCCATCTAGTCAAGGCTATGGTTTTTCCAGTAGTCATGTATGCATGTGAGAGTTGGACTATAAAGAAAGTTGTGTGCCGAAGAATTGATGCTTTTGAACTGTGGTGTTGGAGAAGACTCTTGAGGGTCCCTTGAACAGCTAGGAGATCCAACCAGTCCATCCTAAAGGAAATCAGTCCTGAATATTCATTGGAAGGACTGATGCTGAAGCTGAAAATCCAATACTTTACACCTGATATGAGGAACTGACTCATTTGAAAAGACCCTGATGCTGGGAAAGACTGAAGGCAGGAGAAGTGGATGAGACAGAGGATGAGACTGTTGGATGGCATTACCAACTCAATAGACGTGAGTTTGAGTAAGCTTCAGGAATTGGTGATGAACAGGGAAGCCTGGCATGCTGTAGTCCAGTTCAGTTCAGTCGCTCAGTCATGTCCAACTCTTTGTGACCCCACGGACTGCAGTACACCTGGCTTCCCTGTCCATCACCAACTCTCGGAACCTACTCAAACTCATGTCCATTGAGTCGGTGATGCCATCCAACCATCTCATCCTCTGTCATCCCCTTCTCCTCCCGTCTTCAATCTTTCCCAGCATCAAGGTCTTTTCCAATGAGTCAGTTCTTCGCATCAGGTGGCCAAATTATTGGAGTTTCAGCTTCAAGCATCAGTCCTTCCAAAGAATATTCAGGACTGATTTCTTCTTGTGCACACCAGGACCCTGTTATGATAACAGGACTTCCGTTAAGTCTGTCTGCCACACTCTAAATCCTTGCCAATACTTGCCAAAATCAATCTTTTTAATTTTAGCCTTTTGAGTGGGTATGAACTGCTATATCATTGTGATTTTAACTTATATTTCCCTGATTTCTAATACACTGGCCATCTTTTTATGAGCTTATCTGCCACTTCTACATCTTTTTAAAAAATGTATGTTCCAAATCTTTTGCTCCCACTCTTTAAAATTGAATTCTTTTTCTGAGTTATAGGACTTTATTTATTTATTCAGGAGATAGGTCCTTTGACAGAGTTTCTGTTCACATTTTTATCACAATCTTCAGTTTGCCTATTCATTTTCTTAGAGTTAACTTTTGAGGTGAAGTTTTACATTTTGATGTAAATGTCTCAATTTTTGATGTAGGGTCTCAATTTTCCTTTTTATGGTTATTGCTTTCTGTGTCTTTTCTAAGAAACAATTCTCTACTCCCAAATAAGTAAGATAGTCTCCAGTATTTTCTTCCAAAAGATTTATAATTACAGCTTTTACATTTAGGTCTGTGATCCATTTTGAGTTTTATTATGCGCTTATTGTTTGTGCTGGGAGGAAGGGGTTAACTTCATTTTTTCCCTCATTATGAAAATCCAGTTGTTCTAAATCACATATTAAAAGACGCTTTCCTATTAAATAACCTTGGCCCCTTTATTAACAACTAGTTGATACGTGGGTATATATTTAGTTGCCTTTCTGGCTCTATTGGTCAATGTATCTGTTCTTACATTGATGCCACATTATCTTGATAACTGTAAATTTTATAGTAAGTCTTTAAATCAGGTAATATAAGTACTCTAACCTTGCTATTGGCTTTTCAAAATTCTCAGGATAATCTAGATTCTTTGCATTTCTATATAAATTTCAGAATTACATAATTTTACAAAAAGAAGTCTGTTGAGAATTAGGGATTATATTAAGTCTATAGATCAATTTGAGGAGAATCACCATCTTAATGAGTCCTTTTTCCATGAAAGTGCTATAACTATCCATTTATTTGTTGTTGTTCAGTCACTAAGTCATGTCAAACTCTCTGCGATCCCATGGACTGCAGCATGCCAGGCTCCATGGGGTTTTTCCAGCCAAGAATATTAAGAGTGAGTTGCCATTTCCTTCTCCAGTCCATTTATTTAGGTGTTCTTTAACTTGTTTTAGCAGTGCTTTATGGTGTACAGTGGATATTTCTTTAAAATATTTCATGTAAATATATCCCTAACTACTTCTAAATTTTGGTGGTACTATAAATAGCATTATTTTTAAACTTCAATTTCCAATTGTTGCTAGTATATGGAAATACAATTAATTTTGTTTACTAATTGTGAATTTTATCCTGTGATTTTGCTAAACTCATTCAGTTCTAATATCCTTTTTGAAGATTCTAAAGATAGTCTTCATATACAAATATACCGTCTCCAAATAATGACAGTCAAACTTCCTTTCCAATCTGTGGGCCATTTATATCTTTTTTTCTTTGCCTTACTACATTGGCTTTGACCTCCAGTATGATGTTGAATAAAAGCATTGAACTTGGATGCATTGCCTTGTTCCTGAACTTTGGAGGGCAGCATAGGTTTATTCATCACTACTCTTATGATAATGTTAGTTATAAACTTCTCATAGATGCCTTTTATTAGGTTTAAGACATTCTCTCCTATCCCTAGCTTTCTGAAAGTTCTTTCATAAGTTCTTTCACATTTTTAAAATTTTGTCAAATGATTTTCCTGAACCTATTGGTTTTTCATTATTTTTTAGTTCACTCTTATGGCGAGTTACACTGATGAATTTTCCAGTGTTAAGTGAAACTTGCATTCCTGGGATAAAACCCAATGGGTCATGATGTGTTATTTTTATATAGTTGGAATTGATTTTCTAAAATTGTTTAAGGATTTTTTAAATTAATGTTCAT
Source organism: Cervus canadensis (assembly GCF_019320065.1). Taxonomy (NCBI): domain Eukaryota; kingdom Metazoa; phylum Chordata; class Mammalia; order Artiodactyla; family Cervidae; genus Cervus; species Cervus canadensis. The sequence goes on from NC_057390.1 coordinate 4,975,729, forward strand.
GAATGTTTACCTGTAATTTTCTTTTCCTGTATCAAGGTAATGCTGCCTCCATGAAATAAGTTGGAAAGTGTTCCCTTCTCTAATTTCTGAAAGAATTTTAATAGGATTGGTGTGTTTCTTCCTTAAATGTGACAGAAAATTTGCCAGGCAAAGCATCTATAATTTTCTTTGTGAGAATGTTTTAATTATGAATTCAATTTCATAAATACATATTTAATTCTTCAGTTGTTTCTTTTTTGATACAGTTTTAGTATTTGATGTTTTTCAAGGAATTTGCTCGTTTTATTCATATTGTTGGATTGACTGGCATAAGATCACTCATATATATCCTTTTTTGAAAACAGCTTTTTTGAACTATAATTGCATGAACCAAATTGTGCCTATGTAACGTGTAAAATCTGCTGTTTCAACACACCTATAGCCCTGTGAAGTCAATGGAGGGTTAGTTTTTGCCCACCATGCAGGCAAGACCCTTTGAGTATTCTATGCAAAGCCCTCTCTGTTATGAGGTTTTCCTGTATGGTGAACAGATGCTGTTCCTGACCTGGCATCAACTCCAGGTAATGCTCCCCTCCTCTGCTCAGGCGGTTCCTTCTCCAGCCTTACACATGTTCACAGGTCAGTGCACTGCTTACTAATTGACGGGGATCAGAGCCTCCCAGCGCTCTTTCCTCCAGCATCTGTCCCGTGGTCTCCAGCCACATTCATCTCCCGGGACTGCTGGCTTGGTCCCCTCCACTCAGGAAACACGCCACTCAGGGAACATTTCACTCATTCCCTGTCCTCCAGGGACCCCTATCCTCTGTTGCCTGATGTCTGATGCTTGAAAACCACTGTTTCACATGTTTTGTTTCATTTTTAATGTTTTTTCATGTAGGAGGGCACGTCCAGTACGGTGTTTCCTGGGTTTTGAATCTCTGTTACGAGGTACAAACATCTTTAGTGTGGCTAAGTCCTCTCTAGTATTATAAAAGTTAAGTAAAATGATCCATTTATCATTTTGAAACATTCCTCTTTATCCTTGGTTAATGTGCCTGGTTCAGGAATCTGCTTTGTCTGACATTAACAGAACCACACCAGCTTTCTTATGGCCAGTGTCTACATGGTAAAAATTTTTCTATCCTTTAACTTCTGACCCACCTCTTCCTCATATATACATGTTTGTGTGTGTGTGTGTATGTTTTCTTCTGGAAGATGGCTGGGTTTTTTTGTTTGTTTCAATTCAGTCTCATATCTTTGCTTTTAATTGGAGTATTGAGACCAGCCTTTTCTAATAGAGTTTTATGATCATGGAAATGTTATAAATAGTATGTCCAATATGCTATGCTAGCTTGGTGGCTATTAAGCACTTAAAATATTGATAGTGTGACTGAAGAAATAAGTTGTTGATTTTATCAGAATTTTAATTAAAGAGCCCCAAGAGGCTAGTGTTTAATATATCAGACAGCATAGGTTTAGGCCATTTACATCTGATGTAATTATTGATATGGTTGGGTTTAAGTTTACCATATTGCTTGTTTTCTATTTCTGGCTGTTTTAAAAAATTACTTCTTTCCTTGCCGTGTGCGGGCTGCTCTCCCCTTGTGGCCCACGGGCTTCTCACTGCAGTGGCTTCTCCGGCTGCAGACACAGGGCTACGTGGGCTCAGCTGCGGTGCACGGACGTAGTTGCCCTGTGGCCTGTGGGGTCTTCCCAGACCAGGGCTTGGATCGCAGTCCCTTCCATTGGAAGGTGAATTCTTAACCACTGGACCACCAGGGAAGCCTCTGCTTCCTATTCTAAATAATATTTCCCACCTCTTTCTTTTTTTCTCTTTTCCTCCTATTTTATATTGAATATTCTTTATTATTCTTTTTTTTATCTCTACCATTCACTTATTAGTGATATCTTTCTTTCTGGATGTGTGTGTGTATGTATTTTAGAGTTTATCATATGCATCTTTATGATAAAGGCCTACCTTTAAAGGATATTTCTTACATACAAGAACCTTACAAATATGCTTCCATTCCCCCCTCCCATCTCTTTTGCTATTGTCATGTATTTTATTTCTATATTATAAACCCCACAATATATTCTTATTATTTTTGTTTTAAACAGCCAGTTATCTTTTAAGTTTTTTTTTAACTGAAAAAAATATTTTACTTACCCAGAAAAAATATTTTTTACCCATATTTTAAATATTTAAAATTTCTGTTGCTTATTTCCTTGCATAGATACAAGTTTCCATTAAATATCATTTTCTTTCACCTTGAAGAACTGTATTTACCATTTCTCATGATACAAGTCTGCTGATAAAGAAAAGCTTTCATTTGAAAAGTCTTCCATTTTTCCTCATTTAAAAATTGTTTACTGGGCATATAATTCTAGGTGATCATTTCATTTTATTATGTTAAATGTTTTGCTACATTCTCTTCTGTTTTTTTTCAATTTCTTCCTAAAAATCTAGTCACTGTTACTTTTTGTGTGTATTTAAAATGTCTTCTTTGTCTGAATTCTTTTAAAATGACCTCTTTATGACTAGGAATCAGGAATTTTATTGTGGTGTGATTTGGTATGGTTTTCTTAGTGTTTATCCTCCTTCAGGTTTGTAGCTATTCATGGATTTCTGGATTTATAGTTTTAATAAAATTTGAAAATATTATTTCTTCATAAATTTTTTTCTTTTTCCTCTTTCCTTCTTTTTGGGGATTATAATTGCATGTATGCTAAACTTCATGATTTGTCCCAGAAGTCACTGATTTTTTGTTCACTTTTAGACATTTTGGATAGTTTGTTTTGCTATGCATTCATCTTCAGGTTCATGCACCTTTTCTTCTTCAGGGTGTAATCCACTACTATTCCCATCCGGGGTAGGAGGAGGTACTGTGTGAAAGTGCAGAGATGGGAAGAACCTGGAGGTCTCTGGGGACTACAGGGTCCAGTGTAGTCCCTGAGTCCATCACACTGAGTTCATCACATTCAGTCTCAGCTCAGTCCATGGAGAGGGAAGGTCTGTATTCTGCTTGGCTGCATGGATCCCCTGGGGGAAAACCGTGAACTTTCTCCCCGGAGGGTCAAATCCTCCTCCTTTTCGTAGCACATCTTCCCATCTCTCCCAGAGGCAGCCCCCGACTCTCGTCTAGTTAGAAACATCTCCAGGTCCATACAATGCTACAACTGGCAGCCAACCAGCTCCCACCACACATCCGAGCTGCTTAACCTCACTGCTGTGAAAGAAGAAATCCAAGCTACGTGAGAGGACAACAGGACACGCCCTTCACCAAGCCTTTTGTGCTGGTATCCTTGGGATTTGAATGAAATTAGCAATTGCTTAAAGACTTGTGCTCTGATCATTTCTATCAATGTACTTTAAAGGGACGAATTAAAAAAAAATTCATCTTGAGGATGAGGCGAAGGTAGTGTTTTTTATTCAATGTGCAAATCACTTGAATGTTGCTTCCAGATGACTCTACCTTCAATTAACCATTCATCAGTTTCCTGCAAAAAAAAAAAAAAAAAAAGTAATGTGGAAGTGATGAGGCCAATGACCTTCCAGAAAAAGTGAATTACGGCTATCTTGAGACCTTTCGGCGCCTATACTAAATGAATGCCCATACAGAGGCTTATGTAGGGAAATGTATGATTCCATGAAGGGCCTTGTTAAAGACACAACAGTACCCAAATCCTCATAACCCTGAGCCTCCGGTGCTCACAGTAAACTAGTTGTCTCTGTTAGTTCTCAAATCTAGTTGCTTCTGTTGTTGTCGCCTCACTAAGTCCCACTCTTCTGCAACCCCATGGACTGAACCGCCAAGCTCCTCTGTCCATGGGATTTCCCAGGCAAGAATTCTGGAGTGGGTTGCCATTTCCTTCTCCAGGAGGTCTTCCCAACCCAGGAATTGAACCTGCCGTCTTTTGCACATGTCTCCTGCTTTGCAGCTGGGTTCTTTACTGATGAGCCACCAAGGAAGCCCCCTCAAAATCTAGAACTTAGAACTATAGCTAGAGAAGTGTGCCTTACTTTGTGCAGTCAATCTTTCCAAGAAAATGAATTTTTCTTTCTCTTTCTTTCTCTCTCTCTTTCTTTTGGTAAGTAACAATCATTTTCAGTTAGGCATTGGGTGAACAATATATGTTTAATAAATTCATTTGAATTGGTACTATCATGAATGAACCATTCTATCACAATGGACAACATAGGAGGAAACAAAATGTAAATTTTACGATCAAGTACTTGGGAAGGTTAAGCTAACAGCCTTGACAGCCATAGAAATGAAGGGGTTAAGTGGTAGGATGCTGCTTAAAGAGATTTTCCAGGTAGGGTAGAAATTGAGAGCACTCTGGAGCAAGGAGACTTGGGCTCCAGACCTGCCAGTTACAGGTTAAGGGGTCGTTGCAAATCATTTAATATTCTAAGTTTGTGGCTTCTCCCTTTGTAGAGTGGTTACATTTGTCTCATAGGTTGTTGAGAGAATTGAATAATGCAACATATGCAATGATTCTTTATAAACTGTAAAACAGAAAGGGACCAGATTTCAATGAAGCAGAGGCTCTGTGGGCTGGTGTCACCAGAGGGGAGGTTTGGAAGTGGACAGCCTGCTGTTTGGTTGGACCTTGGAGAGGCCGTGGACAGATGGAGGAGAGAGCATTCTAGGCTACAGGGGGAGGACTGAAGGGTCCCCACCGTTGGGAAGCAGTTTGCTTCTCCCTTGGAAATGTTCCTAGTTCTTTCTCTATCATGGCCACTTTTGTCTAAATGGCAGCGAGGAGAGAGACAAGCCAGCACAGCATCTGGACCATCCCTCTCTGTGGGCAAGAGGTGGTCTGTGATTGGTTTAAGGATGAAAACTGGATCTAAAGTGGGTGGCTCCCAAACTTGAGGTCACATCTAATCACTTGGGAACATCGCAGGAGCACCCAGTCTCCATCCTGGAGCTGCACCAGAGCAGACTTTCTGAGAATGTGAGGGCTTGAGTGTTGTTGCTTTTTAAAGATCTAGACGTGATTCTGACGAACCATAGGGTTGAAAACTGCTGTTCAGTTCTTGATCTGTGGATAGAGAAATCCATCTCAGTGGGAACAGCCTGCCCTCCATTAGGTTGGAAAAGGTAACTGTTTGCAGAGTTCCCCAAAGGGGACCACTTGTGCTCCCGAGAGAGGGGCCAGAAGATCTGAAATCTGCTTGGTGTACCAGAGACTTCTGTTTCCTGCCCTGTCCTTAGAATTCCAGGTTTATCCACCTGGCCTGGAAGTGCAGGGCTCTTGCAGGTAAAGGCTTCATCCACACTCCGTGATGGTGCATACCCCGCCTGGAGCAGGTGCCTGGCACAGTTCACAGGGTTGCGCACTGCACAGGCTCTCCCGCACAAGACCCTGAGTGTCTTCACTGCCCACCCGACCTGCCCAGCTTTCCGCATGACCTGCAGAACCAAGGGAGGAAACTGAATTCAAACATCCCCATGCATGTCAGAGCCATTGATTACTAACAGTATCTCTCTTCATCCATCTTAATTTCATCAGCTCTATTATTATTTTAAAACTTTGGTTAGTGTCTGTCGCCCCCACTGGAAAATAAGCTCCAGGGTTGCAAGGATCTTTTCTGTGTCATTCCGCACCCCAGCTCATAGAAATCTGTCTTGCATACAGTAGGCACTTAATTGACATGCAGTGTATGAGTACATGATTCAGTGTTCCCATGTATGGAGCACTTATGATGTGCCAGGCCCTTCCTGTCTATCATCACATTTAATTCTCATAACAACTCCCGATGAAGGTGCTGTCGTTTAGTCCTGTTTCAGGGCAGAGGAGACTGAAGCTCTGAGAAGTTAAGACACCTGCCCAAGCCTCACACAGACAGTAAGAAGTAGGGCTACGGCTTGAACCCACTGCTTTCCAGCTCCAAAGACCAAGCTCTAAACTATTCTGTTATACAGATTCCTCTTACTGGGGGAGCCGCAGGAACGATCCTCAGCAGGGTTTGGCTGCAAATTTTGTTTCACTCTGGCATTGAAGAGCAGTGTCTCAGGGGTGGCGTCTCTAGACAGAGGGGTTTCCTGGGCGGGTTACTTCAGTCTAAGGGCCGACAAGGAATTCTCTCCACATATCCCGTCTCTGATGCCCAGGACTCTGCATGATTTCTGCTTTACCCTTGAAATTTTTCAACAATGCACATGTGTGTTAATTATGGGAAGAATGAAGCTGCTGATAGACTGTGAAACACATTAGTCTACACAAGTTCAAAGTTTCATTTTATCGCATGTGACCAGTTCAGCGCAGAAGGTTGGACTCCACTCTGAGGTCATTCGGGCTTCCAGCTGGCCCCGGACAGCTGCCTCGTCAACAGGTGGCTGTCCTTTGACCTAAGGCGCGGGTTCCTCTTGGCCTCATCCTGCGGTTGAGAGGAGCTCACCAGCACCACCTCCAGGAGAAGACGGGGAAGGATAAGGAGGATGCGCTCACCTTCCTTTCTCAAGGAGGTACTCATATCTCATGAGCCAAAACCTAGGGCTGCAGCCAGCTGCAAGGAGGCAGAAGCCAGGCTCTGGCTGGGCAGCTGTCTGCCCTTCCAACACTCACAGAGACAACCCGTTATTATAAAGCAGACAGGGAGAATGGACATCAGGGGATGATAACTGTGTCTATCACGATGGGTATTTTTTTTCTGAAAAATCTATCCCCCCAAGAAATATGACTTTTTAAATGTGTTTAAAAGTTAAGATACATCAAAATTGACTTTTTTCTGTCTGTTCAGGTCCACAAATTTAAACAAAACTTTGGGTAGGTATGACATTCACCACAATCTGGATATAGAATAATTCCATCACCCAAAAGACCCTCTTGTTCTGCCTTGCCCAAGTCATGCCCTCTTCCTAACTCAGCCCCTTTAATATAATCCTGAATTCAATTTGCTAATCTTCTGTTGAATATTTCTGTACCTAAATTCATGAGACATATCGGTCTATACTTATAATTTTTGTATTGTCTTTGGTTTTGATAAAACCAGCTTCATAAAACTAGTTGAAACATTTCCTTCCTCTTCTATGCCCTGGAATAGATTGTGCATGTTTAATGCTATTTCTGATATGTTTGGTAGAATTTGCCAGTGATTTGGCCCAGAGATTTTGTTGTGGGAGGTTTTTAACTATACATTTAATTGATTTGATAGTTATAGAACCATTTGGGTTGTCTATTTCATCTTGGTTGAGTTTAGATAATTTCTGGTTTTCAAGGACTTGGTGCATTTCATCCAAGTTGTTGAACTTGTGTATGTGGACTTGTTGAAAATATTTCTTTATTATCCCTTCAATGTTTGTGGAGTCTATGTTCGATTCTTCTTTAAACACACTTCACAAAGAGGCATGTTAAGTTCCTTATTATGACTTCTCAACTTGCTAATAATATTCTCTTATGGTCTTTGGATTCAAATGTCTTTAGGGACTATAAATGGATTTGCAGTAGGAATGGCATCTTTAGCTAGATACCAAATATAGGGTGATGGCTGATTTCTCTGGCATGTGGGCTTTTTGCAGCTGCCAGGTCCCCCGTCCCCAGCTTGGGAGAGCTCCCACTAGCTGGCTTTTGGGAAAAGACTGATGTAAGTTTAACCACTTCTTTTGGTTCTTCCTCCCTCATCTTGAACCTCCTCCTCCTACCAGAATAAAGAGATAAAAGCTCAGTTCTTCTCTCTTGGAAACCCTTCCACCCTGCCTTCATACTGCTTTCAAGTCCTCATTTAACATTTTGGAGAGAAGCCTGGAAGAAATTGATAATTTGATTATCTGTTGTCATTCCTTCTAGGGACTTGATGATCAGAATAGTTGAGCTTGTTTCCTACAGCGAGGAATGGTGCAGGAATTGCCTTCCTGTTTCAGATCAAGAAGCTGTGTTCTTTCAAAGTAACATCATTTCTAGAAAGCCTGCAATATACCTGGCTATTATAGGTTTTATCTTTATAGCTAATAATATCAAGGCGGAGGTTCTATTTTCACAGAAAAGAACAGTGAGGCTAAGAGATTTTCATTTCAAGTTTTTTTTATGCTTTTGGCTGGTTGTTTGACCCTGAGAAAATGACTTAATTAGTAATTAAGTCTCAGTTTCCTCACTTGTAAAATGAGGATAATGACATAAGTTATAGGGCTGGTTGAGGATTAAATAGGTCTAGCACATAGTGAACATTCATTAAATTCTGCCATCATTCTTGCTGCCATTATTATACCCTACATTGTTGATTTGATACTTTTCTAGAGGAAAGCATGTTCTCAACATATATTAATACTAAATTTTCTTTAAAATTCATTATTATTGAATGAATATTAAAAATAAAGCCAGGGAAAACGTGACTAACCGAAACTGTACCAATTAATCCTGAAGTCAATTGGCCTTTTTTTTTTTTTTTGCCTTCAGATCAAGTTAATAAGAAATGAACAGGGCATATTTAAAATGACAGCTTCAGCCTTCTACAAAGAAAGCAGCCTTCTCTTTTCCTGCCCACATTCTTGGTCCTTGGCCAACAGAGCCCTCAGCATTCCAGACAGCCTTGCTTGGGTGCATTAGGTTGGCCAAGGCTGGAAATGGGCTTATGTATTTTGCGAGATGGGCTTTCTGTTCCCATTTCTCTCCTCTCTTCTTTTGCTACAGGATTGCACTTCTCAGTAGAGCGCGTGGAGCAGGCTTTCTCGCCCACATGGGCGTGGCCATCTGACTTGATTTGTCCAATAACATGTAAGCTGCATTAGGTTTTTGGAGATACTGTGAGATGCACTATGGTTTTGCCTGGGTGTTTGACTTACGCCATCGGCAATAAGAAGAATGCGCCTTGTGTGGCTGTGGCTGTTGGTTCTGCTACACGGTGACACTGAGTGGACTTGAACTCCACATGTGCCTCAGAGTCAAGCCCAGCGGATCCCAGCAGAGCCAGCGAGCCTGAGGCCCCTGAGTAAGGAAAGGGATATCTGTCACAAGCCACCAAGATCTTGAGATTGTTACGCAGCAAAATGAATTATATGTATGTTGGTGAATTTTCAAAGACCCCTGGTGGCTAAAAATGGTAAAGAATCCGCCTGCAATGCAAGAGACCTGGGTTTGATCCCTGCATTAGGAGATCCTCTGGAGAAAAGGGAATGGCTACCCACTTCAGCATTCTTGCCTGGAGAATTTCATGGACAGAGGAGCCTGTGGGCTACATTTCATGGGGTCTCAAAGAGTTGGACATAACTGAGCGACTAACACTTTTTCACTCTAGTGAATTTTCAACAAAAAGAATTAAAATCTATTGAATGTGTTGATAGGACAGAGTAGGTGTTTCACACGTGCCTTGTCAGGAAATCGATTTAACCACATGAAGGGTATACACTGACTTCACAGCTCTCCGGTGGAAGATGCATCAGATGTTACTTTGTAAATTCACTAACTCACTTGAGAGTTGGTGGGAAATTCCATTGCAGTCATGTTTGGGAGGATGTCCACCCTAGGCTGGTGCTTGCACAGCCCAGAAGACTGGAGGAAGGCTTCTGACTGCTGCTGTCATGCATCCAGTCCAGGGACAGAGGGGAGCATTCGGCTCGTGCAGTCCCACTCTCTTCCTTGGCACTGAGTCTGTCTTGGCATCGCTGCTGAAGCCCCAGGCAGTGTAACTAGAGAAGTTCTTACACTCTAATGTGTACCAAGACTTGTGGCCATCGTGTTAAATAAGTTTTGATTCAGTGAGTCTGGTGAGGCCCCCAATACTGCACTTCTAATGAGTTTCCAGGTGATGCTCATTGCTGATCACGGACCACAGTTTGGTAAAAGACCCTACAGTCCAGCCTCCCTGGCCCTCCAAGAAGCCATCCTTCCCATTCATCCCACTCTGACTATTTCGGGCTCGGGTCTCCAGCACACGTGGACCACTCCCTTCAACAAACTGCTTACCTAATCCCACCCCCCCCCCAAGATTGAGCCGTACCTTTATCGGAAACTTTCCCTTTTAAGATAAAGCACCCCGTAGGATTTAGAAATCAAAGGCTGGATCCTTCTCTCCTTTGGCAAGGGTGTCACTGATCTCTAAAACTCAGAGCCTTGGCAAAGGGAAGAAAGAAACTCCACTGGCACTGCTAGTAACAAGACTGAGTTAATATCTCGATGAACCATCCAGTTACCATGGGAACAGCCCACTCCCTGGACTGCCAGGGACAGGATATGGTCCTGGAGATGGGTCTTTGTCTCCCCTGCAACCACACATGTCTTCTGCCACTTAAAATTCTTGCTCATTTTACTTTTGTGGGTTCTGAAAATCCTGGTTTTTCTACTTTTAATCAACAGACTTGGGCAGAGGAAGACAGACCACTGTTTTGACAGTGGTCAAAAACCTAGCATGTAGGGACTTCTTGGTGGTCCAGTGGTTAAGACTCCACCTTGCAAGGCAGGGGACACGGGTTTGACCCCTGGTCGGGGAACTAAGATCCACATTCCAGACAGCAACAAAGCCCAGGAGGCACAACTAGAGAGTCTGTGCACAACTAAGACCTGATGCAGCCAAGTAAACGTACACACACATATTTTTAAGAAAGGAAAGAAGCCAGCATGTAAATCACACCACAGGGCCCTAAGCAGGGCTGATAGAAACCCAGCCTCCAGGGCGGCCTTGCCAGTCCTAAGAACTTGTGGCCAGGAATCCATTCTGAAGGGCTGGTTTATTTGTTAAATGCTTTGAGTTTCACAGGTGCCTTGGGAGACACCTTTGCAAGCATGAGTTTGGGCTTCCCACTCTCATTTTTTTTCCCTGTGATCATCCAATAAGTTACAATATTAATTCAACAAGAGTGCAAGAACACACTACAAATATTGGTTTTTAAGAATCTAACTCCTGTGTGGGGTGAAGTGTCCTTCTGTAACACTGATCCGCAGCTGGCCAGCGGGTTTATTCTACCAAAACATTTTTTGTTGTTCAGTTGCTCAGTCGTGTCTGACACTTTGCGACCCTGTGGACTGCAGCATGCCAGGCTTCCCTGTCCTTCACTATCGCCCAGAGTTTGCTCAGACTTGTGTCTACTGAATCCGTGATGCCATCCAACTATCTCATCCTCTGTCGCCCCCTTCTCCTCCGCCCTCAATCTTTCCCAGCATCAGGATCTTTTCCGCTGAATAGAATTGATTCTTTGCATCAACAAGTGGCCAAAGTGATGGAGCTTCAGCTTCAGCATCAGTCCTTTCAATGAATATTCAGGACTGATTTCCTTTAGGATTGACTGGCTTGATCTCCTTGCCGTTCAAGGGACTCTCAAGAGTCATCTCCAGCACCACAGTTTGAAAGCATCAATTCTTCGACCCTCAGCCTTCTTTATGGTCCAACTCTCACAACTGTACATGACTATTGGAAAGGGCAAAATGTTAGGGGGAATTTATCCTCATGGGATGATAAGTGTCGATTATTAAAAAATAACTACTACCTAAAAGTTAAGAGTTATGTTTCATTTGGTGGGACTTTTTAGGACCTTTGTAGGGACTTTTTAGGGAACAGCATCTCAAGTGACCCTGAAAGAACTGCTCCAAGGAAGCAAAGGGAGGAGCCAAGTTATATAGAAGTTTTACAACAAAGGGCAGATGGTCTGAACATCGAGAGACTGTTGTTAATTAAAGGAAAACAGATATATCAAGTTAAGAAATTTAGTGCTTTTCTTTGTGTGGGAAGATGCGAGAGTCTGGGCTCACTGCAATCATTCCTCTTATATGTATCTCAGCTATCTGGGACCAGCATCTTATGTTTTTTCATATCCTGAGTTCCCTTGGGCTCACCAGAGGGAGTGACTACAATCTGATGGGTACTCTATTTCTCAATAGTGATGCTGGGTTCGTGCCAGGAGACCCAGTGGTGATCTCTTGAAGATGAGGGAGGTGTGGGGAAATGTTGATATAGGATCAGGCTAAAGGCAAGATCCTCAAATAGCTAAGGGTGCCTTTGTTTCTTCGGGCTCTATTTTTCTCCTGCTCCCCTTCCCCACTTCCCTTCCTCTCCTAATAAGCTAACCCATCAAAACAGATTCCTGGCCATCAATTCTTGGGACTAGGAAGGCCACCCTGCAGGCTGGGTTTCTGTCAGTCCTGCTTGGGGCCTGGAGGTGTGACTTAGATGGGACTTCTAGTTCCTCAGTGATGAGCTGTATGTTAGGAGCACGTGATTGGCACACAGAGCCTGCTGGCATCATTATCACCTTGCGGGTGACCTTGCGGGTCAAGTGGAATAACAGGTGAGCAAGCCCCGCCCACAGAGGTCCTTGAGGGGTGGGAGTGGGACGCAGCCCGGGAAGGCCGCCTGCAGACAAGGGTCTAGGGAAGGGCACGGACAAGGGGCCAAGTTCTGGTTTTGCCTCAGGCCAGCCCTGTTTCCAGAATTCCTTCTCCGGGTCTTTACATTTCTCTCCTTTTCCAATCAAATTCTGCCTCCAGTCAGAGCTATTCAAGTAAGTTATTCAGATAATCAAGGCTAAAAATATCCACCTTTCACCAGGAAGATCAGAATAATGACGTCCAGAGTTGCCGCGTTGGCCCCAGTTAAGCCCTGCTCCCCGGGGTCTGGTCGGGCCCCCAGCTCATTCTCCCTCATTTGTCTAGAGACCAGAGCCAGAGCTCTCTGTCACTGAGGGTCACCACCCTCTCTCCCGGCCTCCTCTGCAGCTCCCCGTCACCCTCTCCCTCCATCTCCCCCTACTTGCTGGCGGCACCTCCTCACCCCTATCCCCCTCCCTCCATCTTCCCTGACTTGTTGGCGGCACCTCCTCACCCCTATCCACCTCCAGGGTTTTCCCTACCCTCTGGTCCTTGATGCAAAAGTTCATTAGAAAATACAGAGGGGCTTTCCCGCTGTATCTGATGCCCTCACATCTCCCTGGTTGCACACTGCTGGACATCATCCCCGTTGGACTTGCCTGGCCCTTCTATCGCTCTCCTAGGACTGTGGCTCCAAGGGGTCAGGTTGGCCGGATGCACAGCCATCAGGGCGCAGCCTTCCAGAGCAATGCAGGGCCCCTATCACTCTGCGGCCCTCCGTGGGTCTCTGGGAGTTGGTGTGTGTTCACTCCCACCTGTGTCTTTGGGAGGCTGGGCTGTGCAGTGTGCACGGCAGGGGGTTGGGGTAAGGGAATAACATGTCTGTTGGCAGAGTCCGGCCATCTCAGACCTTTAGCAAGAGCCCAGCCTGCTCAAACACAGCTGGAAGGAACCAGCTTGCTCCCGGGCAGGTCACACCAGCTCTTGCCCCTGAACCTGCTGAGTTTCAGAAACAGGAGCTGCTGGGGCTGCACCTCGGTCCTGTGTTCCCCCCACCACATCCAGCTCAGCACTCAGCCGGTTCCTGAACACAGACCCTTGCCCTCATCTCTGGATACTCCTTGTCCAGCTGGGAGAGTTCATCTCATGTGTCGACCTGCCTACACTATGGGACCCAGATTTGGGGCAAACACCTGTTTAGGTGTTGCTGTGAAGGTATTTCTCGGTGAGATTAATATTCACATTAGGAGAGTACGGGCTTCCCTGGTGGCTCAGCTGGTAAAGAATCCACCTGCAGTGCAGGAGATCCAGGTTCAGTTCCTGGGTCGGGCAGATCCCCTGGAGAAGGGAAAGGCCGTCCACTCTAGTATGCTGGCCTGGAGAATTCCATGGACTGTATAGTCCATGGGGCCACAAAGAGTTGGATGCAACTAAACGACTTTCACTATGAGAGTGTAAGTACAGCAGGTTACCCTCTATAAAGGGGTGGACATCATCCAATCAGTTCAAGGTCTTAATAGAAACAATATTGAAGGACCCAGCGGAACAGGGAACTCTGCCAGCTGATGGTCTTCAGACTCTAACTGCAACATCAGCTCCTCCTTGGTCTCCAGCCAGGCTGCCCTGCAGGTTTTGGATCTGTCAGCCCCACAACGGCATGAGCCAATGTCTTAAGATTAATCTCTCTATAACTATCTATCTATCTTTCTTTCTACTTACCTATCATCTACTGGTCTTTCATCTATTATTTCTATCTATCCATCTACCATCTATTATTTCTATTGATCATCTGTCTATCCATCATCTATCAGGAGGTAATAATTTAACATGCACACTCATCCTTTTTGAGAACCTGACTGATCCACCATCTGAAGTGTCCACAGAGCCCCAGGGGAACAACCCAGAGATGAGGCAAATGGATGGGGACTGTTTTCTTCATCAGTTTGAAGAGGGATTAGACACTGTCACTTAAGGATCTGAGCAGATGGGGTCTGGGGCTGCATTTTGTCTTCCTGACAATGTTGTGCTGTATCTAAGGGCAGTGAGGCCAGGACTGTGTTATCACAAATTCGCAGCCAGAGGTATGTCTTGCATGTCATTTTCCACACCAAGATTAAAGACTTCATTTATCTCAAAAGTCTGCTGATTGCTCACTTTCCTTCTAGGGGAAACCATCAGTACCTGTTCTAGTGTCCTGCGGAATCCCACCAAGTCAAAGCCCTTTGCGGAGTTCTCTTTGTCGACCTGCCTACACTATGGGACCCAGATTTGGGGCAAACACCTGTTTAGGTGTTGCTGTGAAGGTATTTCTCGGTGAGATTAATATTCACATTAGGAGAGTACGGGCTTCCCTGGTGGCTCAGCTGGTAAAGAATCCACCTGCAATGCAGGAGATCCAGGTTCAGTTCCTGGGTCGGGCAGGAGAGGCAGGATCCAGTCTCCATCAGCAGTGTGGGTAGGCTTCTGTGCATCCTCATGTCTCCACCTGTTAAATGGGCACATGCTGGCCCTGTCATCAGGGGAGCACGAGGATCAGCTGCGAAGACACAATCGACACAGAATGTCCTCCTTCCTCCCACCTGCTCTCTCTCTCTGAGATGTTTTCTGATGTAAACCACTTTTAAAGTCTTTACTGAATTTGTAACAACATTGCTTCTGTTTTATGTTTTTTGCTATTTTTTGGCCACGGGACACGTAGGATCTTAGGTCCCCAACCAGGGATCAAACCCACACCCCTTGCCTTAACCACTGGACTGCCAGGGAAGTCCCACTGTTCTCTTTTCACTGCGTGCTTTCAAGGGGTGAACAAGACTCCCCCAGGACTAACTTGGTAACTAGCAACTAATATAATGCATCAATTTAAGCTAAGGTGTAGGACTTTTAGGGCAGCGGGTTTAATATGTTCTCCTTCCCTGTTCCCCCACCTTGTCAGTGCCCAAGTCATTCTAGACTCCCTACAAGGTTTGGAAGTGGGTGGCAATAATCCTGTTCACACTGAAAAAAGAAACCATGGACAGCTGTGGCAAGACCCAAGGGGAAGTGTTTTTAAGGGAAATGGGGGCTCTCTGTACCCCTCTAACTACAGCTTGTGGGTCAAGGGCCAAGAGACTTGGGTGCTAATCCCACCTCTACACCTAATCTTCTAAGTGAACTTGGACAGGTCACTAAACAGGTCTAGGCCTTAAAACCTTAGATCCCTTTTGGTAAGTTGGAGATGCTACTACACACACACACACACACACATTATTTTTTGACACCAGCATTTTACCCATGCTTATTTTATTTTATCCATTCACCTTCCTGGAGTCCTCTCATTAGCATATGGGGACTCATTAGCATACAGACTTCTCAGCCTCATCTTGAGCTTGATTTAGATGTTCTGTATTTTAACAAGTGTTCCAAGTGATTCCCATATTTTGTCCTGATCATTCATGTTTATGTGATTCCACCAAGATGATGAAATACCATCTAATTCTGATTCTACTGGACCAGTGAAGCATCGTTCACATGCAGGCCACCTCTTCTTTTTTTCTTTTGAAATTCAAAATGTAAATACTTTCATTTCAGTCTGTGGGGAAAATTGTGTTTTACACGATTTGCCCTTTTGAATAGAATCACCACTGTTCCCTGTATCCACACCATTTTCAAGGTGACACTGTGGCCCCTTCATCAGAAAGTTGAGTTTATTCCTGATCCCCTGGAATCTAGGCTACTTCGTGACTTGCTTTGGCCAAGAGGAAGCAGGGAAAATGCTGTGTTCTGCACCACCCCTCCCCTTCCCAGCTAAGGCCTGAAGAGGTCCTGCCCACTTCTATCCCCTGGGCTCCCTGCCCCAGCCCTGTGACCTGGCCCAAGCTGGCCCACAGGAGGGAGAGCCCAGCTGACTCAACCATGGATGTTCTAGAAGTTTACAGCCAGAAGGCAGCTAAGCCCCCAACAAACAGGGCAGTGCCATCAAGATCTGCAGAGCTGCCTACTGGACCTATGACTGGCTGCGGATGCCTGCATTGTGCTGTGGGTGTGTCCAGTACTGTCTGACTCTTTGTGACCCCATGGACTGTAGCCCGCCAGGCTCCTCTGTCCATGGGATTCTCCAGGCAAGAATACTGCAGTGGGTTGCCATGCCCTCCTCCCGGGATCCTTCTGACCCAGGGATTGAACCCACATCTCCCGTGTCTCCTGCATTGCTGGCAGATTCTTCACCACTAACGCTACCTGGGAAGCCCCTGCAAATGCCTACTCAGTCAAAAGAGCTGCCTTACTGATCTGAAAACTGTTGATTTAAAATATTTACTGTGATTCAGGTATGGGGAAGCCAACAGATGTGGAGATGACTGCCACTGAAAAGACAATATTTTATACTCACAGATCCCAAGAGAAGGGGCACACCACACCATGGGGGGACCACACAGGGAAACACCAGGATCAGTCAGCAGTGGGGGCATGTGGGCAAGAGCCTTTATTGCAGTTTCCATGGAAGGAACAATTGAAGAAGCAAATTAGGATTTGCTCATTTGAATAATTTCAGAGGGCCCTGGGGCATTAGGGGTGTCCCTACATGTCTGGTACCTGGCCCTGGGGTGCTAAGGACAGAGGACAGTGGCCAAAATGTGGGAGCCCCATAAAGACAGTGGTGAGGATGTGGGCTCTGCATTGGTTGATTTGCATTGGAAATGTGCGCATGCAGGTAAGTCATTTTACTGTCTGTAGGAATTAGCCATCTTGGGAGGGGCAGTCCTTCCAGGGTCAGCAAAGAGGCCCTAGACATCAAAGCATCAGTCAATAAAAGGCATGGATAGTTTAGCTGTGAGCAACAGTTAATCAATACCTCTTTGCCAGGGGTTCCCCAACCTCCGGGCTGTGGACTGGTACCTCCTGTCAGATCAGCCGCAACATTAGATTAGAAATAAAGTGCATGATAAATTTAATGCGCTTGAATTGTCCCCAAAGCATCACCCCACCTCAGTCCATGGAAAACTTGTCTTCCACGAAACCAATTCCTGGTGCTGAAAAGCCTGGGGACCTCAGGGGAGGTGGCGGTGTGTGTGTTGAGGGGGTCTACCCAGAGATTTCAGCCCTGGTCAGGGACACAGAAGGAGCCATGTGTGGTGATGGGAGAAAAGCATATTCAACATTATGGAAACAGTATTATAAAGTAGCTTCTAAAAGAGATTAGTCCTTGCAGTGTAAACTACCCGAAGTAGAGTTCCACAGTGGGTTTTTTGGGCAAAGGGAATAGGCAAACGTACAGTGATTTTTAGCTGGGGACCTTTCAGGATTTGAGGGTGGGATGGGAACAGGGTGAGATTCACAGATTCACCAGAAGGGGTCTGGGTTATAAGAGTCTAAAAGCTCCATCCTGGATACCCGTGTCCCTGTCATAGCAATGTTTGAATGGTCTCCCTATGGGGACAGAGGGACGTTTTAACAATAGAAATAACTGCATCAGAAATAGCCTGCAATTTCTGTGACTCACAGCTCCTGCCTTAATAACATCCTTGAATTGCTCTAAAATCCATTAAAAATCACTTCTGTGGATTCCTCGTTAATAAAACTATATTTCAAGGTAGTATATTTAATGGAACTGAAATAGCAAACCTGGTCAAAATTAATCAGGTCCCCCGGACCTTCCTGGCAGATTTCTGAAATGGATGCATCAGGCAAATCACACATGCGTCTAAATAGGAAAAAACTCAATCTCCTCTGTAGGGAAAACCCCAGTTTTCCACGTCCTCCTATGTTTCTCTTTCTGCAAGTCTTTACTGCTCACACAAGACATCCTTGACACTTCTGAGCTGGGGGGGCCTCCCTGCACTGGGGAAGTTAGTTCTCTGTGACAGCAGCTGGGGGTTGTACTATTTAACTTAATCCTGACACTGTCTACCTAGAGACACCTAGAGAACTAGAATCCACCTGCAATGCAGGAGACATGGGAAACGCAGTTCAATCTCTGGGTCAGGAAAATCGGAAGTGGAAATGGCAACCCACTTCAGTATTCTTGCCTGATAGCGGTGAAAGTGAAAGTCGTTCTGTCATGTCTGACTCTTTGCGACCCCATGGACAATACAGTCCATGGATTTCTCCTGTCCCAGGGATCAAACTCAGGTTTCCCACATTGCAGGCGGATTCTTTACCAGCTGAGCCACCAGGTAAGGCCAAGAATACTGGAGTGGGTAGCCTATCCCTTCCCCAGTGAATCTTCTCAACCCAGGAATCTAACCAGGGTCTCCTGTATTGCAGGCAGATTCTTTACCAGCCGGAATATGATAAAGGACACAGGTGAAGAGCCAGATGAAGAGATACATGGGGTGAGGTTTGGGGGAGAGTTGGATAGGGTCACCCTCCTAGTGTGGATGTTTTCACCCACCTGGAAGCTCTCTGAACCCCCTTCTGCTGGGACTTTATGGAAGCTTCCTCACGGGGGCATGCTGGATCATTAATTCCATTTCCACCCCCTCCTCTCTCTGGAGGATGAGGCAGGGCTGAAAATTCCAAGTTTCTAATCAAGGCTTGCTCTTTCCAGCCCCCTTTCAGGAGCCCACTCAGAGGTGCCTCGTTAAAACAAAAGATGCTCTTACTGTTCTTACCACTTAGGAAATTACAAGAATGTTAGGCGCTCTGTGCCAGGAGCTGGGGGCAGAGACAAATATATATTTTCTATCACCTCCCAGCATCTCACCCAGCTCCCACACAGCACTCCAGGAACGAGAGTTAACACTGCTTCCCGGGGAGCCACACAGATGCTATAGAGGCTCAGGCAGTGGCAAGGGGCCTCTGGCTTTCCCACCACCAGTTGGGAAGCACTTCCCCAGGTGTGCGGGCTTCACATTGTTGACCGAAGGTGTTAGCTGAGATCCAGCCTGTGGGTCACACCTGCAGGAGTAGCAAGGAATGATGGGGGTGGTGTCCGGGGAGGGAGGAGTAACTGCTGAGCAAATAGAAGGAAAAGCATAAATGAGCAAAACGGGGCTTCCAACGAGGGCTTCCCCAGTGGCTCAGGGGTAAAGAATCTGCCTGCAATGCAGGAGATGCGGGCTCGATCCCAGGGTCTAGAAAATCCCCTGGAGGAGGAGCGCATGGCAACCCACGCCAGTATTCTTGCCTGGAGAATCCCATGGACAGAGGAGCCTGATGGGCTACAGCCCCATAGGGTCAGAAAGAGTCAGACACAACTGAGCGCGTGCGCACGCGCACACACACACACACACACACACACACACACACACACACACACACACGCTGCTTCCGGGAGGCAGGAGAAGGGAGGGCAGACAGCCAGTGCTTGTGACTCCTGATAGGCATTTCTACCGGTGAAAATGCCAGACACCCGGAGGGTGAAGCTTCCAGGCTGGGGGAGGAGGGACAAGCAGAATGCATCCAGAACTGGGGTCTGTGTGTCAAGAAGATGGTCTTGGAGTGGTCAGCTTCTTTGGGGCCTGTGTTGCTGTTTCAGGGGAAATCCAGTTCCGTGGCACGGCTTGGGAACAAGGAGGCTGTGCTCTGCGCCAATGGCACTGGCGTGATGGTGCAGGGCCCCTCCCGCCCCTGGGCCCCGTCAGTCCAAACCCTACAGCGGAGTTCAAGTGGCCTGTCTACTCAGAGACACAAGGGGTAAGAATGTGGGGGTCATCCACAGGTGAGTGTGTGAAAGAAAGAGCGCACCCCACAGGGTACCCACTCTCTGTGCCTCATCCCGGGGTCAGGGACAGACAATTTCCTACCACCGAACTTCTAGACAGCTTGCCCTCAGTGAGGAGTTCACCCCCAAAGTGACTTATCTTCCTGAGTCTGCATGGCTTAGGCGGTTTCTAGTATCTGCCAGTGTCCCTAGAGTTGGCCTGACACGTCGCCTTCTATAGTGAGAAGAGCTGGAGTATGCTCCAAGAGCCCCCATGAGCCCTCCCTGAGGTTGGTGGATGGCTTTCTGCTGTGACCATATGGAAAAAGATGACCTTCCTAGGATCAGGTTTTCAGAGTCAATCATAGTTAGAAAGAGGAAAGGAAAAGAATTTAGAAGACTGGACGCAGTAGCAAGGCATGAGATTCATCTGTGCACCAGATGTCAGTCAAGTGCGAACCATGATCCAGGCACCATTCTAGGTCTTGGAATTTGAAACTGCATTCAAATCTACATTAAAATGGGCCAACACAGATGATTCGTATGTTTCTGCAGATTTTGAAGACACCACCGGGGGTGGGGGTGGACCTGGGGTAGGCGCAGTGGTCCTAGACACCTGACTGTGTCCTAGAGCCGACTCACTGGAAAAGACCCTGATGCTGGGAGGGATTGAGGACAGGAGGAGAAGGGGGTGACAGAGGATGAGATGGTTGGATGGCCTCACCGACCCAAGGGACATGAGTTTGCGCAAACTCCAGGAGATGGTGAAGGACAGGGAAACCTGGCGTCTTGCAGTCCATACAGTCTCAAATAGTCGGGCATGACTCAGCGACTGAACAACAAACTGACTTTGTCACTAGGAACAGCCTAAGTGGCTTTGTCCAGGAGCACCCAGAGATAGGCCTGTGCCATCTGCTGTCAGACCAGAAGGACATTTAGTGGGCGCTCTGAGAAACTTTCTCCATTGTGGAAGGAGAGCGCTGTTTACAGATTTCTGGAGGAGGGGCTGTTGTCTGCTTCTCTGTGCTTGCCCTGCTCAGAAAAATGCTCAGATTCTTTTTAAGGCGTCGCACACAGGATCATTCTATTGCAAGCGGTGCATATGTATCTGTTTAATTTTAACTCAAGCTCTTTACCAAAAGGCAAGTTCATTTACTCGGAGCCTAGACAGAAGGCTTTCCCAGTCCTAACACCTTGCTTATTTGCTACTTAAAGACTTTGGGAAGAAAAGAACAGATTTTTGCATTTTGTTCTCTTTCTTACTTCAGGAGGAAAAAAAAATTTTTTTTTCTTAAACCCACACAACTGTCCTAATTGGAAGAGATTCTTGATCTGTTTCATGGCAGCCTGTTTATGGCTGGTCAGTGTCCAGAGCAAAAACTTGGCCCCTAGTCCTGCCGAGGCAGCTCTCCAAACATTCCAACTTTGTTCCAGGGCTGCTGGGGCTGCACACAGCCCGGAAATCCCCGCGCAGGGCCCCAGGTGACTTGCGGGGGCATGGCCTCCCCTCCCGGGCCTGTCCTCAGCTCCCCTTTGGGCCCACCCAGCCCGCTGTCATGTCAGCATCCCCGTTTCCTTCCAGCAGCTCGTCCAGCCTTCTCTCTCAGCACGGGGCTGGCCCATCTTTTGCGTGTGGCCCTGGGGACTGGGCCATTCTGATGCTGGCTTCAGTCAGAGCCATTAGGGTGGTGTGTGCACCCAGGACAACACCAGCCTGCATAGAGTCCTGGGTTAAGGCCTTACATGCTAGGAAGGTGCCTGCTGAAGGCAAAAGATGGGGCTTGAGCAGAGCCAAACATGCTGTGTGAGGGTGGGTGCGAGAAACAGTTCTCTCTACAGACTCATCGTGACCATATGAAGTCAGCAGGAAGGATGACCTTGAGGTTGGTGGGGGTGAGTGAAGCCACTCAGGCAGTGTGCAGTCCTGGTGGGATTCTTAATGCCGGAGAGCACAGCAGGATCCCAGAGATGGTCCAGACAGTATGGTACACCAAAGCCTGCCTATGTGTTCTTCGTATGCATCCCTAGTTGATGTTGAAGGTTTTTAGATTACACGTGTGTTCTCTACTTTGCTACAGCTCCTGGCACTCCTGGTTGTCCCCACTGACCCTCCTCCCCACTAATGTACATCACCACATTACCTGCCAGAACAGGGATGCAGGAGCCAGAGATGGGAAAGCGAAGTGATGGGCGAAGACCTAACCTTCATCACACCCCATGCTTACCTGGCTAAATGCCTCGGGGAGGAGGGTATGGAAACTTAGCATCGACGCCCCCAAATGATCGGATTTGGAAACAAGCATGGTGGTGGTGCTTCCTTCTCCTTATGGAAATCAAACACACCTTCAAGGAGCTTCATTTGCCCCGAAGATAAACAGTCTGTAGACTCTAAAGCACACGTAAGGACTGCCAAAAGCAGAAACCTCACAGGAAGAGGTGCAGGAGACCGAGTGGCCCGTGGCAATGCGGCTTAGAAAGTGCAAGCAAAATTATACTCCCTGGAGGTGAGGTGCTCACCTGCCCAACTGCACGGCTGGTGAAGGACTGGAGGTCCTAGGATGGGTAGCAGGAGCCCTCATGGACCAGGTTGGATCCAGAGAAGCTGAGGAGGCAGAACCCTCTAAAGAGTCACACAATGTTT
The DNA here is from genome assembly GCF_019320065.1 of Cervus canadensis. Taxonomy (NCBI): domain Eukaryota; kingdom Metazoa; phylum Chordata; class Mammalia; order Artiodactyla; family Cervidae; genus Cervus; species Cervus canadensis. Next base: position 4,998,210 of record NC_057390.1, read on the forward strand.
TCAGGAAGCAATTCATCTCTGTGAAAAGAAAAAGGGGGATCCTTTGGGACTGAGAAATCTAGAAGGCTGTTCTTGCCCACCCTTGGTTAGAACCTCTCACAAAAGAGCTGTATCTAGAAAGTTCAACCCATATGCTCTACGTATAATAAAAAAAAGAAACAGAATAGCTTTGATAAAACGTGAGACACAGAGAGCAGCAAATCATGTCAACAGAAAAACATGCACCAGGAAACGCAGCCCGGAAGCCATCAAATCATGATCAAACATTTCACCATGAAGTGGAAGCAAAACAGAACCAAAAAACCCTAGCAAAACAGTTTTCTCTCTGAAGGAAAACCACAAAGCACAAAAGCAGGAACTCAAATAAAAGATGACAAGACAATGGGAGGGGATAAGGTAGGAGTAGCAGACTCAGGAAAGAAGCAGGGGAAAAGTGAGCCATAACATGGGTGAAGACAAAACTGGAGGAGAAAAGGGGATCAGAGTCAGTGTGAGAAACACTGCAAGGGAAGCAAAAGACAGAAATGTGAGATGCAAACTAAATGAAATAGGGAAAAAGAGTTTAAAAGGCTTGAGAGAAAATGATAGGAATGGCAGGAATTCAAAGGGAAAACCAACATATGCCAAATTGGAGTTCCCTGAAGCAATCAAAACAATGCAGTGCAGCAAGTATTTTAAAATATAACTCAAATCATTTCCTAAAATAAAACAAGACTTAGGACTTCCACGGTGGTCCAGTGGCTAAGACTCCGGGCTCCCAATGCAGGGGGCCCAGGTTCAATCCCTGGTCAGGGAATTAGATCCCACATGCCTCGGAGCAACTGAGGTTCCCGAATGCCACAATGAAGATCAAAGTTCCTGAGTGCCACAGCTAAGATCCAGCACAACCAAATAAATAATTTTTTTTAAAAAGACTTAAATGTACTTATTGAATGTTCACACTACTTACTAGAGCAACCTGATTCAGGAAGTTACCCCATGAGACACATTCACTCAAGTTACTGGACTTAAAGGAAGTATCCTTTGGGCAGTAAAGCATAAAAAATCAAGTCACTTACAAAGAGAAAAGAAGAAAAAAACAGGTTGAACTCAGATGTCACCAAAGCAGCATTTCACGTTAGGAGAGAATAGAACAATGTTTAGAAGGTATTTAAGGGATGTGTAAACCAAAAAGTTTCTATTATCCAAGCAGTTCAACAATTATAAACTTTATAGCAAACTGTTTGAACATGCAAGAACCCAGAAATTATTGTTCCCGTGAGCCCTTCTTTGGAAAAACACAGGAAATGAATTTGGACCAACTGAGAGTCAACTATGGTAACTTTGGCCTGAAGTCTCACTGTGAACATTGATTATATTGAGTTTAGATCTAAGAGTGAACATGTTAATAATGTGGGGATTAGAGTAACAACACAGACTCTAAAGGTCATGTGCAATGTAGAAAAAGCACAACTAACAAAAATTTGGATGGGAAAGAGGTAAAGATGGCAGGAACTTCATAACTGCTGCATCTTATAGAATTTAGAGCCAAAGAATCAAAGAGTAGACACATAAACATTTTTAAGAGTCCAAAGTAAAAACTAATAGATATTGAGTAAAGTCAGGATAGAAGAGAGGTAGAAGGAAAGAAAGAAAAGACATACTAATTTTATTATTGCTCAATACTGTTTAAAAAGCAGACAATCAAGGGGGTTATATGCTGCTGCTGCTGCTAAGTCGCTTCAGTTGTGTCCGACTCTGTGCAACCCCATAGACGACAGCCCACCAGGCTCCTCCGTCCATTCGATTTTCCAGGCAAGAGGACTGGAGTGGGTTGCCATTGCCTTCTCCGTTATATGATGATGTAAAGAATCAGTAGAGGACGTTCCTGGTGGCACAGGATATAAGAATCTGTCTGCTGGTGCAGGAGACACTGGTTCGATGCCTGGTCCCGGAAGACCCCACATGCCTCGGGGCAACTAAGCCCATGCACCAGGACTCCTAGCCCATGTGCCTGGAGCCCGCGCTCTGCGACAAGAGAAGCCCCCGCATCGAGGAGCCTGCGCGCCACGGCGGAGGATGACACCCGACGCCACAACTGGAGAAAGCTCGTGTAGCAACGAAGACCAGGGACACCAGAAACAGACAAACAACTTTAAAAGATAGTCCACAGAACAATCTTTGATTTCACAGACCTTCCTAGAGACCAGACCTTCTCTTGAGGCCTTTTCTCTTTCCCTCCCCGCCCCACCTCCTCTTCTCTTTTTTCCTCTCCCTGGCCCGTCCCCCAGGAAACACCTAGACTTTACATGGAAATCTTTTGAAACCATATATTCAGGGAACAAACTAATATGACAGATATAAAACTCTTCTATCACACCAACAAACAAATGGGATTAACTCATATAAATGGAATTACATCATGAAGCATAATCCAATTTTACGCTGTTTAAAAGCAACTAAAAGTATCTAAAACAGTGAATCAGAAAGGTTCAGGTGAAGAGGATGGGCATGGTGTACCGGGCAAGAGCAAACCAAAAGAGAGCAAGTGTTGTCAGTTTGCCTTCAAAGAAGTGAAAACTCAGGGCACAAACCATTACTCGGGACAGAGGAGGGGACGTTCTAACACTAAAGTGCACGTCACACAATGAAGACAAGGAGTCGATGAAGATCTCTGTGTAAAATCAAAGAGCGACCATATCTGTGAGGCAGAAGTTAGAGAAAGGGAGCCTGGGTTCCATCCTTGAGTTGGGAAGATCCCCTGGAGCAGGCATGGCAACCCACACCAGGAGTCTTGTCTGGAGAACCCCATGGACAGAGGAGCCTGGTGGGCTACAGTCCATGGGGTCACAGAGTCAGACACAGCTGACTGACTAAAGCACACAGTTAGAGAAAAGATAAGGCAAAAGAGAAACACGCTGTGGCAGGAAATCCTTCAACTCTGAGCTCACACCAGAATTGAGGTGGCAAAAATAAGTAAAAATTGAGAAAGTTGATCTGACTGACATACGTCAAAATCTCTCTCTGAAAAATGGACTCTTCTTTCCAAGAGTCGATCAAAATTCATGAAAACTGATCATGTAATAGACCACAGTGACAAAGCTCAACAAGTTCCCAAAAGTAGAAACCATACTTAGCAAACTCCTCTGGTCGTATGATCAGCCTAGACATGGATTACAAAATAGAGCACCAGAAAAGAGTCTTCTACCTGAATTTTTTTTTTAATCTGAAATTTTTAAAAAGACAAACAACTCTCTCCTCAACACCTATCACATCAAAAAAGAAATGCATACCAACATCACAGAAATTTTAGGAAACACACAATTGAAAAAATTACACAACAGAACCTGTGTGTTATAGCTGAAGCGGGGCTCAAAGGAAAATGTGTGTTAAATATTTATGTCAATAAAAATAAAAAGAATGAAACTAATTACTTTGAACATTTAACTCAATTTTGAAAGAACCTGATTATGTTTAAACCCAATCTTCAATCTTCATGTATTGTGTTAAAAATAAACTGATGAAAGTACAATCAATGTACAATAAATGGCACATATTCAAAATGTAAGGGACTTCCCTGTAGGTCCAGAGGCTAAGACTGTGCTCCCAATGCACGGGACCCGGGTTCAATCCTTGGTCAGGGAACTAGATCCTACATGCCGCAACTAAGAACTTGCATTCTGCAACCAAAGATTCTGTGTGCCACAACTAAGACCTGATTTAGCCAAATAAATAAATAAAAGGATTTTTAAATGTGAAATTTGGCGAGTAAGGGGCACATATCACCACCTGTGAAACCATCACCACAATTAAGATAATGAGCATGTCCATCACCCTGAAAATTTCTGATGGTCTTTGGTAATCACCCCCCTCTTCTGTCTCCACTCCTGTCCCCCCAGACACAGACTTAATTTCTGTCAATATAGATTTGTTTGCACATTCTAGAATCTTAAATAAATAGAATTACAAAGTATATATTCTTTTTTTTTCTAGCTTCTTTCACTCAGCCTAATTACTTTGATATTCACTGAACTGGTTATAGGCATAATGATATAATGTCTGGGATGTGCCTCAAACTCAGCTGGCTGGAGACAGCAGGTGGAGGTGAACTAAAATCTGCTACAAAGTGATCGTTATTGGCTCCTTATATGAATGTTTCAATTTTTCCTTAAGAAAAAGGCTTTAAAATTCTACTTCTTCTGCTCTGTCTTGCTCTTGTGCCATTTAGTGTTACACTGTATGTCTTGAATTCTTGTCTATTACTGTCATTCAAAGTAATTTCCCTTTTTGAGATTTTGAAGTTCAAACTTGATACCCTCAGCTTTCCAAACCAGTGAATCACCTCTCTTCAAAACAAAATGAAACAAAACAAATCCTCCTCTTAAGTTTTTTAGAGTGCTGGTTTCTGGACATCAGGGATGTTCATGTCTAGGGATGCTCAATAACTAGATGTCTTGTGGACACAGCGGGCAAGACTGGCATCTGATGGCCAAGACATCCTTCTGCGGGGAGGCATCTTTGCAGGAGAATTCGGGGATCAGCCAGACAACGTGGTGCTCTTGTTTCTCAGGGGAGGGAAGCGTGAAGGAAAATCATGGGTCACAGGCAATGTACTGTCAATCAAATCCAGTAACTAGAAGAATGTAAACAATGAGTCATGATGTCCACACATTTTTTTTCCCCATTAAAATGGTATTTTTAAAAGTTAGAGAGATGTCCCTTATGGTCCAGTGTCAATGACTTCGCACTTGCAATGCAGGGGGCCTGGATTCTGTCCCCGGTCAGGGAATTAGATCCCACGCGCTGCAACTGAGAGTTCGTATGCCACTAAAAGTTCGTATGCCAACTAAAAGATACTGTATGCCTCAACAAATGTCGAAGATCCCAAGTGCTGCAACTAAGGCCTGGCGCAGCCAAATAAACAAATAAATACTTTTTAAAAAAAGTTTAAAAAGTCAAAAGGACCAAAAGAATCAGATGAAAAAGTGCTCCAATTCTGTTTGGCGTTAGTGAGAACCTGCCTATTAGGGCGAGTGCCCGAGTTCCTCCTCTTACTCCAGTGGCTCTCTATTGTTCGTTTCTTCTCTGGAAAAGCAGACAACACACTTTGCTTAAGGTCTTGCAAGTATGTCAGAGTCAGTTACTCCTGAGAGGCTGTCTCAGTGGAATAACCAGTGGGGTGGACAGTTACACTTGTGGCTCCAAGGGGTCCCTGTCCCCACTCCCCGCCAGGACTGTCCACGGCATCTCTGGGCTTGGCCATGTGACTTGCTTTGGGCAAAGGGTCTCAGCAAGAGATATGAAAGCAGAAGATTGCAGAGTGGGGCTGATCTTCTTGGAAGTCTTGCCCTGGGAGCCAGTCACTATGCTGTGAGGATGCTCAAGCAGCTACATGGAAAGACCACATGAATTAAACCAGAGAGCCCAGCCTTCCAGCCCCCAAGCAGAGCCAGGCTGGATGTTCCAGCCATCTGACTGCAGGCCTATGAGAGACCCCCACGCAAGACAAATAGAAGAAACTTCTGCAGGCCCAGTCAACCCTCTGAATCATGAGAAATCATAAATGGTTATTTTCGGCCAATATATCTGAGTGGCTTCTCTCATACAGCAGCAGGTCACCGAGAGGACCCACATATGTGACTGTGCAGGTCTCCGGGTGGGGGTGGAGGCCACTGAAAATTCGCAGGTGAGCAGCGGCTTGAGAGAATTAGTCCTGAGAACAACACTTCTACAACTATTGACAGAATGATTTGCTTTTAGCACAGGGTCAGATTTACAACGGCCCTCTCACACATAGGTGGTGCTGAAGAACCCACCTGCCTATACGGGACATGTAAGAGACGTGGGATTGATCCCTGGGTTGGGGAGATGCCCTGGAGGAGGAAGTGTCAGCTCACTCCAATATTCTTGCCTGGGGAATCCCATGACAGAGGAGCCTGGTGGGCTACAGTCCATGGGGTTGCAAAGAGTCGGACATGACCAAGCAACTAACACGTTCCCTTTCTCACACGTAACTTTTCTGGAACACAGTTATGGTTGCCCAAGAGATGGCACTCCCAGAGGTGCATGGAGGAGGTGACGCTGGAAAGGTCTGAGGATAACCGGCACTAACCTAACGGGTTAACACGATGGGCCTCGGTTTCTCAGGAGAATAAGACGCTCCGGGGCGGTCGGCCCTGGCCTGCTCAGCCCACTTCGCAGACCAATGAGAGTGTCTCATGCTACAAATGCAAGAAACCCAGGGCCAGACGCGGAGGAGGCTGCGGAGGGGTAGGGAGCAGGACGTCAGGTCGGGGAGCTGAGGGGCCGATGGGGATGGGCCCCGAGAGCCCCACCCAGGAATGTTCAACAGCACACGCGACACCCATCACAGGGCCCCCGCCACAGAAGGAAAAGGCAAGGAACGCAGGCATCCCCGAAGCCCGGCCTTGGGGGCGCTGCGTCCCTGTCCCGACTACATCCTCCTCCCGATGCGTGAAATGACTCTAGCTCTCTGCAGTGGGGCGAAACAGACCCCGCCCACCATTTCCTGGGCGTGGGCGTTGCGGGCAGATGCCAGGAGGAATTTAAAAGAAGCTGGCTATTTTGGGTGTTGGAACTTGCCAGAATGCCAAGGCAGCAATATGTCTGCCTGAGCGAAATTCCTGCTCTCCAGACATGGAGCTGATCTGGGGCTCTCGGCTAGTAATCGCCTCTCCTGGCTCCTCTGGGGGGTCATTGTGTGGCAGCCTCCTTTCCATGCCCCCCCTTCAGCGCCAGGCTCCTGCTCTGACCCCGGGCAGCCACCAGCCAGGCCCAAGTTCAAGTGTATCTCCAAGTGTCTCACCTCACCAGCTAGTGAGAGGGTGGGCAAGGACAGGAGGGTGTCGTCACAGCTGTGGGCAAGGCTGACGTTTGCCAAGAAGGTTCCAGATGGATGAGCTCTGTCCCCAGTTAACTGGCTCAGGAGTCAAAATAGAAAACCCAGGAAGAGTGGCCGAGGGGGCCAGCCCGGGCCGGTGCCTCCCACTGACCAGTGCACATCGGGAAAAGGAGGTCACCCGGAAAAGAAGGGGAAGCTATTTTGGGGGAAAGAAAAGGCAAAACGGATGTTAGCAGACAAGCCAGGACAGAGCTCCAGTAATACGTGCGTGCGTGTGTATATTTCATTTTATGGAGCTTCGCGGAGCTGGAGGCAAAGCCCTATTTTTAGGGTCTATTGTGTGAGGCGGTGGCAGGGCTGTGCGGAGCTGCAGTTTTATTCTGACAATGATTCCATTTTAAATAGGGAAAGAAGGTAATGAGGGCAAAAATAATAACTATTTTCAGGCTTCAGAATTCAGGGTGTTTGAAACCGGGTTTTCTAAAATGCCAAGCCTAGTGGAAGAACCATTTTCCCTTCCCGCCTTTCAGCTCTGGCCTCCTAACACATGACACCTGCCAGAGAGGCCGGGCAGCGGTCTTGTCTTCCTCTGTGCGCCTGGCTCGGGGCCCAGCTGTCTGATCTCCAGCATTTAACACAGGAGGGGAGCGAGGAGGAGAGGCAGCCTCCCCCTCACCGCGCCCCAGGGTGATGCTCACACTCTGCACCTTGGGATGCCTTGGGGGGCTGTGTGAAATGCAGATTCCTGGCCCCAGCCCCACCGAGGGTCCGACTCCACTGCTCTGGGAGAGGTCTGGGAATCCAGATCAGGGTTTTGTCTTTTTTTTTTTCTTCAAACCAAGCATCTCCAGGGACTGGGTATGGACAGTCCCTGGACCCCATTTCAAGAAACCTCCCCATGAAGCCAGTGCCTAGAAATTATATTCTGCAATTGTGGAGTCTGCGGTTTTGGGACCGAGAAGGCACAGACCATGGGATTGGATAAGGCTTGGAGGGGCAGGGGCAAGACCTCTGTGATATGGTGATTTATAATAAGATATATAGATTTGTCCCCTTCCTGTCATGGAACTTCTGAGACTGACAAAGGTGTCTTTTGCTATGTTAATAAGGTGACTTCTAGAAGTACCCTGGGAGAGAAGCTGGTTGTTATTGGAACCAGCCATGTGATTGGAGAGCTGGAATGTGTGTTTTGGTTGGTTAGTCGTGTCCAGGTGTGGAAAGTTTCTGAGTTGGTGAACACATGGAGCTGGGAATTGAACTCGAGACCATTTGATGCTGGAATCAAGGTGACAGAACAGCTCAGCCTCCAGGACCTGCTGACCACATGGCTTCCCTCTTTCCCGGCCACCCATTGGAGTGTGGCTGACCACCACCCCCTTCTTATTCTTTTGACTGAAAGGATGACCCCTCCCTCATTCTGAAGCATCCAGAGGAACACTGATTGTGGTGCCCACATCTTCCAGCAGTTTATGAATTAGACGAAAAAAGGTCTTCGATTCTGCCTGGTGCAAGTTATAGCTGGTCGGCCAGCTACACGCCCAGCACAGACTCGAAGGTCCTGAAGGGATCCACTCACAAACAAAACACCTATGGAAGGTGTTCTAGAGGGTTTTAACATTTTCATGGCAACCATATTTCACAGAACAGGACAAAGAGTCACTAGGAAATCAGTGAAAACCTCGAGGAAGCTGCAGATTTAGAGAATTCCTCTCTGCCGCAATTCTCAATTCTTTCTTCATGGTCACAAGGTTTAAAAGTCTCCCCAAAGAAAAGATGAGGCCTTCAGGAACTGCTCACACCACACAGAAGAGCGAGGCTTGCTTGGGCAAGCCCCAGAGGTCTCCTCTCTCCCCTAACCCCTTCCCCTGCCCTCAGGATCTTTCTCTAGCGCCGCCCCCCCCCAAGCCCTTCTCCCTCTTTCTGGTCCATCCTTCTTTGATCCCACGGCAGCTCTTATTATTTCTAAACTATGTCATGTACTTCTGTGATTCTGCCTTCCTGCTGTGACATTAAGACAGAGCTTTAATGGGAATATAAACACCATTCTAAAATCCTTTTGCAGGCTCGCAGGCATTCAGCCCTTACATTCTGCCGGGTATTAATACTTGTTCTGCCGTGTATTAATACTTGTCTCTCTACAAATAAACAGATTGTGCAGCAACAAGCAGGGTGAGAAAATGGATTTCCTCTGCTGGGGCAGTGGTTCTTGCTGGAGGCCCTGTGACTTGTAACACAGAGATATTTTCATCCTCCTTCCCGCCCCGACATCAACAAGAAAACCAGAGCAAAATTCAAATCATGCCTTTTGTCACCCATGCTGAAGGCACGCTGGCCATCACCACTGACACCCTGGACTGGCAAAGTCAAAATGGAATAACTGGGTGTCCAGAAACAGGTGGACAGAGGCAAGGGTGCCGGAAAGGGTTCGGATGGTCGAGTTGTTGATGCGTGTGGAGGAGGAGAAGAGGGCTGTATGACAGAGCTGGCACACAGCAGAGACAGCATTTCACCCAACCCTGCATCGTCTTTGTGCCTGGGACAATATTCAGAGTAACATGACGAGTATCAATAATGACTTCTAGAAATTCCCTGGTACAGCAGATGGGAATCCGCCTGCCAATGCAGGGGACAGGGTTTCAATTCCTGATCTGGGGAGATCTCACACATCTAGGAGCACCAAATCCCGTGCCCCACAGCTACTGAGCCTGCACTCTAGGGCCCGTGAGCTGGAGCTACTGAAGCTTGTGCGCCTGCAGCCTCTGCTTCGCAGCAAGAGAAGCCCTGCAATAGGAAGTCTGTGCACCTAGAGAGTAGCCCCTGCTCCCGCAAAACTAGAGAAACCCTGCATGCAGCAACAAAGACCCAATGCAACCAAAAAAAATAAATAATTAAAAAAAAATAATTACTTAGAGAACAGAGTAGTTTGAAAACCCTTCACCATGGTCAGTTCCCCCCCCCCCCCCATAAAAGGTAGGGTCAGAATTTTGGTCTCATTTTGGCTGATCTGCATTGTGATTCATCTGTGCTTAAAAAGGCGTATGGGTGACACTGTCACTAAATGTATCTATAGCCCCACGCAGCACACTGGTTTTGGAGATGGGAGAGAGGAGGGTGTGAGGTTCTTTCCTCTCCAGGTTTCCTTTCACTGGAGGGCCATATAGAAAAGATCCATTTGAGCAAGTTGAGCTGCAGGTACATGAATGGTCCCCAGCCTCCAGGAGGAAGTGAGCAGAGGGCAGGTAGAAACCTGGTGTCTGGGCTCAAGTGCTTTTGAGAAGCGAGACTCTGATTGGGATTCGAGCTGCAAGACGGGGGAAGCTCTCTGGTTCAGGCTGTAGAGACAGGAGGTGAAAGGCATATGGGACGTAGGGAGGGGAGTGCCCTGAGCAGACTAGTCTGAGGATAAGGGGAGAGCTGTTAGGAAAAAGGAAAGCAGAAGGGGAGTACCTGGAGCTGCAAGAGGAAGAGGTCAGTCAAATGCTGCCAGGGATGTGAAAACGACGAAAACCCAGGAGCAAGCCCTGGGTGCAGGAGCTCAGGGTTGGGCATGATTTTGCTGCAGGTCAGAATTCAGGCTGCCTACTATACAGAGCGAAGTAAGTCAGAAAGAAAACACCAACACAGTATATTAACGCATATATGTAGAATTTAGAAAGATGGTAATGATGACCCTGTATGAGAGACAGCGAAAGAGACACAGATGTAAAGACAAACTTTTGGACTCTGTGGGCGAAGGCGAGGGTGGGATGATTTGAGAAAATAGCACTGAAACATGTATATTATCATATGTGAAACAGATCACCAGTCCAGGTTCGATGCATGAGACAGAGCACTCAGGGCTGGTGCACTGGGATGACCCAGAAGGATGGGATGGGGAGGGAGGTGGGAGGGGGGTTCAGGATGGGGAACACATGTACACCCATGGCTGATTCATGTCAGTGTATGGCAAAAACCACTATAATATTGTAAGGTAATTAGCCTCCAATTAAAATAAATAAAATTTTTATAAAAGAAAAAGAATTCAGGCTGCCAAAGACAGAGAGGAGGTGAAGACTGCTGTTACAGGATATGTGTTGATGAGGGAAGGAGAGGGATGGCCCGCCGTCCTTTGGAAAGAAAACACTGAAAAACAGGTGGTTGTCCCTGGATGGGACAGTCTGGAATATACCATAGGGGAAGGCAATGGAACCGAGGGGTGGGAAAGTCCGGAGGTGCCAGAGGAGGGTGACAGCTGGAACACAGCCCTGTGGATGGGGTGTGTGTGCATGTGTGTGTGGGTGTGTGGGTGTGTGGATGGAAGGGCTCAATGTGGACGGAGTAAAGTGAGGCTGGAGGACACAAGTGATGAAGCGCATCCCCCGATGGTAGCCATGGGACTCCTCTCGGATTCCACTGTCCTGTGGGCGAGTTTACATCTCTCCAGCCCCTTGGTTGAGCCCTGCTGCTGCCAGGCCTGCCGGTGCTGCCACAAGAACACCAGTGTTGGGGATGACAACCATGTTCCCTCATGTTCCCAGAGCCCCCTGTCCCCAGGGGCCGGGAAGCCTGAGGTTCAGGCACTAAGGAAAAGGGAACGGGCCTCTCCCCCAATCTGTACCTCACTTGACCTGAAAACAGCTTTGAAACCTGTGGTGAGTATTGCTAACAGAGGAACATAGGCCCCTTCCCCAAAGATGCTGACTACAGGAGCCCATTTGTCCATTCTCAGAAATCATGGCCCATGAGATGCCATGTTGCTGGCCTCTGAGCCTACCTCCCACCTGTTTTCCAAGCTCAAATGCAGTGGTTTACCCCCTCACCCCAGAAACCATGGTTTTTTCGCCTTCCTAAGAGCATTTTTCCTGTCATAATTTCTTTCATTAGAGGCAGAGTAGTTTTACAAGATTTCCTGACCAGGGTAATGAGAAGTTGAATTTCTATAGAGGATCAAATTCTGCTAAAGAAATTCCTCTCCAACTTAAAATAAAGAACATGGATACAACTGAAATGGCTTGCTGGTTGATTCTGGTAGTCATGTGTGCTGTGCTGACTCACTCAGTCGTGTCCGACTCTTTGCGACCCCATGGACTGTAGCCTGCCATGCTCCTCTGTCCATGGGGATTCTCCAGGCAAGAAAACTAGAGTGGGTTGCCATGCCCTCCTCCAGCAGATCTTCCCAACCGAGGTGTCAAACCCAGGTCTCCCACATTGCAGGTGGATTCTTTTTTTTTTTCCATTTATTTTTATTAGTTGGAGGCTAATTACTTTACAATATTGTAGTGGTTTTTGTCATACATTGACATGAATCAGCCATGGATTTACATGTATTCCCCATCCCGATCCCCCTTCCCACCTCCCTCTCCACCCGATTCCTCTGGGTCTTCCCAGTGCACCAGGCCCTAGCACTTGTCTCATGCATCCAGCCTGGGCTGGTGATCTGTTTCACCATAGATAATATACATGTTTCGATGCTGTTCTGTCAAAACATCCCACCCTTGCCTTCTCCCACAGAGTCCAAAATTCTGTTCTGTACATCTGTGTCTCTTTTTCTGTTTTGCATATAGGGTTATCGTTACCATCTTTCTAAATTCCATATATAAGGTGGATTCTTTACCATCTGAGCCACCAGGGAAGCCCAAGAATACTGGAGTGGGTAGGCTATCCCTGTTCTAGGGGATCTTCCTGACTCAGGAATCAAACCAGGGTCTCCTGCATTGCAGGCAGATTCTTTACCAGCTGAGCTACGAGGGAAGCCCCTAGTAGGCACAGGGAAGCAAAAAAGATACCGATGAAACAGTAAGGCCTAAAACAAAGTGCCGGCAAAGCTGGGAATCTGGGTTTTCCAAAACTAAAGCCCAACAGGGAGAACTCTCGTGGACTGAGACTTCATATGCCCTTCAGCTTTTGGGTACCCAGCTCTGCTCCTCTGGGTCGAGATGTCCCCGCGGCACTCTCCCCCCAAGTAGCGCCCAAGTAATAGACAGCCTCTTGCATTCATGCTTCCCCCATCCTCAGCGAGGACTCTCACCCGACACTGCCTTAATTATAGAGCAGAGAATAAGGGCGCTGGTAATTCATAACTTCATTGCGGACTTACAGTTTAGTGAGAAAAGGGGAAAAAATAACAACCAGGAGAGGTATTTATAGAACTACATGGTGATTCAGAGATATTAATAACACCTGGGACTCGCCAAGTGCTATTGCCTCAAAATGCTTGAATAAACAAAACAACTGGAGCTTGCCACGTGCATGGTAAGAGACAGAGGAGCATTTGTTAGTGATCGACCCCCAGTTCACAGAGTCTGAGCGGGGCTGGCTCACCTTCATGGAGCATGTACCTACGCCAGGCACAATGCTGAGCTGTAAGCATTTGGCTGTCACAAGTCCCTTACAAGGTGAGTGTGAGTGTTTTTATCCTCAATTTACAGGTGAGGACATGAAGGTATGTATATGAAGGGCTTCCTTGGTGGCTCAGTGGTAAAGAAAGTGTGAACGTGTTAGTGGCTCAGTTGTGTCCAGCTCTTTACAAACCCATGGACTGTAGCCTGCTAGGCTCCTCTGGTCCATTCTTGTCTCCAGGCAAGAACACTAAAGTGGGTTGCCATGCCCTCCTCCAGTGGATATTCCCAACCCAGGGATCAAGCCTGGGTCTTCTGCATTTTAGGCAGATTCTAACCATCTGCGCCACCAGGGAAGCCAGTGGTAAAGAATCTACCTGCCAATGCAGGAGACAAGGGTTTGACCCCTGGGTCAGGAAGATCCCCTGGATAAGGAAATGGCAACCCACTCCACTATTCTTGCCTAGGAAATCCCAGGGACAGAGAAGCCTGGTAGGCTACAGTCCATGGAGTCACAAAGAGTTGGACATGACTTTGTGACCAAACAACCACAACAACATGAAGAGACTTGTTCAAAGTCAATCTTCTTGGTAAGTAAAGATTCTGATTCTGACCCAAGCCTGCCAGACCCAAGCCCACCTGCACACTTTGTCATCCCAAGTCTCCAAAAGATTGAAGTGCTAGTATAGAATACACCAGGATGAGGACAGGAGGCTCCCACAGCCTGAACTGCCGTGTTCTGACACAAGGTGAGATGTGGTACAGAGAGATTTGAAAGTAGATGCAGAAATCAGGGCTCTGGGCAGGATGCTGACAGTTACAGCCTGAGAGACCTTATGGGAGTGAAAACACACACAGAGTATAGAAGCCTCCACACTCCCATCTGTAAAATGGGCACTTGTGAAGGCTTCCAGTGCAGGCCATAATGCAATATTGGGTATCAGATTTATCTTCCACCATAAGCAACTACAAAACTGGAAGATTTTTGGAATAAATGTTTTCAGCCACAAAAGACAGGGCTATGGCCCTGTGAGAAGAAGGACACATAGAATAATCTCACATTTCTGCCAGCTTTCCGCCTGAGAACACTTTCTAAATCGTGGCCTAGAAGTGGAACTGAAATAGAGAGCAGTAGTCTCATTGGTGAAGGAAAAAGATTAGAGTTTGTTGCTGATGAGGCAGATGCAACTTGAGAGGCAGGATACCAAAGAAGAAGAAGCTATGCAGAAAAAAATCCCAGAAATCTGCATAAAGGATCTCTTGAGTCTATGCATGCTCAGCAACATGTGCATAGCTAAGACTTCAAAAGATATAGCAAAGAACGACTGGGCTGGGAATTGAATGGAGACTCCCAAGATGGCACCATGCTGAGAAATGTTAAGAGGTCCAAGTTTCCAAAGGGAAGAGACTTCACTGAACACCTGAAGCATTCAATTAAGACCTCTGAAAAGCTAAGTCCTAAATTAAGGGCTGGCCTTTCTTATTCTACCTACTCTTAGCCCATCGTACCAAAGCCTAAAATCAAGCTGTGTTGTCAATAAATTAACTGCCTGCCAAAAAAATGCAACCCTTTTTAAAAGAAGAAAATATAATTCAAGCCCTCAACAATATTGCATTCACAATGTACAATGTACACTCAAAAATCATCAGACAAATAAAGCAGGAAAAATAACTTAATCAGGAAATATGACCTAGGAGAAAAAACAGTCAATAGAAACAGACACAGAGGTGATACAGGTCATGTGATTAGCAAACAAGCAATTTAAAACAACTGTAACATATTTGTTCAAGGAGTCATAAGAAAAATGTGAATATAATAAGCAACTATAATGGGATGTTCAGAAGAGAAATTGACACACATTTCTAACGTGTGTAACTGTAGTCTCAGAAAAAGAGACGAGAGATACTAGAGAAAATAAAAAAATACTGAAAATATAATGGTGGAAATTTTTCCTAATTTGATGAAACATACCAGTCTGACAAGTTCAAACCCAAAGAACTCTATAAATTCTAAGTATTATAAACGAAAGAAGACTACATCTTGTGCTAAGTAAAATTTCTAAACATCAATGAAAGAAAAAATTTTAACCAGGCAGATATAAAAGACACATTGACAGAGAACAATAGGGATAACCGTAAGTAGAATAATCTTTTAAATGTTGCTGAGAAAACCTATCAATTTAGAATTCTGTTTCCTGAGTATGTGTGCTAAGTTGCTTCAGTCCTACCCAACTCTTTGTGACCCATGGGCTGTAGCCCACCAGGCTCCTCTGTCCATGGGATACTCCATGGGATTTAGAGTGTGTTTCCACACCCTCCTCCAGGGGATCTTCCCAACCCTGGGATCAAACCTGCATCTGCTGTGTCTCCTACACTGAAGGTGGATTCTTTACCCACTGAGCCACTGGGGAAGCCCTCTATTTCCTGTAAATATATGCTTTTAAAAGTGAAACTATATTTTCAAACTAAATAGAGAATGAAAGAATTCATCAATACACCACATTATTAGAAATATTAAAGGAGGTTCATCTGGATTATGTACACAGAAAATGCAAAAGAATCTTCAGAAAAGCTACCAGAATATGTAAATTTAGTTAAGTGCCAGTATAAAAGTCATTATATAAAAATATATTTTTATTTTATATATTAATGTTAAACAATTGAAAAACAAAATTTAAGATAAAGTTTTCTTTAACCACAGCTGTTGAAATAAAAATACTTCAACATAAATTTAACAAAGAGTCACAAGACCTGTACACTAAAATCTTCAAACATTACTGAGACACAGTAGTGAAGTAAGTGAAATACACAGAGTGAAGTAACAGGCTCATGGATGGGAAAATGCAAAATTACTGAGATGTCAATTCTGCCTAATCCAGCAGATCTTTTAGAGTAGAAATCAATAAAATACTATTCTAGAAAATATAAGAGGTAATTATTCTATAATTTTTGTTGCTGTTGTTTAATCATTAAGTTGTGTCTGCCTCTTCTGTGATCCCATGAACTGTAGCCCACCAGGCTTCTCTGCCCATGGGATTCTCCAGGCAAGAATACTGCCATTTCCTTCACCAGGGAATCTCTTCCTGACTTAGGGATCGAATTCAAGTCTCCTGAGTCTCCTGCTTGGCAGGCAGATTCTTTACCACTGAGCCTCCAGGAGAGCCCTTCTATAATTTATATGGAAATGAAAAGGACCTAAAATAGTCAGAATAGTTTTTTGAAAGGAGGATACATATTGCCAGATTTCAAGACATACTATAAAGCTACAGAATCATAATGGCGTGATATCTACATATAAAGTGATAAGTAGATCAATAAAACAGAATATAGTCCAGACGTAGACAGAAACACATATTGTCAATTTATTTCTAACAAAAGAACCAAAGCAACTCGAGGTGGAAAGGCCATTTTTTCTGTAAGTGGAGCTAAAATTGATATTCATACAGGAAAAACAAATGAACCTTGATCCCTACCCCACAACACATATAAAAATTAATTCAAAGTTGATTGAGATCTAAATATAAATGCTAAAGCTATGAAACTTCTAGAAGGAAACATGGAAGATTACCGTCATGACTATGGAAATAAGCAAAGATATTTTAAAACTGAATTACATCAAAATCAAAAACTTCTTAACACCATAGGTTGGAGATAGTGTTCTCAACACATATATCTGACAATGAGTTATACATAGTATCCATTAAAACTTCTTATGACTCAATATTAAAAGCAAAAGACTTGAACAGACACTTTACAAAGACATGCAAATGGTCAATAATCACATGAAAAACTTCAAAATCATTAGCAATCAGAGAAATACAAATTAAACCACTGTGAGATAGCACTAATTAACCACTATAAATGACTATAATTTTAAAATTCTGACAACACCAAATATTGAGAGAATATGGTGAGCATGTGGAGCAACCAGAAATTTCATTCATAAATAGCGGAAGCGTAAAATGATGAAGCCACTTTGGAAAGCTCTCTGTCAATTTCTTGTAAAAACTAAACCTATATCTCTCTTACAATCCAGCATTCCATTCCTCAGTATTGTACCAAGAGAAAAAAAAAGCAAATGTCCACCAAAAAAAGACCTACACAGAATATATATAACAGCTTATTCATGATAGCCAAAAACTAGAAACAATTGAAATATCCACTAAGGTGTAAACAAATTATAGAATACCCAAAGGAAAGGATACAACTCAGCAATAAAAGAAATTACTAATACATCTAACAACAACATGAATTTCAAAAACACGATCCTGAACAATAGACACCAGCCATAAAAAAGCATACATCCTGCTCTGATTCTATTTACATAAAGTTCTGGAACAGGTAAAACCAATCTATGGTGATACCTGTTGCTTCTTATGGGGGAGGAGACGAGCACCTGCCTGGAAAAGAGAAACCCCAGGTGACTTTCTGGGGCGAGATGGGTGTCCCCGAACTTGAGAGCACTGTGGGTTACACTATTGCATTAATACGTCTTTGTCCAGAGTCATCTAACTGTGCACTTGAGAAGACCCTGATGCTGGGAAAGATTGAGGGCAGGAAGAGAAGAGGGCAACAGAGGCTGAGATCACTGGATGGCATCATCAACTCAATGGACATGGGTTTGAGCAAGCACCGGGAGATGGTGAAGGACAGGGAAGCCTGGTGTGCTGCAGTCCATGGGGTTGCAAAGAGTCGGACAGTTCAGAGACTGAACAACATCAACAACACAAATTAATTGAAGAGATAATCTTGTCTACCTCACATGAGAATGCATGTCATTAGACTCTATAGTATTAAGTGCAGTATAAATGCATTTCCCTGTCCAGCAATTTTGGTGTCTATGAAAATGTTAAGGCTTTTAGAGGATTCCAGAACCTTTCACAGCAATGAAGCACTAAGAGTGACTACACCTTCTTGAGACTCTTTAAACAACTACTTCTGGCAGAAGGGAGAATGGCTAAACAGCATCAAAGTGATCGTAGGCAGGGTGGCCGCCTGGGACCTCTGGACAGCCCCCATCTCACCCTGCCAGTTTGGAGACCCTAGATGCCCACATTGCCTCCCACTCCCCACTGCATTTTTTTTTTTTTTTTTGGCAAGACTGAGGGAATGAATCATAAGAGGCTTCTAGTCTTGAGGGGGAGGGGATCACTTCATTTATTGGAGTTTTGCAGAGTGAGTGAACAGATGGATGCCTAGGTTGCATGGCCCTAATCCTCTTCTTGGAAGCAGATACTTCCTCTGTGAGTTACCCTGAGTATGTGCTGGAAAGTTCAGATCTTGGGAGTTGTTTAGGGGAAGGAGTTCTGTCTGCACCCAGGTGGCCACCCACTGAGCCAGCAGATCTTGAAGGCGGGAGGCAAAGTCCTGTCAAGCTGGTGGGATCTGCTCCCCAGGACCTGCTGCAAAGTGGGCTTCTATTGGAGAGCAACCAGCTGCAGCAGGAGGAAGGTCGGCTGGATAGGGCTAAGAGGGGACAAGACACAGAGGGATGGGGGGCCTGGGGGAGGACACTCAGAATTCTGGGGGAGCAGGGATCCAGCAAGGCCTGTCAGGAGATGACACACTCCTCTGCTAATTTAAACTAAATGCAAGCCCATGATTTCCAGAGACAAATGAGCAGGATGGAACTGCCGGAATGACACTCTATAAAATACGATTTACTCACCTCTAATTCAGGGAGAGCCAAATGCAAGGGAAGTGACTAAGAACTCAGAGCCACTGATGAAGAATTTATTGGAGAGGCTGTAAGACTGTCTCAGGATGCAAACCCATCCATTTTCCGATTGGTAAATCACAAATGTTCTGGGTCAGGCAGAAGAGCTGAGTCGGATACAAACAGCACCGGTGTAAAAATCAAAACAGAATTTGCCATCAGTTTATCTCCTGTCCCCTCCAATGTCGATGTCGAGGGCCTCATTTCAGGGGGCTCTACCGCCTTGCGGACAGTCACCGGTGCTTCAGACACCCCTGCCAGCATCTAGCAGGGCCTCTGGGTGCTGAGCTCTAGGATGTGCTTCAAGGGTGCATGTGCCCTGGCTTCTGTTCTGGGCTTCGAGGGAGTTGGAGGCTACACGGTGTTGTCAGGGGAGGTTCAGAGAGGGCAGAATCACTAGCATCCTCCCCGCCCATCCTGGCCTTCCAGGGCTGGGCCTGCTCAGTTGGAGGCCACTGACCACCCTCCGTAGGCTTGAGAGTTAATGGCAAGGAGAGGAAAACGCCAAGTTGGCTACAACTCCAGCAAAATAACAACAACAACAATAACAATAATAACAGCACTCCTCAAGCACCAACCGTGGGCTTGCCTTTTTCTGAGCACTTTACATGTATTAGCTCATTTCATCTTCAAAGTGATGCTGGAGCTGCTCTAGTTCTTTGCTCACAACACATCAACCCCCACCGTTATCAAGAGTAAGCGTGAATCTTTAAGTTAGACAGTCCAGAGGTAAGAAAGGAAGCTACAAACAAAACATAACAAAACAAATCCCTGATGGGACCAGCTGGGGCCAAGATGGACTAGAATCTGACCTCCAGCAGACCCTGAGTCTCATTATATGCAAATTTTATCACATTAGCAAATTAAATGACACATCTACAAGGGTGTGACTAGATTTTAAGGATCCAAAATACACCACCCCACTTCCCGGAGGAGGGGGCTGGCAGTGAAGAGGGGGAAGCTCCCCGCCCCTTCCCCTGGAGACGAATGCATTTGCCTCCCCCCACAACCCCTGCTCTCCTCCGTTATCTTTAAATGAAATTCCTCTCACCACTTGGGCGAGAAGTTGGCTTGTGAACTTAGGTCCTGCTCCTCCAGTCTCTGGCCGCGGAATACTGCTTGTGCTGTGTGGATCTTAGCTTTAGTTTCATTATTTTCCCAGTCAAACCAGTCAATCCTAAAGGAAATCAACCCTGAATATTCATTGGAAGGACTGATGCTGAAGCTGAAGCTCCAGTACTTTGGCCATCTGATGCGAAGAGCTGATTCATTGGAAAAGACCCTGATGCTGGGAAAGATTGAAGGCAAGAAGAGAAGGGGACGACAGAGGATGAGATGGCGGGATGGTGTCACCGACTCCCTGGACATGAGTTTGAGCAAACTCCAGGAGACAGTGAAGGACAGGGAAGCCTGGTGTGCTGCAGTCCATGAGGTTGCCAAGAGTTGGACACAACTGAGAGACTGAACAACAACCCAAATGGAAAAGAACCCTCCCCGGAAGAGGCAGAGAGCCCTGGCCAGCAGGGTCCACACAACTTAATTCTGTAAAAAAAGCAAGTTTTGCAATGGGCCTTGTTAGTCTTTGTTTACAGATGAGATAACTGAGGCCCAGAGAGGAGTCCGAAGCCACCGCTCCTTCATTCCTGGGTCCCTCTTGGTCCTCAGGGGCTCCCTCTTTTGTAGCCCATTCTCTTTGGTGTTGTTTTTACTTTGGCTCCGTCTCTTCATTCTTTCTGGATTTATTTCTTCACTGATCTCCAGTAGCATATTGGGCACCTACCGACCTGGGGAGTTCATCTTTCAGTGTCCTATTGTTTTGCCTTTTCCTACTGTTCATGGTTCTCAAGGCAAGAATACTGAAGTGGTTTGCCATTCCCTTCTCCAGTCGACTATGTTTTGCCAGAACTCTCCACCATGACCCATCTGTCTTAGCTCATCGTTTCATTGAGTCAGATAAGGCTGTGGTCCATGTGATCAGTTTGATTAGTTTTCTGTGATTGTGGTTTTCAATCTATCAGTCATCTGATGGATAAAGATAAGAGGCTTCTGGAAGTTTCCTGATGGGAGAGATTGACTGAGGGGGAAACTGGGTCTTGTTCTGATGGACAGGGCCGTGCTCAGTAAATCTTTAATCCAATTTTCTGTTGATGGGCAGGATTGTGTTCCCTCCCTGTTGATTGACCTGAGGCTAAACTATAGTTGAGGTAATGAAGATAATGGTGACCTCCTTCAAAAGGTCAAACAACCACACAATTGCACTCATCTCACAGGCTAGCAAAGTAATGCTCAAAATTCTCCAAGCCAGGCTTCAAAGAACATGAACCATGAAATTCCAGATGTTCAAGTTGGATTTAGAAAAGGTAGAGAAACCAGAGCTCAAATTGCCAACATCCGATGGATCATCGAGAAAGCAAGAGAGTTCCAGAAAAACATCAACTTCTGCTTCATATTGACTATGCCAAAGCATTTGACTGTGTGGATCACAACAAACTATGGAAAATTTTTCGAGATGGGAATACCAGACCACCTGATCTGCCTCCTGAGAAATCTGTATGCAGGTCAAGAAGCAACAGTTAGAACTGGACATGGAACAACAGACTGGTTCCAAATTGGGAAAGGAGTACATCAAGGCTGTATATTGTCACCCTGCTTATTTAATTTATATGCAGAGTACATCATGGGAAATGCTGGGGTGGAAGAAGTACAAGCTGGAATCAGGATTTCTAGGAGAAATAGCAATAACCTCAAATATGCAGATGACACCACCCTTATGACAGAAAGCGAAGAAGAACTGAAGAGCTTCTTAATGAAAGTGAAAGAAGAGAGTGAAAAAGTTGATTAAAGTTCAACACTCAGAAAACTAAGATCATGGTGTCCAGTCCCATCACTTCATGGTAAATAGATGGAGAAACAATGGAAACAGTGACAGACTTTATTTTTTGGGGCTCCGAAATCACTGTGGATGGTGACTGCAGCCATGAAATTCTAAGACGCTTGCTCCTTGGAAGAAAAGCTATGACCAACTTAGAAAGCAATTAAAAAGCAGAGACATTACTTTGCCAACAAAAATCCATGTAGCCAAAGCCATGGTTTTCCCAGTAGTCATGTACAGATGTGAGACTTGGACTCTAAAGAAAGAAAGCTGGGCACTGAAGAATTGATGCTTTTGAACTGTGGTGCTGGAGAAGACTCCTTGGACTGCAAGGAGTTCAAACCAGTCAGTCCTAAAGGAAATTAGTCCTGAGAATTCATTGGAAGGACTGATGATGAAGCTGAAACTCAAGCTCCACTACTTTGGCCACCTGATGTGAAGAACTGACTCATTTGAAAAGACCCTGGTGCTGGGAAAGATTGAAGGCGGGAGGAGAAGGGGATGACAGAGGATGAGATGGTTGGATGGCATCACTGACTTGATGGACATGAGTTTGAGTAAGCTCCGGGAGTTGGTGATGGACAGGAAGGCCTGGCATGCTACAGTCCATGGGGTCGCAAAGAGTCAGAGACAACTGAGCAACTGAACTGAACTGAACTGATATGGAATCTAGAAAGAGGTTATTGATGAATCTATTTGCAGGAAAATGTCCTTTTAATTTGCTCAGTTGTGTCAACTCTTTGCAACCCCAAGGACTATACAGCCCATGGAATTCTCCAGGCCAGAATACTGGAGTGGGTAGCCTTTCCCTTCTCCATGGGATCTTCCTAACCCAGGGATTGAACCCAGGTCTCCCTCATTGCAGGGGAATTCTTTACCAGCTGAGCCACCAGGGAAGCCCAAGAATGCAGGAGTGGGTAGCCCATCCCTTCTCCTTTTAATAAAGAAGTCCACACTCATTTACACTGGCCCTGAATTTGGTCCTCAGGCCAGCTACATAACTTCTCAGGCCTGAGGGTTCTCAGCCTCCATCCAGGACAAGGGCCTCCTTGGGGCCTTCTTCCCACGCCCAGCCAGAGTGATCCAAGCTCTACAAGACTGGATTTAAGCTCTGCTTCTCCACACACTAGCTCTGCGACTTGAAGGCAAAGGACATGTTGAGTCTCTGCTTCATTAAGGACTGAAACATAAATCTCCAGTTAAGTCCAGTTCAAAGTTTTCATGAATTCAAAACATTGCATTCAAAATTAATGTTTTATTCACTAGAGATGACCAACGTTGTTCTTGCTGCCTATATAAATCTCTAAAGACTGAAAAGGAAATACTCTTGAATAAAGGAAAAATTGTTAAAATAGGAACCATGACAAGAGCAACAAAGCAACATCAACAGGAGCAACTGAAGACCTGGTGGGAAATGGACTGAAATGAAATCATCTCTTCCCCCAACTCCTCACCCTGTGGACAGAGTTCACTGGGGTCTCTAAAAGACTGAGATCTTTTTGTAAGAAACAAAAAGTTGAAGTGATCCATTTTCAAGGATAGCTAGCTTTGAGTGAAACTTACCTAACACTTAGTGATGTAGCAACTGTAAGGGCTACAAAACTGGAAAGTCTAGGCAAACGAAGAGTGAGTGGAATGCTTAGAATTTTCACATGGGCTCACTCTATTGGTGAATTCAAAACATAAGGGAATAACTGTGCAGGAAGTGGGGAAAGGATGTCAGGGAGGGGTCAGCCCATAAAGAGGAAGGGAATGAACTTAGGCAACGTTCAGGAAGATTGTTCATACCATAGTACTCAGCCAATGAGGAGCTGGGGGAGGGACTTGGGTGCTAAGGAGATGAATTGCTAAGGAGATAATTGACACTGGGTATGCCTGTCCACCAGATACCTGATCTTGCAAGGCTGTCATAAAGCTGTGGCTCCAAGTCCATTCTTTGGGTTTGGGTTGGGGGTCTTTATTTCACACACTTTTACAGGGTAAATAGTCTTCCCTGCTGGCTCAGAGGTTAAAGCATCTGCCTCCAATGTGGGAGATCCGGGTTCAATCCCTGGGTTGGGAAGATCCCTTGGAGAAGAAAATGGCAACCCACTCCAATATTCGTGCCTGGACGGAGGAGCCTGGTAGGCTACAGTCCACGGGGTTGTAAAGAGTCGGACACGATGGAGCGACTTCACTTTCACTTTCATAGGGTAAATGATCCTACCTATGAATTTAGGTTGTGGGAGCGTCTTTAAGATAGTGCAAGACAGTTGCTAATTTTCTAACTGGGATCTAGGTTCTCGATAACTGAACCACTGCCTTTGAGGGCCTCACAGGGTCACGGTGGACAGAGTAGGTGAGCACATGCTGGGTTCTGACATGGAGGGTGACAGACCGCAGGCAGCCCCGAGAGTCCCAGCTGTGCTCCATCCAGTACCTCCAATGGCTGTCAAGCCAAGTGCAAGGGTGGTGACCACTGACCCCAACCAAGGACTAACGGCTTGTGCAAACATCAGCCTCCCAGGGGAGGAAGGAGGCTCCGTCCCAACCAGCTGACCCATTTAACCTGGGAATCTAGAGACTCCAGGTCTGACTCTGGCCAAGATCCAAGTCTTCTAGGTTACTAGATATGGTTTCTTATCAACGTCGTTCACTCAACGATTTGTACGATGGAAAATGCTGAGGCTTCGCTAAGTGTCAGGTGTGCTATGTAAACAAAATAAACATGGCCCCTGACCTGTGGGCTTTATCACCCAGAGAGGGATGTGGAGGTGGAAACAGGAAGGCCCAGAGATGCCTATTCATGGGGTGTCTATGCGATTCATTGAGGTGGGGAGCACACAGGGACCCTAGGTCTGAAGCAAGGAATTCTAAGTATGGAGTCATTCATCTTTGCATCTAACATAGCAGCTCTCATGCTCTGGGGCTATACAGTGCGAGATCTCAGTGGTCTTTACAAACGACTGAGGCCCAGTCCCCCAACCCAGAACATCCTGATTTACCTGGCCTGCAGGTAAGGCCTGAGCACGGAAACTTTCCCCTCGTATATAGCCGGCTCATAACAACAGCTCTAATCAGTGTGCATGCCTGCTAAGTCGCTCAGTCGTGACCAACTCTTTGTGAGCCTGCCAGGTTCCTCTGTCCATGGGCCTCTCCAGGCAAGAACACTGGAGTGGGTTGCCATGCCCTCCTCCAGGGGATCTTCCCAACCCAGGGATAGAACCCACATCTCTTGCATCTCCTGCACTGACAGGCAGGTTCTTTACCACTAGTGCCACCTGGGAAGCCTTCTAATCAGGGTAGATTCTTGTTACAAGGGGTGCCAGGGGCATGGATGAGCAGGACGGCTTCCCGAGGCTTATGGGTCTGGAGCACAGTGTTGTGGGGAGCAGGAGGGGACAGCTGGGAGATGGGAGGGGGCGGGGGTAAGAGGAAGGATGGTCCATTTCAAGCCTGAATTCTTAGATGCAAAAGGAAGAGAAAGATGAGAATCAGATGGTACCCTCCCTCTCTGAGCTTGGCCAGAGCTGGGGTTGCTGACCTGAGGCTCCTGCAAAAAATGATAAACTACCCAAGGGTCCCAAAGTGTCCTCACCCTTAAACACGGGTGGCTCGTCTCGAGACTCAAGAAAGGGCTCAGCCCTGAAGGAGGGCTGGACTGGGGCAGAAGCTACAGGCTACCAGAACTCTTTTTCTGAAGCACCTCTCTGAAGATGCAGTCTGTTCCCATGGTAATTTGAGTCAAATGATGGTCATCACCACATAGTCAGTTAGACATAAAATGTGATTTTAAGTCATTTTTGTGACTGCATCTGTTATCAAAAGTCACACCCACCTCTGGAGTGTATGTTGCTATTTTTAAAAAGGGAAAATTGTGGGAAAGTGCATCTTTATCCAAATAACCCTGTCTTCTCATCTCTCTGTCTCTCTTCCTCCCTCTCTCCTTCACTCCCCTCTCCCCATCCCTGCTTTAAAGCCATCAGATTGGTTCAGCTCAAGGCTGAATACAGGGATGACTAATAATGATTTCCACAAGAGCCTGAGAAATTGCCAGCAAGTGAACAAACAGAACAAATTATCCAGCAACCACATCAACAGCGTTTGCAATGACAGCCTAAATTCAGCTGCTGGACCGAAAAAGGGACGCTCAGTCCTCCGACAGGCGTCGCCCGAGCAGGAGAAAGGGGACACGGGTCCTCCCAGGACCGAGGCTGCTGTGCAATGATTCCTGCTTGGACATGTGCCCGGAGAGAGGCAGGGGGTTGAGATGACAGCCGATTCCACTGTGAGCCCCAGAGGTCCCTAGTGATCAGGGAGTTTATTACATGCGGCTCTCCTTTTCAGGCAGAATAAGCTGCCCCCGCCCACCCCGTCAAACACACACAAGTGCGCGTGTGCGCACACACACACACGTTACATCCTTGAGGAGGCCTAGGATATTGGAAACAATGGGTCAGAGAGGGAAAAGTGAGGGGGTGAGTGACAGGTCCCGGGGATGTTGCTAAAGAGGCCTGTCTGGTATCAGGATCAAGCCACTCTTGCTCCCCTCAACCAACTCATGGACCCAAGAAAAATCACACCTCCTGCCTAGGGGGCTGCTTCAGTGCCAGCCTGATGCTGGGCAAGGAGGGGGGCGCCTGCCCTCAGCCCTGGACCCTGGGGGTCCTGCCCCACACCCTGCACGGTGAGAGGTCCGGGGCTCTGTGGGACATGTCCACCCAGAGCTCTGGCTCACCTTCTAGGCCAGTGCCAAGGGCACCTGTCACTTGTTTGCGTACAACTCGTGAGCTAAGAATGGTTTTTCTATTTTTAAATGGTTAAAAAAAACATCAAAAGAAGAACGATGTGAAAATTGCATAAGATTCCAATTTCAGTGCCGCAGGTAAAGCGTACCTGCAGTACCGCCGAGTTCTTTCATTTACACGGTGACTGTGGCCGCTCTCACCGAAGACGGCGGACTTGGGCGGTTATGACAGAGACTGCACGGACGTTTACAGAAACACCTGCCGACCCCAGCTCTAGACCCTGCTGAGCAGGCCTGGGACCCAGAGTTCTCGGCTTCAGGGCCCCACAGCCCTCTGTCTGCAGGGCCTTTCCTCTGGGCGCCATCCTGCCAGGGCCCAGGGGGACTGCTTGCAGGGGGTGCAGATGGAGCTGGGACAGTGCCCTCAGGGCCAGGCTCCCTCAATGGGTAAGGAGCGCGGGTGGGAAGACACGGGGGAAGGACTGACCGGGGCGCCTCAAGCAGGCCTCTCTGGACACCGTGTTCCGGGTTGAAACCCTGAGTCTAAGAAGCTTGATATTAAATCTTGGCTTTTGGGTTTGTCAGGAGAAAAAGATCGACTATCACTGATGTTAGACATAGCCTGACTTAGAACTTTTAAATGTGTAGTAGAACGGCATGTGGCCCTGGGGTTCAACGTTACCCACGCAATGTTGGGGTGGGGGTCTCTAGCCCACTTCCCCTCTGCTCCCAGTAAGTTGACCCAGAGTCACGGGGATTCTACCCAAACCCATTCTGGCTGGATGTTTTTGCTCTCATATTTATACAATTTCTTTCAATACTTACAAATTAATGAAACATGAATGTGAAAATTAAAAGCTTTGTTGTTAAAAAGATACATTTAATATTTTTTCTTTGTTTATAATTCCTAATGTAACACCTTCAATTAACACTTCCATTAACAATTGCATACAAACAATTATAAGGCACCTTATATTACGTGGCACCTTATATGTGTTGGGCTTCCCTGGCGACTCTGATGGTAAAGAATCTGCCTGCAATGCAGAAGACCTGGGTTCAATCCCTGGGTTGGGAAGATCCCCTGGAGAAGAAAATGGCAACCCATTCTAGTATTTTTACCTGGAGAATTCCTTGGACAGAGGAACCTGGCATGCTACAATCTATGGGGTCGCAAAGAGTAGGACACAACAGCGACTAATACTTGCATGTGTTGGACATATAAGGTGTCTCATACATATACAGCCTTGTATTGGATACTGTACTAAAAGGAGCTGAAAGCTTTATAGATGTTAGTTTAGTTAATTCTCAAAGAAGTCCAATATGATAAACGTTACTATAGACAAAGCAACTGAAACTCGGAGAGGTTAAGTCACTTGCCCAAAGTTACACAGCTAGTAAGTGAACAGATATTTTTATCTGATTTTTCCTCTATTATTATTATTATTATCTCGGGCATTTTTATTTTTACATGATGTTTAAATTTACAAAAATATTCTTGTTTATGGTTAAGCAGGAAATTATTCCATTACTTTATTATTATTTTTATTTATTTTTTATATTAGCAAACAGATTTTTAAACTCAAGTCCATATGATTCAGAATTCCAGGGCTTAACTTGTGTGCCATCCTCCACACTGCAGCTCTGCCCTTGTATGTGGTAGATAGACTAAAGACAAATAATCACCCACAAGCCAGAAGCTCCTACTAACTGGCTGCTGATTCGTGGGGAGAATCAGGGTGCTGGTGGAAGTGTGGGCAAGCCACAGGTGATTCATGGCACATAACCTGAAACATCCATTTTACTTGTTTATATGTTCACGTGAACTTGGAAATATCATGGGATGTGACACAACCCTTGAATCATTTCCAAATAGAAAACAGAAGCCTTCCAAGAACTCTGAGTTCTGGCTGCTTTGGCCTATATCCCCATCCCCTGCAGGTTCGCTGTTGTTATGGGCCCTTTGGAAATTTCAGGAAGTACTATTTCATGGAACATTGTGGAGAACTGCCTCAGGGTCAGGAGGAGGAGGTAGCGGCACAGTCACAGAGGCTTGTCTCAGCCCTGCCTGGCAGGGGTGCGTGTGATGTGGGCGAGGGCCCTGGAAGGGGGTGCTGGAAAGCACTGTGGCCAGGCTCCTGGTGAAGCCAGGGGAGTCTGGGCGCACAGGAGGCTAAGTGGCCCGCGATGGGCAGAGCCCGCGGGAGCTGGAGAGAGGAGCCAGCTGCTGAGCTCCAGGCCCACTGGAGGCTGGCTCACGGTCATTCTGAATGAGAGATGTTCTCCTGCAAAGATCACACCTCCCCCTCACCTCCCACAATCTAAAATAGTGAGATTAGAGGTATGCATGCCTTATGTGAATACCGTTCTGTGAGGGCAGGTCCTCAATGTAGGGGCTGGGGTACCCTGTAGCCCTGTTATGGGGTCACAGTTCCCTTGCTTCCCTATAAAGCCTGGGCTATGGGGAAGCTTTGGGGTGACTGCAAGCCCTGAACTTGTGTGTGTTCATGCATTGTCCTGAGGACCTTAAGGACACACCATCCCCAATCTCCCTAAAGGTGAAGAAAGAAGTGAAAATGTTAGTTGTTCAGTCGTGTCCAACTCTTTGCAACCCCATGGACTGTAGCCCACCAGGCTCCCTTTCCGTGGGATTCCCCAGGCAAGAATACTGGAGTGGGTTGCCATTTCCTTCTCTAGAGGATCTTCCCGATCCAGGGATTGAACTTGGGTCTCCTGCATTGTAGCTGGTTCTTTTCAGTCTGAGCCACCAGGGCAGCCCAAAGGTGAGAAGCCATTGCTTTAAAGGGTGAAAAAGTCAGGCCTGCGGGTTTTAGACAAATTAGAACAACAGCTAGGGAGACTGTGCCCTGAACCTGCTGGGCCTATCTATCGGAGAAGCCTTTATAGCAAGTTCTCTTCACCCAGGACTGGCCCAGCCTCTAGCACTGACATGAACTGTTGCGTTCATGACATGTAAGCACCCTGACTTCCATCTGCATTGAGCACAGGCCCCAGCAGTGCATGGCTGCTGAGCCGATCAAGGTGAAAGGGCATCTGATGCACAGAAGTGAAGCTGCTCCTGGGAGCGAGGCGGGAACAGCCACACTTTCTGCTTCCAGGAGCAGGCGCCGCACCATTCTGTGCAAACAACAATGTTGTAAAGTTCAAATGAGGAGCCTGGGGCTCCAAGAACTTACAGGTCCTGCTCAGAGTCACAGAACTGATGGCCTCAGACTCAAATCACGTATTAGCTAGGTGACCTTGGACAAGTTATTGTCTCCAGGCCTCTGCTCCCTCACTTACAGAATGGAATTAATATTGCTGTTCAGTTGTTAAGTTGTTATCTGACTCTTTGTGACCTCAAGAACTGCAGCACACCAGGCTTCCCTGTCCTCCACTGTCTCCTGGAGTTTGCTCAAACTCATGTCCATTGAGTTGGTGATGCCA
This sequence comes from Cervus canadensis, assembly GCF_019320065.1. Classification (NCBI taxonomy): domain Eukaryota; kingdom Metazoa; phylum Chordata; class Mammalia; order Artiodactyla; family Cervidae; genus Cervus; species Cervus canadensis. Next base: position 5,028,126 of record NC_057390.1, read on the forward strand.
TCCAACCATCTCATTCTCTACTGTCCCCTTCTCCTTTTGCCGTCAATCTTTCCCAGCATCAGGGTCTTTTCCAATGAATTGGCTCTTTGCATCAGGGGACCAAAGTATTGCAGCTTCAGCTTCAGCATCCGTCTTTCCAATGAGTATTCAGGGTTGATCTCCTTTACGATGGACTGGTTGGATCTCCTTGCAGTCCAAGGAACTCTCAAGAATCTTCTCCAACACCACAGTTCAAAAGCATCAATTCTTTGGCACTCAGTCTTCTTTATGGTCCAACTCTACATCTGTACATGACTACTGAAAAACCATCGCTTTGACTATACAGACCTTTGTTGACCAAGTGATATCTCTGCTTTTTAATATGTTTTCTAGGTTTGTCATAGTTTTCCTTTCAAAGAGCAATTGTCTTTTAATTTCATGGCTGCAGTCACCATCCGCAGTGATTCTGGAGTCCAAGATAAATCTAATTAACATGCCTTCGCAAAGATTCAATGATACAGTGTAACAATGAAATGATATGCAATGTATAAAGTGCTTATAACAAAAAAGGCACAGTCACTGATGACTGATCTTATACTACTAATAATTACTCCCTTTATTCCATGCTTCTGTGAGGGGCAGTTGGGGAAGGCAGCATTACAGGAGTACTATGAGATATAATCCTACAATTGGGACTTCCCTGGTGGTTCAATGGTTAAGACTCCGTGCTTTCAATGCAGTGGCGTGGGTTTAATCCCTGATTGGGAACCAAGATCCTGCGGGTTGTTTGGCATGGCCAAAAAAATCCTGCACCCCACAAAATCTGAAAAACAAAAGATATAATCCTGCAATTGATTTTTAACTTGTATCGGACCACAATAAGTAGAGTTGCTGACAAAAAGAATCATATTAATTCTACCCAGGGCTGCTTCCATGCCATGTCCAACACGAGTTAACTCTCAGTTACCCCATCCGAGGAGAGGAAGCTGAGATTTAGAGTTTAAATAACTTTCCTAGATTCACCAGCCTGAAAGAGTGGAGGCAGGACCATACTTGCCTCTGCACACTCGGGACTCTGTTGGGGGGCAGAGCTGTGGCTGGAGGGCCACGGGGGTGTGGGCCCATTGTCAATGACGGGGTTGGCGTGTTCATGTGAGGGACCTGGGGTGCGTCAGGGACTGAGCCCCTGTCACCAGACTGCATCCCCAAGTCCTCTCCCCTCTTCACCTCATTCAGAGCATCCTGTACAATCACGTGCTTGCCAAGATGTGGAGCTGGGAAGTTCATAAATCAGAGAGCTGCTAAGTGGCAAACAAGCTCATTTCAGAACTGCACAAAAGGAAGTGGTGTTTCCCCAGGGGCTGCAAAGATGCCGTGTGAGCAGAGGCCGGAGAGGGGCCTGGCAGCGGCGCAGAAAGACAGATGCGTCTGCAGTGGGGCCTGAGCCCCGACCAGGCCTGCGAGCACCGTCATTATCCACCGTCCCAGGGGCCTCTGCTTTGGCCCCATGCCGGCTCCTTACCCTCTCCCCCAAGTCCTTCAAACACCTGATTCCTTCTGTTGGCAAGTTGTCACCTCTTTGGAAAGCCCTTTCCTGACTTCCCAGTTTAAATCATGCTCTGAAGTTAATCACGTAACATGGTCATTTTAAATCTGCTTCATAAAGCCCTCAAAATTCAACACCAGAAATGATTGTGTTATTTGTTTCCTTCTTTCTCCTTTGGAGGCAAAGTCTTGCTTGTCCTGTATACTACAGGCTCCAGACACAGTGCTTGGGGCAGAGGACACTTGCTGAATCTTCGGAATCAGTGACCAAATGGCTGCAGCAATGAGGTTTCTGGGACCAGCGGTGAGTGCACCCTGCTGGTGGGTGTCTGCTGGTGACGCTAGCTTCTGGGTGGCCCTCACCACTCCAGTCCACACTCAAGGGGTCTCCTAGGATGACTGCTGTGGGCCGTATGAAGACGGAGTCGACAGGGAGGTAGGGGAAGACATCAGTGTTCCCTGAGTTTTGCTTCTCTTGTATTCTGAATGTCTAGATATTATCAACTATTATCAGTGTGGCCTTGGGACCAGAGGTATCAGCATCACCTGGGAACTCATTAGAAAAGCAAATTCTCAACACATGTGCCCCAGGGTTCACTGCAGCACTATTTACAATAGCCAGGACATGGAAGCAACCTAGATGTCCAACGACAGAGGAATGGATAAAGAAGTTGTACATATAAACAATGAAATATTACTCAGTTGTAAAAGGAACTGTAATGCAGAATTCAGTTATAGTGAGATGGATAAACCTAGAGCCTGTTATCCAGAGTGAAGTACGTCAGAAAAACAAATACCGTACATTAACACATACATATGGCATTTAGAAAACTGGTACTGATAAACCTATCTGCGGGGAAGGAATGGAGATGCAGACATAGGGAACAGATGTTGAGGCATAGCAGGAAAAGGAGAGGGTCGGATGAACTGAGAAAGCAGTTTGGCATATATACACTATCATGTGAGAAATAGCTACTAAAAGCTAGTGGGAAACTGCTGCATAACACAGATTCCAGCCTGGCAATCTGTGACAACGTAGAGGGGTGGGATGAGGGAGTGGAGAGGGAGACTCAAGAGGAAGGGGTGTATATATGTATATTTCATTGCTTTTCAAGGGGACGCTTCTCCAGCACCACCATTTGAGAGCAGCAGGTCACTGGCGCTCAGCCTTCTATATGATCCAACTCTCATATCCATACACGACTACTGGAAAAATCATAGCTTTGACTACATGGACCTTTGTCAGCAAAGTGATGTCTCTGCTTTTTAATATGCTGTCTAGGTTGTCATAGCTTTTCTTCCAAGGAGCAAGCATCTGATAATTTCATGGCTGCAGTCACCATCCACAGTGAATTTGGAGCCTAAGAAAATAAAATCTGTCACTGTTTCCACTTTTTCCTACTTGCCATGATGTGATGGGACCAGATGCCGTGATCTTAATTTTTTGAATACTGAGTTTTAAGCCAGCTTTATCAGTCTCCTCTTTCCCCTTCAAGAGGCTCTTTAGTTCCTCTTTACTTTCTGCCATAAGGTGTCATCTGCATATCAGAGGTTATTGCTATTTCTTCCGGCAATCCTGATTCCAGCTTGTGAGTCATCCAGCCCAGCGTTTCTCATGATGTACTCTGTATATAAATTAAATAAACAAGGTGACAATATACAGCCTAGACATACTCCTTTGCCAATTTTGAACCAGTCCATTGTTCCATGTCCAGTTCTAATTGTTGCTTCTTGACTTGCATCCAGACTTCTCAGGAGGCAGGTCAGGTGGGTCTGGTATTCCTATCTCTTTCAGAATTTTCCACAGTTTATTGCGACCCACACAGTCAAAGGCTTTGGCATAGTCAATAAAGCAGAAGTAGATTTTTTTGTAAATTCCCTGCTTTTTCTATGATCCAATGGATGTTGGCAACTTGATCTCTGGTTACACTGGCTTTTCTAAATCCAGCTTGTACATCTGGAAGTTCTCAGTTCATGTACTGTTGAAGCCTAGCTTGAAGGATTTTGAACATTACCAAAGTGCTAATTAAAACTACAATGAGATATCATCATACACCTGGTAGAATAGTTAAAATAAAATATGGTAATAACACCAAATGCTGGTGAGAAGGAAGAGAAATTGGATCCCTTATGCCTTGCTGGTCAGAATGTAAAACAATTTAGCCATGCTGGAAAGTAATTTGGCAATTTCTTATAAAACTGAAAATAGACTTAACATACTATCCAGTAATTACACTCTTGAGTATTTATCCCAGAGAAATGAAAACTCAAGTTCACAAAACTTGCACACAAATGTTCATATCAGCTTTATTTATTAAGGGTAAGAAAACTGGGAAAAACCCAGATGTCCTCCAGTATGTGAATGTTTAAGAAAACTGTTGCCTGTCCCTACCATGGAATATGACTTGCAGTAAAAAGGAGGAGACTACTGATGTGCACAACGAGTTGGATGGATCTCAGCAGAGTTATGCTGAGTGAAAAGAGCTGGTCTCAAAAGGTTACATATCATATGATTCCATTTGTATAATGTTCAGGGGCTTCCCTGATGGCTCAGTGGTAAAGAATCTGCCTGTCAATGCAGGAGACTCAGGTTTGATCCCTGGGTCAGGAAGATCCCCTGGAGGAGGAAATATCAACCCACTCCAGTATTCTTGCCTGAAGAATCCCATGGCCAGAGGAGCCTGACGGGCTATAGTCCATGGGGTCACAAAAGACTGAGCAACTGAGCACCCACACAGGTATGTACACACACACACATACATCTGCACATGTAAGTGGTGAATTTTGCACAAGTTCCATGCATTGTATCAGGGCCAATTTTCTCCCTGTGCTAGTGTACTAGAGTTACGTAAGATGTTACCGAAACTGGGTGAAGGGGAGGGATATGGAATCTCTCTGTATTGCTTCCGGTCAATGCATGGAATCTACAATTATCACAAAATTAAAAGTTTTTTTTTGACAGTTCAGTTACCCTTGGGGGAAAATATTCCTATATAAGAATAAAGATTCTACAGCATATCCAAACCACTACCACGACTAGGAGGTTGAATGGTCTCGTTAGCCCTATCCTGCAAGAGGAAACTACAGGAAACATGCTTAAGGTGGCCAAGGAAATATTACACCTTTGGTCTAATGGCTGGCTCTCTTCAATAACTATAGATGGGACATTTTTGTCCCTTTTTACCCATGAGGAAATTGAACCTCAGAAATATCACTTGTCCAGGTTATATCTTTAGATTATTAAGCATAAGTCTTGGTTGTAAATTATAGAAATCAGACCCAAGCTTACTAAGGAAAAAGGTGACATTAACTCAAGTAACTAAAAATCCAAGGGATTCAGGCATAGCTTGATCCAAGACCCAAAACCATGCTGTCAGAATTCCACTTCTTAATTTTAGCTCTGCCTTCTTTTGCATTCATTGCATTCCCAGGGAGAATCTCCCCCAATCACAAGAAAGTAACTTCAAGCAGGTTCAGTTCAGTTCAGTCACTCAGTCATGTCTGACTCTGAGTCCCCATGGACTGCAGCATGCCAGGCCTCCCGGTCTATCACCAACTCCTGGAGTTTACTCAAATTCATGTCCATTGAGTCGGTGATGCCATCCAACCATCTCATCCTCTGTTATCCCCTTCTCCTCCTGCCTTCGATCTTTCTTAGCATCAAGGTCTTTTCAAATGAGTCAGCTCATCCCATCATGTGGCCAAAGTATTGGAGTTTCAGCTTCAACATCAGTCCTTCCAATGAATATTCAGGACTGATCTCCTTTAGGATGGACTAGTTGGATCTCCTTGCAGTCCAAGGGACTCTCAAGAGTCTTCTCCAACACCACAGTTCAAAAGCATCAATTCTTCGGTGCTCAGTTTTCTTTATAGTCCAACTCTCACATCCATACATGACTACTGGAAAAACCAAAACCTTGAATAGATGGACCTTTGTTGGCAAAGTAATGTCTCTGCTTTGTAATATGCTATCTAGGTTGGTCATAACTTTCCTTCCAAGGAGTAAGCGTCTTTTAATTTCATGGTTGCAGTCACTATCTGCAGTGATTTTGGAGCCCAAGCAAATAAAGTCTGTCACTGTTTCCATTGTTTCCCCATCTATTTGCCGTGAAGTGATGGGACCAGATGCCATGATCTTAGTTTTCTGAATGTTGAGCTTTAACATTTGTCTATCTAGATCTGATAGTCAGAGTGCCTGATGAACTATGGACAGAGGTTCATGACATTGTACAGGAGACAGGGATCAAGATCATCCCCAAGAAAAAGAAATCCAAAAAAGCAAAATGGCTGTCCGAGGAGGACTTAAAAATAGCTGTGAAAAGAAGAGAAGCAAAAAGCAAAGGAGAAAAGGAAAGATATACCCATTTGAATGCAAAGTTCCAAAGAATAGTAAGGCAAGATAAGAAAGCCTTCCTCAGTGATTGGTGCAAAGAAATAGAGGAAAACAATAGAATGGGAAAGACTAGAGGTTTCTTCAAAAAAAAAATTAGAGATACCAAGGGAATATTTCATGCAAAGATGGGCACAATAAAGAACAGAAATGGCATGGATCTAACAGAAGCAGAAGATATTAAGAAGAGGTGTATCCCAAGAATACACAGAAGAACCGTACAAAAAAGATCTTCATGACCCAGATAATCGCAATGGTGTGATCACTCACCTAGAGCCAGACATCCTGGAATGTGAAGTCAAGTGGGCCTTAGGAAGCATTATTATGAACAAACCTAGTGGAGGTGATGGAATTCCAGTTGAGCTATTTCAAATCGTAAAAAATGATGCTGTGAAAGTGCTGCACTCAATATGCCAGCAAATTTGGAAAACTCAGCAGTGGCCACAGGACTGGAAAAGGTCGGTTTTCATTCCAATCCCAAAGAAAGGCAGTGCCAAAGAATGCTCAAATGCAATACTCAATAGCACTCATCTCACATGCTAGTAAAGTAATGCTCAAAATTCTCCAAGCCAGGCTCCAACAGTATGTGAATGGTGAACTTCCAGATATTCATGCTGGTTTTATAAAAGGTAGAAGAACCAGAGATCAAATTGCCAACATCTGCTGGTTCATCAATAAAGCAACAGAGTTCTTGAAAAACATCTACTTTGCTTTATAGACTATGTCAAGCCGTTGACTGTGTGGATCACAATAAACTGTGGAAATTTCTGAAAGAGATGGGAATACCAGACCACCTGACCTACCTCCTGAGAAATCTGTATACGGGTCAGGAAGCAACAGTTAGAACTGGACGTGGACCATTTGAAACAGAACATGAACATTTGGAACAGACTGGTTCCAAATAGGAAAAGGAGTATGTCAAGGCTGTACATTGTCACCCTGCTTATTTAACTTATATGCAGAGTACATCATGAGAAATGTTGGTCTGGATGAAGCACAAGCTGGAATCAAGATTGCCAGGAGAAATATCAATAACCTCAAGCAGGTTAGCAACCCCAATTAAAAACAAAAAAAAAGAAAAGAAAAACCATCTCTCTTTTCCAGTACTTCCAGAAAAGTCCTAGATTGATTCTGATTGGTCCAGCTGAGTCACATGCCCAGGAGGACAGAGCCTTCTGAATGGTCTGGCCTGGCGTCACACGTGGAGAAGGCAATGGCAACCCACTCCAGTCCTCTTGCCTGGAAAATCCCATGAATGGAGGAGCCTGGTAGGCTACAGTCCATGGGGTCACGAAGAGTCAGACTTGGCTGAGCGACTTCACTTTCACTTTTCACTTTCATGCATTGGAGAAGGAAATGGCAACCCACTCCAGTGTTTGTGCCTGGAGAATCCCAGGGACAGAGGGGCCTGGTGGGCTGCTGTCTATGGGATCGCACAGAGTTGGACACGACTGAAGCGACTTAGCAGCAGCAGCAGCAGGGGTCGCACGCCTGCTCCTGACTGTGTCTCCTGGACTGAGAGCAGAGGACTAGGCCCACAGACAAGAGGCTGAGCACACAGAAAACACACGAGTAGAGATCCCGTAAAATTCTGGGGTGGATCGGAGGTCTTCCCACAAAGGGGCTGGATGAGAGGCAGGAGCTTTCCATCAACACTGGCTCCCCATCCCGCAGACACGCCCTCCTCACCCCCTTCTTGCCCCTTTTGAAGAACTGCATGCTATAAGCCATGCAGCAATCTGAGGACAGCCCTGGAGCTGCTCTCCTAAGTTGCTCTAAGAAACTGAGCCGCATTCCTCCTTAACACACCACAGGCCTGCCTGCTTCACAGAGCCACGAGAAGACAGTGAGTTAGTATAGGCCAAAGGCTTTGCAGCTTGCCTGTGGCAGCCATATGCAATGTGGTTCAGGCTCCCAAGGCCACTTAGGAGCCTGTGGTAGTTCCTCTCCTGCTCTGGCATCATCAGGGCACAGTCCTAATCACTTGATGGTAAGCACCTGCTGACCAGCAGGCCCGGACCCCACCGATGCAGGGAGAAGCTGCGGTGACCCCGCTCCGTGGCCCTCCAGAGCCAGCTCCCCGCGCGGAGCTGCTGAGGGCAGCTCTCTTTTTACTGGGACCCCTCCCATTTCCTGTGTGCTCTTTCATCTGTTCCCAGGAACACCACTCATTAGTCACTCTCACTTTCATCAACTTCTCCTGTTGACACAGTTAAAATTAATGAGGAATTTGTCCTCCTCCAACTAGCTAGCTAGGGCAACAAGCCGACATCCCTCCTCCTTCAAGTGAATCCTGTAGGTAAAATAATGAAAAAGCATGTTTCTCTCTCCCACCCAGCCCCTCTTTGAAAGTTCTTGGCATCTCCAAGTAGAGCCAATATGTAGGAATCAGACCCTTTAATTGCTAGATGATTACCCCAAACTAGCCCAGGCAGACGAATTTGCTGGTGAAGAGGAGGGAGGGCCAGGTGCGGGAAGGAAGCCCAGGGAGGTGGTGGGTGATTGTGTCTAATGAGCATCAGAACAGCTACCTCTGTTGGATTTCCATGGGCAGCAGGCCCCTGGGCAACTGGGCTAAATTATTTCCTGAAACTGGGAGCTTTGAAAAAAAGTAGTTTCACTCAGTCTTGTGGTTTGAAATGCCTAGTATTGACTGCTTCCAAGAGCCTGTGAGGTGGGGGAGAGCCCACCCCTTGAGGCAGGCAGGACAGCCCAGGTGTGTGCCCCCCGCTGCTGTCTAGGGCTCCCAGGTGCCCTGGGCATGTCAATCTCATAGCACACACCTCGTGGGGCCAGATGTCCTCTCCACGTATGTCTCTCCTACAAGAAGATGCGGGTCCTCTGAAGGCAGAGACTGCATCTTTCTCATCTTTGTGAGTCCAGCAGTGCACTTGGCACAAAGTAGGTGCTCAATAAAGATGAGCTGAGCTGAATGGATGTGCTGGCTATGCAGGTACCGTGTGATCACACAGACATGGCTCACACAAGAAGTCAGGTGGCTCAGGGCGCTCCGGGCACCCCTGTGCTTCTGGTGGACTTAACAGGCTACCAAGCAGGCCTCACGGTCCTCTCTCCTCCCTCCCTCATTTATGCTAACACCTCCATTCTTCAAGGCCTGCTGTTCCCTTGATTTCAAAAGGATCACCTGTCCCAGCTGACCGTTGCCAGCGGGACATGTGACTCCTGAGTTGAGGAGCCACCAGACTGAATATCAGGGGCGGTGGGTTAATGCCTTTCTCCTTGTCCACTTCACTGTGACCCGGGAGGCAGATGTACCTGGGAGAATTCAATGAGCAACACCTGATGGAAGCAAACACAAGTGCCCAAACCCGAGGGATAGAAAGTCACCCATCTGAGCTCAGAGCCAGGGCAGAGCTCGAGGGGTGAACAAGGGAAGGACCAGCTGCAGTTCTGAGGCTAAGGAAGATCAGGGTGGAAGAGACACCAGCCAGGAATCTTTGTAATTCTCAAAATGCCCCAGCCCCCCACTGCTTCACTCCCAGAAGAAGGAAAGCCACTCATACCCTGCTTGTCTCAAAAATGAAATACAGTGCTCAGTTGGTTAAAACTTCAGGAAGAAGAAAGCCCTTTAGGTGAGGGTTGCCAGATTGAGCAAACAGAAACACAAGGTGCCCAGTTAAAAGTGAGCTTCAGATAAATGAGGAAAAACATAAGTATAAGTACATCCTGTGTAATACTGGGGTATACTTAGACTAAAAACCACTGCTCATTTATCTCAAAAATCACGTTTAGCCAAGTGGCCTGTACTCTGAACTGGTGACCACCTCTGAGAGGTCAAGGCTGCTGGTACATCTCTGCAGAGTGTTCAGCTTGCAGATAGTGGCCACACGAAAAAAGAATGGGAGGTGGTGGGTGACCCAGCGAGGCTGCAGGGAGTCTGGAGGGAAAGTCACCTGCATCATGGGATTGGTCCGGGGTCACCCACCTCAGAGGAGTGAGAGGGATCAGCAGCCCACAAAGCAAGCACAAAGGTGATCCCCTTGGGAATTATGGAAAATGTGGGAGCAACCTAAAGGGGTCACATTAGGGAAATGGTCTTAAAGTGATGGAATATCAGCCACTAGATAATATGTTCAGGATCAGAGGTTTTTTGTTTTTTTTTTTTTGAAACTTTGAGAAAAGGGGTCACCCTCTCTCTTCCCTCTAAGGAGACCTGAGTTCCCTGTGGCTGGTTCCCCAACATGCCTGGGAAACACGTGGCTAGATAAGGAGGGCTTTGCCCCCCCAGTTATGCTGCAGATAAAAGGCTCTTCAGGTTCAGATCTCAGCTTCGTGGCTTCCCATTTATGCACCCAGAGGAAAGTTACTTAACCATTCTGTCCCTCAAGGTCTCCGTCTCTACATGGAGCTACTGTAAGCCAATCACACAGAGTTCTTGTGAGGGTAAGCGTGCAGTCAACACTCAAGACAGTGCCTGGATATGGGCGGTACCCAGCAGCCCCCATTTCCCATGGGGAAAGCTGAGCACAAAACGGGGGAACTGAATTACAGAACAACACAACCTTGAACTTCAGTGAAAGAAAAGATTAAAGGCAAGCACAGGACTGCTTGGTCATCCTTCTACCCATTTGCTCAGATTTTTTCTTTCCTTTCTGCCACCCTGGGACAGACTCCTTTTGGGCTACTTTCCAAGACCCACTGCAGTGCTGTGAGGAGACTGAGCCAGGGCTGGGCATTAAGCGAGCAGAAGAGAGACTTTATAATTCAGTGACAGAGGGTTACTGGGCTTGAAAGATGGGGTTCCCTGTTGAATCTCAAGTGACCATGGACTAGGCATAGTTGCCAGCTGGGCAGTGTGTGGCATTTGGGTCAAGACCAGAGGCCAAGAGCAGGGGACCAGAAGTGCCCACAGGGTTATACAACAGGTAGTTCATCTTAGATGTCGGGAAACTGAACTGCCCTCAGGCCTCTCAGATAAGCTGTGTTCATTATAAGCACAGCTCTGGAATAAAGGAGGCCGGAACACAGATTGAATAGGCAAGCTCAATGGGATACCAGAAATATTTTTACAGCCAGGCCTCACAGAGACAGGAAAGGACTGCAGAAACTGGAGGGCCTTTTAGCAGGGGCAGGTCAACTGTGTCAGAGAAGGAGCCCTGAGAAGCCCTTTACCATCGATCACTCAGCTCCCAGCTGCTCTTTCGCCGCCCTGTGGTTGCCCACCAATCAGCTGTCAGCTATAGCTATGCCCTTGTCCAATCAGTTGCTGCCTCCAAGTCATGTGATCATGGTTCCAAAATGGCTGGCCAATGTGGGAGCGAAAAATAGAAGAGGACTGTAGATGGGTCAGACACCCCAAAGCCTGTCCTGCCCAAGTCAGCAGGATGAAAAAAGGGGGTCAGAGAATATCAATGTGCCAAGGACAAACTTTCTTGATAGATTGGACTCTGGGGGAGAGTTTGGTGGTAAAACAAGACACTTGAGTCCTATCTGTCACATTTAGGCTTCATTTTCAAGAATCCCTAAAGTTTATCCCATGAACCTCAGAGAACTGAGGCAAACAGTTAAAAAAAATAGCAACAGACGAAATCTGTTCCCCCAAACTCTCATCCAGACAGCTTTGGCCATATTTTCACAAGTCACTCACACATCTTTGAGACAGGCAAGGAATGAGTAACAGCAGGTGGAAGTGATTCTAATGTTACCCAGACATTGCTGCATGGTCTGGCAGTAGGTAAGAGCAATATTTGCTGCACCATCCCTCTAGGCTTAAAAGGTTTATAGGATGTGCCATGTAACTCCAGTGTGCAGCTAGAAGACTGTCCAGTCTCAGAAATTCTGTGATCTTGTCATGAGAAAGTTTACTGAGTTCTGTGACTTAACAGGTAAACAACATTGGATATTTGGGGTGAGGGAGAAGAGAGAATACAGACCAAATAGATACCAAAGACATTAAAAAAGAGAGAGAGATAAGGGAATATATATGCATTTAACATTTACAAAGAAATGGTTACTTTCAAACTTAACTATCAAAGGGGAAAATGTGCTCGGGAGGTAGTCCACATATCCAGATACTGTTTCAGGTACTTTATCTACATCAAGTCACTCATCCCCACAACAATCCTATGAGCAAGGTACTATTTTGATCCCCCTTTACAGATGAGGAGACTGAGGCACAGAGTGGTTAATTCACTTGCCCAAGGTCACAGCTAACAAGTGGCAGAGCTGGGATTCAAATCCTGACAGTCTGGCTTCAGAGTCTATGCTCTGAAGAGCAGTGATCACAAAGGAGCTATAAAGATACATACACTGAATGAAAATAACACAACATATAAAAATGTATGGGATGCAGTTAGTATTTATCCAGCATGTTTTATGTCCTAATGACTTTATGTCCATTATGTCTAAGATGTGGCTTCTATTAATACTTATCTCAATGTGCACAGGAGCACATCCGTACTCAGAGAGGTTAGGTATTCCATGCCAGGTCACACAGCCAGGAGATGGAAGAGCCAGGATGAGGCCAAGTCTCAGTCTAAAACCTGCCTGCCTGCCTATGAGTTCTCTGTACATAAGCAATACAATTCTAAAGTACACTTTCACTTTGATGGGAGGTAATCCATCCACCCAAGAGATAAACTTGGGTGGTGGGGATTCTGGAACGACTTTAGCTTGGGGAGGCATCGTCCAAGCCTCCCTGAAATGATAGCTCATAATTCACTGTTTCCTAAGTCTGGCCCTTCTGCTGGGCAGTTCTCTTTCCACCCATGATGCCTGAGAGAGGAAGGTGGGGCTTGGCATCAGGAGGCAGCGCTTCACAGCACTGACTCCAGCCTGATCGGTTTGTGTGGGAGGCCTCATCACCTCTCCGGAAGGTTTTTGTTCCCACAGGGCTCTGAATATGAAATTCTCTCCTTGGACTCAGGGATAAAAAAGCAATTTTGCTTTGCTTTTTAACCTGAACATTTGGTTTAAAAACCTAATAAGGAATGGAAATTATAACCATCAAGTTAAAGAATACGGGGGTTTAGGACTTGTTTTTTTCTGGCCAAGCTGTGAGCGGAAATCAAAGCTTCCATTCTTCTCCCTAGAGACGGAACCTGGTAGAGTGAGTTTTATTACAATGTTGTTGATAAAGGGCAAGTGGGAAATACTTGGAAATGTGAACAGATACATAATAGGAGGCTGGGGATTTTACAGCATGAAGTCAATGGGCTACATCCTTCTTGAGACTCATGACGATTCTCTTTGCAGGTGGAAGTGAGACAAGGAGAAGGCTGTGCAGATACGTGGAAGCAATGACTTCTGTGCACCAAGCATGCACAGTGAGCTCAAAGGGGAATACACTGCAGGGAGATGGTCCTGCTCACCTCTGATGACTTTAGAAAGCTGGCTGGCCAAGGGAAAGTCAAAGTTAAGCTGTGTCTCTGTTTCCTATTTGGCCAAAATGGGAAAAAAAGTAACAGACGCAGGCATGCATCAGTGGACGATAAACTAGGTATCAGGTTCCAGTTGGACAGCTGGCCTTTTCCATGGGTGGGTGGGCAGGGGATAAAAAATTTTCCTGCATGACTATTTGCTCATGGTTCATACTTTAAAAATAAGGGCTTCCCAGGTGGTTCAGATGGTAAAGAATCCACATACCAATGCGGGAGACGCGGGTTCAATCCCTGGGTCAGCAAGATCTCCTGGAGGAGGAAATGGCAGTCCACTCCAATATCCTTGCCTGGGAAATCCCATGGACAGAGGAGCCTGGTGGGCTACGGTCCAGGGAGTTGCAAAGAGTCAGACACAGCTTAGCGACTAAAATGACAACAAACCCGCATTTATGGTGGGGTCTGTCACTGGTGAGCTGTGACTCAATCACCCTGAGCCCCAATTTCCTCATCTATAAAATGGTGCTGAGAGCAGCTACACCTGAGGGTGACAAGCCCAATCCCAGCTCCCTGACACCTCCTGAGACCTCAAGAGCCGTTTACAGCATAAGAAGGAGGGAAGTCCTTCAGCAACACCCAGCACGACTTTCTAACTCTCCTGAGGGTCGTACCCCTCAGGGGACCAGGTCTCTCCCGCCACTTCTCCACTCTACCTCCCCTCCCCCACCTTTAAGAACATTCTCTTCTTCCTGAGATCTCTGTGCCCTCTGCTCGGTAGATCACTGTCACCTGATATTCAGGCCTCTCTGGTCTCCACCCTACTCTCTCTGGGTGCAGCACCTCAGTGGGGTGAGATCAGGGTTGGTGGGTTTACACGTCATAATGACATATTTTTTCCTGATGCACGACCATGCCATAGGTTGAGGCGATGATTAAAGAAACCACAGACGTAAAAACACTGACAGTAAGCCTGAGACATGGAGCAAACTCAATCAATACTTGTCTCCTTCCCCCTCCCCTACATGCGAAGATCAAACGGGTCTGAAAGCAATTTCAAAGTCGAGCATCTTCCCATGAGAGTGCTGCTCTGATGCTGAGACAAGAGGCTGTAAAGAAATGGTCTAAGCCACTGGGTACCAGGGTCATTTTTCTTAAATGGGCGGATTCCCATGGTGGGGTGGGGCCTCCCTTTTGGAAGGGAGTGTCCCAAAGACGTAGAGATAGTAGGGAGGCAGAGGTGATTTAATGTTAAAAGGGTGAAAAATAAAGAGGAATGGAGGTCTTGGGCATTCAGGGGTTGAGACATTGATGTATGAACCAAAGAAATTCCTCTAGAAGAGTCAGTTAGCCGTGAACTATCCTCGTTTGTGGCTGGAAAACAGCATGGCTGGGGCTATTTGGTGTCTTCAAAGTCCACTAAATACGCTCACGTACATGATTCACTCTCTCCCTCTCATTCTAGAGTTTGCCCTAATGACACAGCAGATCAAACCTAGAAGGAGTGAGAAAGGCAGAGCTTTCTAGATGGCCTGGACTCTTTTTCCATGAAGAAAATGAAATCACGGAGCCCTTGGGGGTAACATCAGTGTTGCTGTTACAAGATGAGGTATGCCCCTCCCCACCCAAAATCACACTGAAGTCCTAACCCCCCAGTGCTCCAGGATGTGACCTTATTTGGCCTTGACAGAGGTAATCAAGTTAAAATGGGATCATTAGGGTAGGCCCCAATCCAGTAAGACTATACTAGAAGAGTACAGGGGTCCATACTACAAGAGGCAACGTGGACACAAACACACAGTAGGGACAGCGCCGTGTGAGTGCGGAGGGACAGGGCCAGGTGAGCGCGGGGGACAGGGCCATGTGAGTGCAGGGGGACAGGGCCATGTGAGCGCGGGGGGACAGGGCCAGGTGAGCGCGGGGGACAGGGCCAGGTGAGCGCGGGGGGACAGGGCCGTGTGAGCGCAGGGGGACAGCGCCGTGTGAACGCGGTGGGACAGGGTCGTGTGAGCACGGGGGACAGGGCCAGGTGAGCGTGGGGGGACAGGGTCAGGTGAACGTGGAGGGACAGGGACAGGGCCAGGTGAACGCAGAGGGACAGGGCCAGGTGAACACGGAGGGAGAGGGCCATGTGAACTCGGAGGGAGAGGGCCGCGTGAGCGCGGAGACGGCCATCTACATGGCAAGGAGAGAGGCCTCAGAAAAAACTAACCCCGTTACACCTTGATCTCAGACTTCCAGCCTGCAGAACTGGAAGAAGGTTAAGTTCTGTTGTTCTGGCAGCCTGAGACTAAACAGTTCCCGCTTGTTGGTGCGGAGGCCACTCGCTGCAGGGACACGAGCATCAGCCCTTTGTCAACGCGTGCTTGGTTGTTCTCTGTCAGTCAAACCTTCCCTCGTCTGGGCTCTGCAGTGACACTCATAAAGATCAAGGGACCCGAAAGGGCGTGCTCCTAGTTCCCCCACCTCAGGGACTTGAAGTCAGGCCAGGCAGTCAGGCGTGGGCACAGCTGCAGGTCGGGGACACACTTCTAGTCTGTGCAGTCCTGCAGGGATGCCCAGAGCACCCGCGGGAAGGAGCACCACGCAGGTGACGTCCGGCTCTCTTTGGATGAGACCTGTTGTGCTGGGTGGGCCAGGAGAGAGGCACCGACTTCCCTGGGTTTTCAGGCAGTTGCAGCTTGGAAAGGGGTCATTGGTTGGGAACCAGCCGTGACAGTGGAGGCCACCTAAGCCTCACCACCATGGAGGAGGCAGGAGTCCGGGGCTAAGAAGGGGATCCTAGAGTCTTGGCCCCGAGGGGCAGGCGTGGGGACATCAGGAAGTCTGCTTCAAGGCCTTTAAAGCAAGCGAAATCGGACTCAGAGGCCTCAGCCTCCGGAACAGGCCACACACTCACTTTCAGTCACGTTGTGGTGGTGGTGTCCAGTCGCTCAGTCATGTCCGACTCTCTGTGACCCCATGGACTGCAGCACACCAGGCTTCCCTGTCCTTCACTGTCTCCCGGAGTTTGCTCAGACCCCTGTCCATTGAGTGGGTGATGAGCCATGTGGGGGGTGGCGTCAGCCCCATCCCCAGGGCTGCACAGGAGCCCGGGAGTCTGTGGCGGGAGAGCCAGGAGGCAGGGGTGAGCCCGCGCCCTCCGGTCTCAGGACCACCCCTGCCTTGCCCACTCTGTACTGCACGGGGACCCTGAGGCGGGCTCTGCTCCTCCCCGTCACGTGGCTGAGCTAGTGCTGGGAGCCCTGGGGTCTGGGGCCAAGCCCCTGAAGGGCACCATGGCCTGCCTCTCTGGAGGTCCCGCCCTCTCACCAGGGAGGGGGGCCCCTTATGGGAGCCTTGGACTCTGTTCCTCCTCAGACCTGAAAGTTACCTCACTCCTTCTCTGTTGTTCGTTCTCTCTCTAATGTTTACTTATTTGGCTGCATTGGTCTTAGTTGCAGTATGTGGCGTCTAGCTCCCTGACCAGGGATCAAACCCAAGCCCCCTGCACTGGGAGCTCGGAGGCTTAGCCACAGGACCACCAAGGAAGTCCCTCTATTATTCTCTGTCTGTCACTTCTCTACCTCTTCCTCTCTCCTGGAACCACCCCCTTTCTCCATCTCCCTCTGAGAAGCTCAGGATCTCCGGAAACAGAAGCCTGTTGACAGCACCTCTTTGCACTCCCCATTCACAGGGACAGACGGGGACCTTGGCCTGAGGCAGCAGCTCATGTCTCGGGACACCGCCCTGAGAGTGGTGCGAGGGAAAGTGAATTGTATGACCACTTGCCTCCTGCCCCAAACCTGGCGGAGTTCGCATTTATAGCTCCAGAGGCAGAGAAGTGGTCCTAGTCCCTTCTTGCATGGATCACATTGTTAACGGAATCCATTCTAGAAGAGCACCTCTGGGCAGCAGCTGATATTCTAGATCCTGACGCATTCTTCTGACAGCTCCATACAGCTTGGGTGTGTGTATGTGTGTTTGTGTTTGGGGGGTTGTGAGCATGTATGTGTATGAGTGTGTGTATGTGAGTGTGTGTGTGTGTGTGTGTGTGGCAAGCCCCTCTGCCTGCTCCATCAACCACCTCTGCCACACCCCGACTCTCAACAAGGGCAGAGCACAGCCATAGAGACCTTCAGCAAGCCCGCCCTTCAGATGGACACCCTCATTTCTACCCCAACAGCAGGGCTGGCTGAGTTCCAGGGCTCCAGAACCATTCTCTTAAGATGTCCTTTCAACACGGCTTCCTCTGGCCCTCCTCTCTCTGAAGTCGTTATTACTCATTAGGTATATTGAGCACAGAGAAAAGTAGGTCAAGGATTAGGAAAAAAAAAAATCATCTCCAGGAGAAGCATTAGTATTGTGGAAAGCTATTTTGAACTTGCATGAGGTTTTTTTAAAGGGGAAATATTTTGTGTAGGGATGGTGGCTGTCACATCTGACTTAGCGATGAACGTGGATCCCTGAGCCTTTCACATGTGAGACGCGTGATCTCAGAATCCCATTTGTAAAGGATAACTTTGCCCAGAGGGTTGAGTGGCCTCTAAATCCAGGTCCTGTACAAGGCAGGCCACCCTGAGAATCCCCGTCTGGACGTGAACAAAGGGACATGAAGACTCCTCATACATGGACAGGAAGAATGAGAGAAGAAAATGTGAACCTAACCTTCTGGATGTGTGCCACCCAGGGCCAGAGGGAGGCTGCTGGGCAGACTACGTGCTGGGGAGCCTTAGAAAGTCAGAGGCTCTAGAAACATTCCAGCTCATTCTGCTCTGACATATACCTGCTCCATGCTGGAAGCTTTGCAGCTGAAATGAGGATAGGATGAGTAGAAGGTACACCAGGATCAAGGCGATAGGTTGTGAGGCATCTGAATTCAAGGATTCATGGATGTGAGAGTTAATTTGGCATCAATTTGGCTGGGCCATGTTCTCAGCTATGTGGTAAACATTCTTCTGGTGGTTTCTGTGAGGGTGGCTTTAGATGCGATGAACACTGAAATCAGTGGATTTTGAGTAAAGCAGACTGCCCTCCACAATGCAGAGAGGCCTCATCCAACCAGTGGATGGTCTGAATAGAACAAAAACCCGACCTCCTATTCAGAAGAGGGGACTCAGGAGACAGATGGCCTTTGGAACTGAACTGCAGCTGCCCTGGTGCTCTACCTGGGCAGGCCCTCCCTACAGATTTGGGACTTGCAAGCTTCTGTAATTATATGCATAACATAGTAGATATAAATAATCTTCCTTTCTCTCTCTCCATACATGTATGTATATGGAGAGAGAGCGCCTCCTGGTTATGAGTTTCTGACTAATGACTATGACTGACTAGTACACTGGAGGAAGACGGCCCTGAGCTGGGGTCTCGCGGAAGGAGGGATACAGTAAGGGGTGCGGCACAGGCCAGAGCCTGGGCACGAGCCCGAGCCTTGGCCCCAGCCGCCCCAGGATGGGGTGCGCACCCGGGCCCTGGGTACTGCAGCTGCCGGCACTCTTGCCTCCCAGGCGTGACCGTGCTGGGCTCTCGGGGTGCTGCCCCGCAGTTTACAGCGTCATCTCAGGCAGTCTTTGGTTTTTCTCTCTTTCACAAAGGGAAGAAGGGAGTGAGCAGAAGGCTGGACTAGCACATCAACATTTGCTGGATGCAACTAGAGGGGTACCATGAGAAAACGTATGGTGCTAAATGCCTGCATTAGAGGAGAGGAAGATTTCCAATTAATAAGTTCCTACTTCATGAAATTGGGGGGGGGGGGAGCACAAAATGAACACAAAGCAAGCAAAAGGAAAAGAGAAATGAATGAAATTGAAAATAGCAAAAAAAATAGAGAAAATTTATTTTAAAAAGGAATGCTGATTTTTCAAAAAACAACCAACAAAATGGATGAGCTCTAGCAATATTGACACTAAAAGTGGAAGAAGATACCAATAATCAATATCAGAAGTGAAATGGAGCATATCAGTATGGATCCTGTAGCCAGTAGAAAAATAATAAGGGAATATTATGCATAACATTAAACACATGGGCTTCCCCAGTGGCTCAGTAGTAAAGAAACTGTCTGCAATGCAGGAGCCACAAGAGACAGGAGTTCAATCCCTGGGTCGGGAAGGTCCCCTGAGGAGGGCATGGCAACCCACTCCAGTATTCTTGCCTGGAGAATCCCATGGACAGAGGAGCCCAGCAGGCTGCAGTCTATGGGATCACAAGGAGTCAGACATGACTGAAGTGACTTAGCACACATATACCTGAAACCAGATGAAGTGGACTGGACTTCTCTGGTGATACAGTAGGTAAGATTCCGCCTGCCAATACAGGGAACACGGGTTTGATCCCTGCTCTGGGAAGATTCCATATGCTTCAGAGGAACTAAGCCCAGGCGCCACAACTACTGAAGACACTGCACCTAATCTGTGCTCCACAACAAGAAAAGCCACTTCCATGAGAAGCTCATGCACCACAAGAAGAGTAGCTCTATTTACAATAGCCAAGGCACAAAAGCAACCTGAGTGTCCATCAACACAGCAATGAATAAAAAAGATGTAGTACATATACACAATGGAATATTACTCAGCCATTAAAAAGAATGAAATAATGCCATTTGCAGCAGCAACACAGGATTGTCATACTGAGTGAAGTAAGTCAGGCAGAGAAGGACATCCCTTACATGTGAAATCTAAAAAGAAATGATACAAATGAATTTACTTGCAAAACAGAAAGAGACTCACAAACTTACAGAATGAACTTATGGTTGCCAGTGTGGGGGGCAAGGTTGGGAGGAAGGGATAGTTAGGGAATTTGGGATGGACATGTACAAACTGCTATATTTCAAATGAATAACCAACAAGGACCTACTATATAGCACAGGGAACTCTGCCCAGCGTTATGTGGCAGCCTGGACGGGAGGGGAGTTTGGGGGAGAATAAAGACATGTATATGATAGCTGAGTCCCTCCACTGAAGTTCACCTGAAACTATCACAACACTGGTTTTTAATCAGCTATACTCCAATACAAAATAAAAAGTTAAAAAAAGGAAGCCCATGCACCCCAGCATGGAGGAGCTCCTGCTCGCCACAGCTGGGGAAAGACTGCACCAACAAAGACAAGCACAACCATAAATTAAACAAATAAAGAGAAACGGACGGATTCTCTCAAAGCTGCGAACTAGCATGTCAGCCAAGATGAAGCTGGTAATCAGAGTAATCCTACAGCCTAATGCAACCTAATCCCAAGGTATATTTTATCACACTAGTAGTTGAAAAGCTTTCCAAAAAGAAATCTCTAGGCCCACAAATTTTCACTAAAAAATTCCGCCAAACATTAACTGGGGGAGAACGGATACATGTGCGTGCACGGCCGAGTCCCTTTGCTGTCCACCCGAAACCATCACAACACTTAACTGGCTCTACCCCAATATAAGATAAAAAGGTTTTCAAAAATTCTACCAAATATTTGAAGAAGAGTTAACACCAATTTTACCCAATCTCCATCAGTATATAGAAAGATGGGAACACTTCTCAGCTCATTTTATGAGGCCAGGACTACCCTAATACTAAAATCAGAAGAATGCTACAAAGAAAACTACAGACTAACAACTTCCATGAAGTGTGATGTTAAAATCCTCAGCAAAAAACTCATGAACCTCATCCAATAACGTATAAAAATAATCATTCTCTATAAACAAGTAGGGTGTCTTTCAGGTATGCAGGGGTGGTTCAAATATTCAAAAAAAATCATGATGTTAGGCTCCATTTCAATAAGCTGAAACAGAAATATATAATCACATCAGTTGACACACAACAAAGTATTTGACACAGTCCAACACCATTCATAATAAAAATCCCAGCAAGTTATGGACAGAGAGGAAGTCACCTCAACTTAGCAAAGAGTTTCTACAAAAAGTCACAACTAATATTCATATGTAATAAAGAAAGTATTTCCTTCTAAAATAAGGAATAAGACAATGATGACTATCCTCATCACTCTTACTCTACATAGAACTGGAAGCTCTGCCCACTGAAAGAAGGCATAAACAAAAAATAAACGGCATATGTTTTGGAAAGGAAGGAATAAAACTATATTTATATATGATACAAAAAATCCTTTCTCTGTAAAAATTCCCCAGGAATCTATGAGAAACCTTCTAGAACTTATGAGTGAATTCAGTAAAGTCATAAGGTACAAAATCAGCAAACAAAAATGGACTACATTTCTAAACACTGACAACATGTGGAAGCTGAAATTAAAAATATGAGGCCATTTATAATCACTGCAAAGAAAATGAAATACTTAGGAAACACTTAACAACACAGCAAAGATGCCAATTCTCTCTAACCCGATCATTTAAAAAATGTTCCATAAGTGAAATCACTGAAATGACAGTGTTAGGAAAGGAGGACAAATTAGTTGGGGGTGGAAGAATGAGGGGTGGGAGAGGTAGGTGTGATTATAAAATAGCAACGGGAGGGATACTTACGACGTTGAAACTTCAACATCTTGACTGTGTGGCGGATACATAAAGCCACTTGGCTGATAAAACGGCATAGGTTCTAACACACACACACACACACACACAAATATAAGGAGAATTCAGGAACCCTGATCAAGCCAGTAGATTGGATCAGTGTCAGTATCCTGGTTGGGATATTATACTGTAGTTTTGCAAAATGTTACTATTGATAAGTGGCAAAATATATATAGGATTTGTTTTCTAGATCAGGGTTCTCAAAATGACTAAAATTTTCTCAAGTTCAAGGACACATGCTTTGGCTCTTTATTTCTCACACATGACTTAGCACAGAACCCTTCACATAGCAGTTTCTCCATGAAACCTGAGAGTTCCCTTATAACTGATGATACCCCCTGATGAACGGCTTCCCACGTGGTGCTAGTGGTAAAGAATCCGTCAGCCAATGCAGGAGATGCAAGAGACGCGAGTTCAATCCCTGGATCGGGAAGATCCCTGGAGAAAGAAGTGGCGACCCACTCGTGTTCTTGCCTGGAAAGAGGAGCCTGGTGGGCGACAGTTCATGAGGTTGCAAAGAGTTGGACACGACTGAGCACACACACTGTACACCATATCTGGGCAATACATGTGCTCATGTTGCTACTGGGTATTCTGGGGCATCCCCTGATGGAGGAGGTATGAAAGATTGTTAGTATCTTCATCAACAAAGACTAGGATAAGCTGAAGCTACATGGTATTTCCCTTTTCCAGGACAATCTTCTGGGACAACCATCGGCATAAGCCCTCAGTACATGCTCAGCACACAGACACATCGAGTACACAGCTGCAAAGACAGTGTTATTACTGTGGTCTGACGGGAGTCCCGAGTAACGGTTCCCATAGCAACCATCAACGAGCCACTTCACATATGTACCTGTCAAATCATTGGACATGACTCATGTTTATAATCCAGCTTCTGCCAAGAGTATGTTTCTTTCTTGCCTTTATCATTTAGCTTATTATCGACGGTATCATGGTTACAATTCAATACATAGTCAATGTTATTTAGTCTCAAGGGACCCTATATAACCCTACACGAGAAATGATTACATTTCAATTCAATTAAAGGAGCATTGGCATTTTCTATACACAAGGCACTGATCTTAGATCTCCAAGGCAACAGAGATGAATAAAGAGGAGTTCCTGCTCTTAGGCAGCTGACAACATCACAAGGAAGGTCTCTGTGCCAATGATGTAGTGAAAGACTGCCTTGGGTACAAGCTGTAAATGAGGACAGATACAATGTGTTGGGGCCTTGGGAGAGACGACTTCCTGTTCAGCAGGTGGGGTGGGGAGGGACTCAGAAGCTTTACTGAGAGATCATGGGCTACAGTGATTAACAGCCTGATCCCCACATCAGCCTACCTATCCCCAGTCCTGGTTTTCCCACTCACCACGGGCCACCTCGGGTCAGTGCCCCATCTTTAGAATCAGGAAAACACTGTCAACAACTCTGGGTCGATATGGAGAATTAAAGGTATATGATCTCCTTATCACAAAGCCTGGCATACAGTAAGGGCTCCATTAATGTTGGCTATTATTATTCAGCTGGTAGGGAAAAGAAGACGATCCCCTCTTCTCTAAGGGATCTTCCCAACCCAGGGATTGAACCCATGTCTCTTGCACTGCAGACAGACTCTTTATGGTCTGAGCCATCAGGGAAGCCCGTAGTGGGGGCAAAAAAGGTGAATAAGAGTTAAGACCTCTTCTTGAGCTGCTCTCCATCAAAGGGGGGGCGATAGACACGTGTGCAGATAGACTACAGGGCAGCGGGACCCGTGTTATTACAGAGCGGAAGAGACCAGCATGGATCTCACTCAGGAGGCTATAGGGAGCCACCAGCAGATGCTGCGTGGTCATCACGGTGGTTTTCACCACTGCCTAAAATGGGTTTTACTCCGTCGACACCAGCTTCTGTACCAGCCGTTTGTCAAAGACGAACACGCTTGGGCTGAGCCAGCTGATCGCCTGCGCCCCGGTCACTGTGTTCATCTCCTTGCCCTCGGCTGTCTGCAAAGTTGCAGGAGGAGGACTGCTTCATCTGGACTCTCTGGTGGGATCTCTCTTCTCCTGGTTCCCCAGGACAAGTGCGGTCACAGAGGGGGGCCAGCTGAGGACCCTTCCTCACCATATCCCCCTTCAGACACCAGTGCATCAGCTGGCCCCGAGCTCACCACGCTTGGTCTGAGAACAGGGTCAGTGCATTACTGCTTCTTATCTCAAGGAAGGGTCCCCATTTCCTGGGGGGGGGGGGGCGGGGCGGGGGAGGTCATGGAGGCAGAGAGATTGTATCTTGCAGCTCAAAGCATCTTTTTCCTCCTTGCTTTGAGTCAGGTTTGCGGGCAGGGAGGCTGTGACACAGAACACGCCTTCCGTGGATGTAACCACTGTGCTGTGGCCCAGGCCGTGTCAAGGTACAAGCCCTGTGTCCAATAGCCCCACCTCGGACCCTGGAACTGGGCAGAGCCGGGGTGGTCAGTTCTGGTGTCTGCCCAGAGTCATCACTTACTAATAGAATCTGAGGTGAAAACTTTGAGCATCATCAGTTTGAAACACTAGTAAATTCTGTTCAAACAGTAATAAAGAGATTTTTTTTTTTTCAAAAGGAGTAAGACAGTGAGAAGGTGTGTGTGTACCTGCTTTGATGACTGACGTGTGTAGGAAACCTGGGGAGGGGTCGGAGGCCCCCACGAAGCCCACCTCCCGCCGGAGACCAGGAGCAGTAGCTGCAGGTAAAGCAGTTGTGAGGATACTGCTGCTGAAGCTTTTTCACCTGAGATCTAGAGGAGGGCAGAAGCTGTCGGAATGAGCACAAGGAAGAGGAGAACCTCCAGGGAGAGCTTCCAGATCCTGTTCCAGAGCACCTCACGGGGGGTCGGAAGATGACGTACCACTGCCCAGAGCCCAGGGGTCTGTAGGCAGAGTGGGGGCTGCCCTGCGTCCCCAGACTTCAGCATGTGGCGGTGGGGTGGGTGGACTTAGGGCAGGAAAACTGGGGCTCTCCTCTCCAAGCTGGGGGCATGCAGGAGGCAAGCCCAGGGTCAAGAGCTGGAGTATTTTCTCCAGGTGTGAAGGGAGATTCCTGGTTCAGAGAGAGAAGATCCCAGGCCTAGAGTCTCTGAAGGTCCTCACAAAGCACCCCTGAGGAGCAAGCCTTACAGCTGAGGTGAAGGGCTACAGCCCAGATGCGGTGAGACTAGCCTCCCTGCCCTTAAGCAGCCCCGGGGGCCCAGCACGGTTCCAGCCTCCTGTCACCCTGTTGGTGTCCAGGCCCAGGAGACCATCTGCCTCTGAACACAACTCCCCAGCTTCAGGGACTCTGCCAGTTCTTTCTCATCCTGTTCTGGAAAGTCATGAAAACTGCTTACATTGTTTCAGTCCAAACCCCATTTTGGAGCTTTAAATGTTCTTGGCTTGTTTAAAAAATAACAATCTGGAGTTTCTAGGTGGTCCATGGGTTAAGAATCTGCCTGGCAATGCAGGGCACATGGGTTTGATCCCAGGTCCAGGAAGATCCCACATGCCACAGGGCAACTAAGCCTGTGCACCACAACTACTGAAGTCCGCGCTCCCTTGAGCCTGTGCTCTGCAACAAAGGAAGCCCCTGCAATGAGAAGCCTGCACACTGCAGCTAAGAGAAGCCTCCACTAGCTGCAACTAGAGAAAGCCCATGCACAGCAATGAAGGCCCAGCACAGTCAATAAATAAATAAATTTTTAAAAACTAAAAAGTACCAATCTGCCCTCCTGGAGTCAGAGGAAGTACTGACTGCTTAAAGGCAACACTTCCGTGCCCTCCCCAGTGATGCACAGTTCACACCTGGGGGGTTAAAAGGAGACAAAGCCACATCTGAAGGTGACCAAGATGTTGAAGGTGCCAGAAACCACACTGCAGGAGGACACCCTGCCCCCCACCCCCGTGCAGCTGAGTGACGGGAAGATTGGGGTGTGCTGTCCAAGGACTCAGGGTTTGGGTAGAAGGGGAGGATGCTCCCCCTTGGCTCCACGGGTGGGAACAGGACCAACAACCTGGGGTTTGGAGAATCGATGTCAGTGTCACCTAAGTGGGCCTTGAACCCCTGTCCTGGGTTTCCACAGGGGAGTGGGGTCACTTGCACACACTTGTCCCAAGAAGGATGATGTCTGTACAGGAGGGTGTGCGGGGAGCTTCAGGCACGGAGAAGACCGTGATGGGAACTGAGTAAGGACGGGGCACCGCTGGGTCTAGCAGATCAGCCCACCCACCTGGGTCTCAGACCTTCACCATGAAGCCACCTGCCCCTGAATGCCCACCACTCCTTGAGTCTGGGTGGACCTGCACATTCAGGCCCGCAGTCCAGGGCCCCTGGGGGGGAGCTCCCACTCGGGCGGGAGGCTGGGCTCAATAACCATCCCTCCACAAGTACCCCCACAGAACTGAAAGGCCACGATCCATCCACTTGATCTCAGTCAGCTCCAAGCAAGGTGAGTGGGGTCAACAGTCATACAGTTCTGGGCTCCAAACACGTGTGCCTTCTCTCATCTGTCCACAGCTGCGAGCTCCAGAAGAATGATTCCAGGCCCTTCTCTCACTCTTCCTGCGTCTACACTGAACCCTGGTCTTTCCCTGAGGTTTCCTGCTCCATGGAATGCAGCTGCCGGCACCACCGCCCCAACCCCCTGCATCCAGCCTGCACCATCCAGGGGCTCCTTCAGCCGCCGTCTGGGCTCTGGGACCACTGGGCTCGCAGGGGTCAGACACACTCCCTTTCTGCTCAGGTTTGCATGGGTGATCCACTGACCTACTTTTCTGTGCGGCCTGGCATCACTCAGCATCAGTGCAGTCAAAATGCCCCTCCTCCACAGATCTGTGATGTCTATAGTCTATGACAGGAAACACAAGGGTAACGGCCCTACAGATAAAAATATAATGCACTGAGGTGTTCACAGCCACTGGGCTGCTTCTGTTTAATTGCACAGACATCATTTATCATGAGAGATGTGACAAATCCATCTTGGTGTTTTTCCAGCTTATAGGTCTGTGTTCTCTCAAGCATGTCCATTAGGTTTACTTCTCCCACTTTCAGATTTAAATGAAAACAAATTGGCTCATTTACCCTGAGATTCTCAGCCTGACAGAGATGGAAAGTCTGTGTGTGTGTGTATGCACATGCACATGTGTGCACACACTATATTTGCTTGGCCTCAGTGGTTTGGGATGTCTGGATGGAGCAGCTCAATTCAAAAAGCAAGAAATTTCCAGAATGTCTTCAGTCGTTTACACAAAACAGAGTCTGAAATAGCTCTGGAAAGAAGCTCATTGATAAAGCGAGCACCACAGACAAAGCCGAGTCAGCTAGGCTGCCTGCTGCAAACGTCACCGCGTCACACAGAATTTATATCTTCACAGAGAACGGCCACCAACCATGGAACTATGTTATGCTGCCTGTGTTGAGTGGTCTGGAAGAAGAAGCTGCTGGGGCAGGAAGGCAGATGGGATTCAGAACAGGGATGTGCAGACAGGATTGGAGCATGGAGTTAGCCTTGCATCAGGAAGAAAGATGGGGTGGTTGGGCGCCTGGGGTGGAGAGGAGGAGGCCAGGCCAGGCCAGGGCCCCTCGAGCCCCCTTCAGGAAGGGGTATGCAGGCAGGGAGGCTCTGCAGGGAGAGGGAGAGATGCTCTCCACTGGAGATGCTTCCCTCCTTTTAAATTTACTCTTCTTTCAAAATCAGATGAGTAAAAGGGACTTCCCTAGTGGTCCAGTGGTTAAGGCTTCGCCTTCCAATGCAGGAGGTGCGGGTTTGATCCCTGGTTGGGGAGCTAGGATCCCACATGTCTCCTGGCCAAAAAACCAAAATATAAAACAGAAACAATATGGAAACAAATTCAGTGAAGACTTTAAAAATGGTCCACATTAAAAAAAAAATCACAGGAGTGATGCATGGACACCTGAGACAGTAGGAAAGGAAGGCCCCTTTCACTCCTGCAGACCCAGTCCCTAACCCTCTGGTTTGGATTTTCCCAGAAACCTCCATGCATTTACATGTCAGTTTGTTGCACTTCACAGATGCTGTGCTTTTTAGCAATTGCAGGTTCGTGGCAACCCACTGCTGAGCAAATCTTTCGGTGCCATTTTTCTAACCCCATTCCCTCACTTCATGTCTCTGTGTCACATCTGGATAATTCTCACCATGTTTCAAATATTTTCACTATTGTTATATTTGTATGGTGATTGGTAACCAGTGATTCTTTGATGTTACTATTGCAAAAGTTATGACTGGCTGAAAGCTCAGAGGATGGTTAGCATGTTTTCAGTTCAGTTCAGTCGCTCAGTCGTGTCCGACTCTGCGACTCCATGAATCGCAGCACGCCAGGCTTCCCTGTCCATCACCAACTCCCGGGGTTTACTCAAACTCAAGCCCATTGAGTTGGTGATGCCATCCAGCCATCTCATCCTCTGTTGTCCCCTTCTCCTCCTGCCCCCAATCCCTCCCAGCATCAGGGTCTTTTCCAATGAGTCAACTCTTTGCATGAGGTGGCCAAAGTACTGGAGTTTCAGCTTCAGCATCAGTCCTTCCAGTGAACACCCAGGACTTATCTCCTTCAGGATGGACTGGTTGGATCTCCTTGCAGTCCAAGGGACTCTCAAGAGTCTTCTCCAACACCACACTTCAAAAGCATCAATTTTTCAGTGCTCAGCTTTCTTCACAGTCCAACTCTCACATCCATACATGACTACTGGAAAAACCATAGCCTTGACCAGACGGACCTTTGTTGGCAAAGTAATGTCTCTGCTTTTTAATATGCCGTCTAGGTTGGTCATAACTTTCCTTCCAAGGAGTAAGCGTCTTTTAATTTCATGGCTGCAATCACCATCTGCAGTGATTTTGGAGCCCCCAAAAATAAAGTCTGACACAGTTTCTGCTGTCTCCCCATCTATTTCCCATGAAGTGATGGGACCGGATGCCATGATCTTGGTTTTCCAAAATGTTGAGCTTTAAGCCAACTTTTTCACTCCCCTCTTTCACTTTCATCAAGAGGCATTTTAGTTCCTCTTCACTCTCTGCCATAAGGGTGGTGTCATCTGCATATCTGAGGTTATTGATATTTCTCCTGGCAATCTTGATTCCAGCTTGTGCTTCCTCCAGTGCAGCGTTTCTCATGATGTACTCTGCATAGAAGTTAAATAAGCAGGGTGACAATATACAGCCTTGACGTGATAGGCGTGACTAATAAATAAATTGAGTGGTAAAATTTAGGAGAGGAGTTTTCAGTCTTTGTGTAGGGAGACCATGGATGGGTTCCAAGGTATCTGGAAGCCCTAAAAGTGCACATGTTTGAGACTGCCAAGTGTGTGATGATGTAGGGACTTGATCTGCAGAACGTTGGTTTCTTAACCTCCTAGAAGTTATCCATCGCTGGATCGGGGTGTTTGCTTAAACTAACCTAGGCCATGCACTGTGCCGGCCCTGCCAACCCCTAGCAGGGAAAATGAATCAGTTTAGAAGAAAAAGTTGGTCAGACTAGAGGTCGGGAGGCAGTGCGTTCCGGCGGCAGTGCGTTCTGGCGAAGGGGCCGGAGCCGGGATGGGGCTGGGGGCAGAGGGGAGCTGCCACAATGCCCAGTGACCTGCACAGCCTCCAAACCGTGGCCAGACTCTTCCCTCATCCTGATCAGCACCTCGGAGGCCTGCCCACCCCCAAGCTGCACGTGGAAAACCTCCGTACCTGTAAACTGTTACCAAATGGCGGCTGCTGCTTTGTTTTTCTGACTTGCCCATCTCTCCACCTCCCAATCCTGTACTGATGATGGGGTCCGAAGGGAGAAGAGAGAAACATGAGGCTGGGCCATGATGAATGAAGTTGCCGAGGGCAACACTGAGGTCTCTAAGGTGCAAGGAGGCTCCAGAAATCCTGCCAAGAAGAGGTGCCCAGCTGAAGGCAGTGTAACCTTCAGCTGTAGGCTGCCCCCAGCCCCGGGGCCGCACCCCCAGCCATTCCTCCTGAAGCAGCCTCGCCACCCAGTGTTACGGGAAGATCAGGCAACGCCTTGAGTAGCGGGCCCCCTCCTGTCCGTGGGGACTGGTACTGCCCAACAGCCAGTCTCTCATCCACCTACCCCTGCCAGCTCCTCAGGGCTCTGGACTCAAAGAGTCTGGATAACACCCAGCTCTCCAGTCTGCCGTCAAGGTACTTTTCTGACAACTCAGTGGCTTTGAAAATTCAGGGTGAAGGATACAGTAAGTGGTTAAATGTTAATATTCATATTGAATTATAAATCCAATGCATGGACTTCGCTGGTGGTACAGTGGGTAATGATCCCCCTGCCAATGCAAGGGACGTGGATTCAGTCCCTGACCCGGGAAGATCCTATATGCCCTGAAGCAACTCAGCCCATTGCCCCAGCTCCCAAGCCTGTGCCCTAGAGCCCAGGAGCCGTGACTACTGAAGCCCCTGTACCTGGAGCTTGTTCTCTGCAACAAGAGAAGCCACTGGAGCCCTGCACCACAATGAAGAGAAGCCCTCACTCCCCACAACCAGCCTGTGTGCAGCCACAGACCCAGTGCAGCCAATAAAATAAATAAGTAAAAATAGATCAATCCAACATGGCATAATGACAGAAAGCATGGACCTGCGGCAGACGGCCCGAGCACCTGTCCTTAGCCCCACACTGACTGGGCTCTCAGGGGAGCTCCTGCCTCCTGCGGCCTCAGTTGCCCGTCAGTAGGGCAGCTGCTCCCTGTGACGGAAAGCCCTGGCTGTTTGCCCTTCTCTGCACCCTCCACCCGTGGCCGGGCAGGGGCTGGCATGGGACCACACTCCCAGTCTGCCCAGTGGCAGGGACCTGTGGCTCCATCCTCCCCCACGGGAGGAGGGGATGGTCACAGGCTGTTTTCAGGTGTCTCCCTCCACACTCTGTTCTCTGCTTCCAAGTGCCCAGCAGCAGTGACCAGAGCCACTCTGGAAGGCACACACAGACCAGAGCAGAGTAGCCCTTGGCCCCACCACGCCGCCTTCCACCTGGAACTCAGATCGTCACAGGGTGGGAAAGGAGTCTTCAAGCTGGTGAGAGTGGTTGTGTTTCTGCCTCTGTGTCTTGAAGCAGCACTGTTACCCTCACTAAAACCCTAGTTCTCAGAGGTGTGGGGAGCATTCAATGTGATCACAAATACACAGGAATTAGGACAAAATCACTGCAGGTGATGACTGCAGCCATGAAATTAAAAGACGCCTACTCCTTGGAAGGAAAGTTATGACCAACCTGGACAGCATATTAAAAAGCAGACAGTACTTTGCCAACAAAGGTCCATCTAGTCAAGGCTATGGTTTTCCCAGTAGTCATGTACGGATGTGAGAGTTGGACTATAAATAAAGCTGAGCACCGAAGAATTGATGCTTTTGAACTGTGGTGTTGGAGAAGACTCTTGAGAGTCCCTTGGACTGCAAGGAGATCCAACCAGTCCATCCTAAAGGAAATCAGTCCTGGGTGTTCATTGGAAGGACTGATGTTGAAGCTGAAACTCCCATACTTGGGCCACCTGATGGGAAGAGCTGACTCATTTGAAAAGACCGTGATGCTGGGAAAGATTGAAGGCAGAGGAGAAGGGGACAACGGAGCATGAGATGGCTGGATGGCATCACTGACTCAATGGACATGAGTTTGGGTGGACTCCGGGAGTTGGTGATGGACAGGGAGGCCTGGTGTGCTGTCTTCATGGGGTCACAAAGAGTCGGACACGACTGAGAGGGTTAACTGAACTGAACTGGCTGTGTGTGTGTTAGCAAAGAGAACTGGTGATGAAAATAACACAATACTGTCGTGTTATTATGAGGCAGGCGTGTATGAAAAATCACTCAGTATCTCTCAGTGCAGCACAGCGCAGCGCCAAGGCCGCGTGAGGCCAAGTCCCCCTCGTCCAGTCTGTGATGCCGCCGCCCACACAGCCTGCAGCTGCTTGGTGATACCGGGCAGAACAGCACGTGAGGGGCTTCCCTGGTGGCGCAGATGCAAAGACTCTGCCTGCAACGCAGGAGACCTGGGTTCGATCCCTGGGTTGGGAAGGCCCACTGGAGAAGGGAATGGCTACCCACTCCAGAATTGTTGCCTAGAGAACTCCGCGGGCAGAGGAGCCTGGTGGGCTCCATGGGGTCGCAAAGAGTTGGACATGACTAAAGCAACAGCAAAGCATGTGATACTATGAATTAACTGTCTTTGGTTAAAGAAGTTTTATGTGATGAGTAAAACAGTGTAACTCTACCCAGGAAGTTCCCAAGAAGGCTGATTACAAACTTTCACCAGAAAGACAGGAACGCAGTGATAATTACCACACTGGATGACTTTACAGTGACCTAGAGATATAACTGTGAAGAAAGAAAATCAGTCAACGCACCACACCGTCTTCTGAGTGTGACTGTGGTATTTCTCGGTGTCCATCTTCTTTCCCGGTTGTCCACTCTTACGCTGGTGCTCTGGGTAAGAGCATTTCCAGAAAATCCTGGGTGTTCATGACCCCCGTAGAGCACACAGCCCCCAGGGCTCTGGGGTGGCAGCTCCCCTGGGTGCCTGGGTCCTGGAGGGGAGCAGGGAGAAGGCAGCCGGAGGGGATGGCAGTTGGGCTACGGGACCACGGACTTGCCAGGAGCCTTTGTGAGTGCGAGGAGGTGCTGCAGACTCTGTGTGATGGTCCCGTGGAGACAGGGGTCCCTGCTGTCAATCACAGTTCGTGGACATGCAGGGCCCAGCGGGGGCCACTGGGGTCCCCCGTGTCCATCCCTGCTTTGAACAAGAAACACCTGAGCTACTTCCAGCTCCCCTGGCTAAGGACAAGGCCTCCTACTCCCCAGCCATGGACCTGAGCCGGAGACACGCTCCTGGACTCACCGAGGGGGCAGGGAGGCTGCCAGCCCACCACCCACAAAAGCCCAACCAGGGCACCGCCCACATCACACCGGGATCTGAGAACGAGCCTGAGACGTCCATGTGGAGCCGGGTAGACGAAGGACCTGGGAGCTGCCTGACTCCCCGCCTGAGCCTCCGGGCCTCACCAGGTGCCTGGGTGACACGGCTCTCCCCACACGTTTGAGGCACCCGCTAAGTGAGCAGAGGGCTGGCCAGCAGGTGGGCCCAGGGGGCCTGGTTCTGCCTCTCGCAGGGGACACGGCCTCAGTCTGGGCCTTTCCTCTCTCAGGCCTCAGTACTCAGATCACTTCAGGGGCAAGAGGCAGACTGACCTAACGGAGCCTTTGACGGACTAGAGCGGAGGTAGGCAAAACGCTTAGCCCAGAGGCTTGCACGGTGTCTGCTCCACAAGCAGGGGCCTGTCCCGGGTGGTCCCACTCACCATCCTGGAGTGATTCCAGCTCCCTCTTCCACGTTCACAAGTGTGCCAGTGTGAGTGACAAGTGACATGACTGCCCATAGCCAGGTGGTGATGATGGTCGTAACGACCAGCAGGGGCAGGGGGTAGTCAGGGACTGGGGGCGGGGCGCTCCCCGCGTGCAAACTTGAGCTGACTGGCTGCTCTGAGCGGGTCACCCCTTCGCCCTCGCATCACTCAGCTGCCCCAGGCACGGTGGAGAAGCCATGTAGGTCATCGCAGGTAGAAGAGATCAAACCACAGAGACTATATACAGGGTGTTTTGTCTGGGAGAGATTCTGTCCTCATGGAGGCTCCTGGTCCTACAGAAGGACAGGAGGGAATAAGGCGGGATCAGGACAGGAACAGCAGGGTGTGGAGGCCCCCGGGGTGCAGACGCCGGCAAGCTTGCTCACACAAACCCAGGAGGCTCAGGCAAGCGCTGGGGCTGGGCTTCTGGAGGGCACCTGAGGACCAATCCAAAACCTTCTTCCTAATACCGGTTTCTCTCAAGGACCTCCCTTAGTTCTCTTCTCGGCAAGGCGCATCACAGAGTCACAGATGATGATGATCATGGCAGGCAAGTGCTGGGCAGAACCCCTCGGTAACTCGGATGCAGCAGCCGCATCTCAAAAACTGGGAGATGGGATGTGAAAGATGAAGACGAAGGTGTTCTAAGGGCCTCCCAGTTAGACAGGGCGGGGCTGGGCTTGAACTGGGTCCCGCCAGCTCCAGGGCAGCCCTCCAGACCTGGAGAGGGCCCTGTCAGAATGGAAGGTTGCAGCCCTTCGACAGCCCAGCCCTGGAATAAGTCTGACAGTCAGGTGTGAAAAGACCAAGAAAGGCAACCCTCTGCAGGAGGGGAGGGAAGCCTGGCCTGCACAGCGCATTCTGCAGAGACGAGAGCTGGGGTTGAGTCTCCTGGTCCCCTCCGGGCTGGTGGACACCCTTCTCAGGGGTGATAAAAGCTATACCCAGCATCAATGAGCTCACGCTAGATGACAAGCTCCAGGTCTGGTGCCTCAGTCCAGTTTCCCTCTAATCCTCACAGGAACCTCACGGACTAGGTGTATCTGAGCACACGCAGGAGCACCACTGCAGAGTCTGGGCCAGCTCCACCTCACACACAGAAACCCAGTGCCCAGAAGTTTCAAGGAGGCAGAATGCGCTTTAACTCGGGGCAACAATTTAACCCGCTCTGAGTGTGAAGTGGGGGCAAACTTCCAACTGCAGGTCATGGGGATTTTGGAGCTGTGAGTCCTGGATGAGCATGAACCACTGATAGTCAAGTGTCGGGCAAAGCCCCTCAGTAACCTAGATGCAGTGGCCATCACAGATGGCCAAACCACAAACCACGCCAAAAGGGTGGCTTTTGGAGCCATGAGTCCTGAGCGAGCACAAACCTTTCTGGTCAGCTTGTTTCTCAGCTCGAACTGTGAGTGTGTGTGTGTGTGTGTGTGTGTGCGTGTGTGTGTGTGTGTGTGTGTGTGTGTGTGTGTGTGTGTGTGTGTGTGTGTGTGTGTGTGTGTGTGTGTGTGTGTGATGAACAGTCAAGTCTATCAAAGGAAACCACAGAATGTGAAAATTACTTTTTCTCTCCAGGAGAGAAGCATCAGGGATTACAAAAGTCTATTAATGGGGATAACCTGCAGGAAGGAGGTCAGGTCTCCAGCTTTGGCCTTGGGACGCAGGAGGGAACTGGGAGAAGGAGGGTGTGCCCCAGAGGCATCCGAGAACAGGCCGCGTCAGAGCCTCCTTGTGTCACAGGCGTAGTGGGCAAGGCCCTGAACGGAACGGTGGTAGGAGCCACCTCCAGCTCCCGGGGCTGGGGCAGGCGGTGGGGGTGAGGGCAGGGCAGGCAGATCCGGGGGAACAGGGAGATTATTCAGGCAGGGGTTCCCACACAAAGACCCAGCTACCTGGCTGGCAGCAAGGTGACCAGTTGCCAGGACTGAGGGCCAAGATGCACGGGAGACCCATTTCCACATGAGGAGCTCCCCCAGGGTCCCCTTACTCAGGCTGGTGAGAGCTGAGGACGGTGCTGGGGCCATGGAGAGGTGTGGGAGCAAGGCGGGAGGTGGGTGACCTGGCAGGTCCCACCTGAGAACTCAGTGTTGCTCTGGACACCACGCAGGTAAAACCCTGCCCTGGGGCTGGGCAGGACAGGATTGCCCAAGCACTGATGTTCAGAGGGGCCCCAGGTCCCCAGCCTCCAGAATGCTCCAACGACTTCTGTGCAAAACCTCTGCAAATGGTCCCCTTGTTTGTACTTCCAACAAGAATTGCTTTCCCCCAAAGTAGGTCAGGAGCTCCTGGGAAACTTCTTGGGAAACTTGCAAAATCTGACTTTGATCTTTCCATCTCCAAGTTCAAAGAGCATGAATAAGTTCATTGGAAGAAAAAATTTGATTTTTTTTTTTAATCAACCATGCTTGGCAGGAAGGGAACTAAAAACTGAAGCAGTCTAGGGAACCCCCCAGCAGACGCTCACTCGCTGCTGGCTGCTCCCCCCGCTGCCGGCAGTGGGGCATGTGTGGCCCTGGACACACGATCCAGCAAGTTCCCTGTGTTGCCAGCCTTGGCCCTGCCCCTGTGATGAGGACCAGCATGTGCACTGTCTTCGAAACTGCCTTTCCCCGTGAGTCACAAGGACGATATGTTATCTCAGTGAGTATCAGATGCCTTCTCTGTGATGGACAGGTTTCTGCATCCCTTTCTACTAGAAAGAGGAGACCGGGCAATTCCAGCTGGAAGGCAGGCGTCATTTCACTCCTGGCTCAGGGCTCACGATAGGAGTAGCAGTCTGAGCCAAGCAGGAATTCAGATCCTTGAGAAGCAGGACCACATCTGGCTTGCTCTGCACCCTCAGCAGTATCTTGCCCAGGTCCTGGTGCAGTCTGTTTTCGGTGCAGGACTGCTAAATAAGTGGACGAGGGAACACAGCTCGTGGCCTTGGAGTTAGCATGACAGTATTTGCCCTGGAGGTTTCGACTCATCTGTCAGGGGTGGATTGGGCCCTGCCTCTTGCCAACTTCTGGGACTCCTCTTGATCTTGCCTGAATAGCATCTGCCCCTCTTCTGACCTTCTTCAGGAAGCAGCACCCTGATTTTCCAGTAATGTTCCATCTCTTTCCTGTTCTGGATCAAATTCTTCTGATTTGGGTGGGCCTGAACACCCTAGGCTCCAGTGGACATGTGACCCAATCTGGAAAATCACAAAATCAAGTGAGTGACTTATCACAATTTCCATTTCTGGAGGCAAAGGACTCCTGCGTTAGAAAATTATTTTATCAAAATACATCCAGATGGCAATATTCATAATAAATGGCCTTCAATGGCTTTGGCCTCACTCCATATAGATGTCAGTGGATGATTATGGCAGTGGACCCCGGTGACCTCATCCTCAGACATCATAGAACATTTACACAGATGAGCAGGTGGGAAGAAATCAGATTCCAGCTTATGCCGGTATGACATCCAGGGAAGGCATGCTCCTTTGTGATGCTTGGACCACAGTTGGCTACAAGGAGGTGCATTTCAAAGTCTGTGCAGCAATCAGGGTGTAACTGATAATGTGTCTTGAGATCTCACTCTTCACACACACGTATTAACTTAAACCAGAGAAAAGCTGCCTCTCCCACAGCTTGGTCAACTTGCCGACTTGGGAATGAGGTTCTTGGAAAGTCTGATTTCCTTGCCTATGCATCTCCTCACTCCTGGCCAGGTCCTAAGCTTCTGGTTGGGGTGATGCCGACAGTTTGGTTCAGTTCCCAGCTGGGCATGGTCTCTGCTGGCTCCGTGGTCCGGAAGGCCCTGATCCACAACCGGGGAGTGGTGTCATCGCTTACGTGTACATTTTACATTACATTTCACCGTTTACATATGAGAACTCACCAAGGTCGGCTACTGCTGGGTGGCGGACCAGGCACGAAGCCCCAGAGTGTCTGATGCTCAGCCGGGTCCATCTGGAGTCACCTCTGTTCCAGGGCAAGTGGATTCAAGTAGCTGCTTCACTGGGCTGAGTGAAGGGGCATTGGAATCATCTTCTGAAACAGCCCCTGGAGTCAACAAGACTGTGACCCGATTCGGGGCCCACAGTCGGGGTCTGAACGAGGCGCTCTGCACCCTCTGGGCTCAGCAGCATCAGCCTCTAGGTGGGACAAGAGGGAGAGGGTCCCCAGGAGTCTGTCTCGGGCAGTCACCCCAGTGTGGAGCCTCCATGGAGAGGATTCCATCCAAAAGGGCTTCCTATGCTGGAATACCTATCATCCTCATTCCTTGGAAATGCTGCAAAAATGAAAACAGAAGTGGAGTTAAGTTGCATCCTTCTCGTTGGAACACGCCAGTTCTTTGGATTTGCCAGACTTCGTTTCTAGGTAAAAGGATTGCTGGTTTGGGACTTGCAATTATTCCCTGAAACCAAAAGATGACGCAATTGGAGATTTGCCTGGTAAAATCTTCTTTTATCCGGTAATTTTTTTTTTTTTTTTAACTAATGCTAGTCATCTCTAAATTGGAAATGGGGGATGAGGGTGCGAGAGGCATAGAGCTTAGCTACTGACAAAGCCAGGGATTGGAGGTCTCTGGGAGTCTGATTTCCAGGCCGTCCAAACAGAGCAGGGACACGGCCCCACCCCCTGCTCCCCTGCTGGGTGTCTCAGAAGACGTCTGAGTGGGTGGATGCTGACATGAGTGTCCCCTACCTGGAGAGCAAAACTCGAACACCACATAGTTATGGGTACACCTCTGGAGTACATGGAGTTTACATCCTCTTTCCTTTGATCCCAAACATCAATCTGAAAAGGGAATTACTTCTCTATGAAGTCTTTTCACATGTCCAATGCCCAGCTCAGGAGATGCTACCAGAATTGACTGATTTGAAACTGTAATTTGAATGAAGGACTCGTAAGACCTAAGCAAGTTATGTGTCTGAATACACCTGATTTTCATCCCCTCTGCTGCTCCCCCCCACCCCCCACACACTTTTTATTTCCAAGGGACTTTATTTCACATTACGTATTTCCTTCTAGCTTCCCTGGGTCTTCGTTGCCATGCAGGCTCTCTCCAGCTGCAGCAGGGAGGCACCTCTCCAGCTGGACATGCGTGGGCCTCCATCACGGCGGCTTCTCTCATGGAAGGCCCTTGCTCTTCTCTCATGGAAGGCACCTGTAGCTGGACTTAGCTGCCCCATGGCATGTGGGTTCCACCCAGATCAGGGATGGAACCCGTGTCTTCTGTATTGGCCAGTGGATTCTTCACCATGGGGCCACCAGGGAAGCCCCCCTAGGGTCTTTAAAGCAGCTCCCACCTTTGGTTCTTCCCGTGTGGTGTGTGATCTGATCCACGTGGTTTGGGCTCAGCGGTGATTCTTAACTTGTCACAAACTGCTTTGGGAGCCTCAGCAGGAGAGCCTGGGGGAGGGTTTGCGGTCAGGGGTGCGGGTGACTCGTCCAGGGTACAGTTAAGAGACGCTGGTGACTGCCTCCCGGCGGAGGCCAGGAGCCTGGACACGGGGTGGACATTTCTCTAGCAGGTCTCTCGGTGCCCCCTGTTTCCACGCTTCTAGATTCACAGCATCGACAAGCAAGCTCCTGCAGGGCCTGCTTTTTCTTTCTCTGACTCCATTCAGAGCTGGGAGAGGGGGACGCCCGCCCACCATGCCCTTGCCCTTCCGGGGAAAGTGAACCCCTAGAAGAAGAGGTGCAGAGACCCTCCCCACCCCAAGACCTCCATGGCTGCAGGGAGCACAATGTTTGTGAGGCGGTGACAAAATGTTGTAACTTCAGATCAGAAGGAAAAATGATATAACATAACAATAATGAATATAAAATAATGAATCCAGACCAGACTATGTTCATCTTTACACCAACATACACAGTCATGAAACAATTTTTAACACTATTTTATGGCAGAAGGAACCCACAAAAGCAAAAGTGCCTGGGGCCTAGGAAAGCCATGTGTGGCCTCAAGATGTGGAAGCTTCTAGCTACAGGAAACCCTGGGAGACAGGAGAGTGAAGCTTAGAAGTACATGCATCTCCTTCTTCCTTTCAATCCTTCAACCCTTTCTTTTGCTTCCTTTCCCCTCTCTCCCTCACTTCTTCCTTTCTTCCTTCTTTCCTTCCTTAAATATGCTCAAGGGAAAAAAAATGTGCTTGAAACAGAGGCCAGACAGCCTGCTCTGTCCAGATGCTGAGGGAGCCACACCGACCCCACATCAAACACCAGAGAGGACTGTGGGCACTGCCGGAGCACGCTGTCCCCGGGGCCAGGCCTGCGCTCTCAGCTGGCAGACTCGCTCCTGCGACCACACCGGCCCCGTCGCCTCTCTCGGTGATGCCACGCAGCAGGCACGCTGCTCCAGGCCCGGGGACGAGGCGGACCCCTCTGCCCGCCTGGCCCCCCAGCTGCGGGGCGGAGGCAAACAGGCAAGGACGGCAGCGACTCTGCAGGAGGGCAAGTGGAGGTGGGGACAGAGGTGGGACCGGCTTCCAGAGACGAGCCCCAGGGGCCCCGTGTGTGCCAGACGCTCACCCCGCAGCGAGAGGACGAAACGGAGGCAGGAAAGCAATCGGGGAAGTGGCGGGAAAGAAAGATGCGGGTCTGAGTCATCTGAGGCGCGGAAGCCAAGCAGATGTCAGAGACGCTGGAGCGGTGCGGGCTCTCCCCTGAGCCATGGGGAGCATGTGGCACCTGCTGGGACTGGGGGCGGGGGGTGCGTGCAGCAAAGAGGCGGCCTGCGGACACTGCGGAGCATCGGATCTGCAGGGGGCATGGATTCCTGCCAGCGGGTCCAGGCCAGAGGTGAGCAGCTTCCTCGAGGGCAGGCTCTGGTTTGATGGGCCTCCCTGTTCCTGCCTTTGCTGAGGGAACCCAGGTAGAAGCTCTGAGCTCTGGGAATCCCTGGCCTTTCAGGCATCTTGAGAGGGAGTTTGCACTGGCAGCCTTCCCGGCTCCTCCACAGGGAGCCTGAGATTCTGAGGACACTGGGGACAGCAACAGGCTCTGCCTTCGGGACAACACCCACCCGGCTGCTGCCTGGCCCTGGCTCCCAGGCCTCAGCCCCCAACACGCTACCTGCTCTCAGCCATCTGCTTCCAGGCTAAAAAGCAATGAGCACTGGTACCCACAGAGGGAGCGGAGTGGAGGGTGGGGAGGAGGCGGGAGGGCTGAGTCAGCATCAAGCTGTGCAGAAAGGCGAGTGGGAGGGACATCGAGGAGACCTGACTTCCGGCTAAGCCTGGGTGGCCTTGGCCAAGCTACCTTTCTGAGCTTCTGCCTTCAACCACCAGAGGGAAGGTTGCTCTACTGGCTTCCTCATTACACAAGTCCGGGAATCCGAGGATCAGGAGAGCGGTGCCGTGGCTCTCACGCCTCTGCTTCCTCTCACTGCTCCTGAGCACAGGGTGACCCTGGCTTCCGGCTGCGGGGTGAATGTCTCCCTAGGGCACCTCGTGCTTTCCTGAGCAGCTGGCCCCAAGCGGAAGGCAGCCTCAAGCATGCGGTCTCGGCTTCAGCCCTGCTCCGGGTAGTGCCCGGCCCTGGAGAGCGCTGCGGTCCCTGAGGGGCAGGTGGCCCAGGGGGCCCGGTGCCTCTGGATGCCCAGGGGGCCCGGTGCCTCCAGATGCTTGGGGAGGGGGGGGATCCCCTCCCCCAACTGCCACCCCTCCTTGCCCATCAAGTGTTTCTGTCCCCCAGGAGCCTCTGTGGGGCTGACGCAAGCATCCCCCAGGCCCTCTGTCCAGGGCTCATGGGCCGGGGTTACTTTCTAAGCGAGATCCTGGGCCTTGGCCCTCCCCTGGGTGCGGGAAGCTGCGGTCGGGGGTGGGCACCTGCCTCCCTCCACAGGCTGAGGTAGCAAGGCTCAGAGTCCACAGGGGCTGGGGTCAGGAGAGAGGAGTTCTCCCACGCCCCATGACGGCGGTGACCACAGAGAGGTTGCCATGGTAAAGGGTGTCCGCAGAGCAGCCTGTGCCGAAGCATCGCCCGTGTGTAGACAAATGTGCCGCGAATGCTGGCGGGGGCCTGGCACACCCAACCGCACTCTGCTCCACCAGCATGTGGAGGGGAAGAAGGGCCTTCTGACTCCTGGGGAGGTTTTACTGTGACCTCAGTTCCAAGTTCAGCCATGAGGACTTGAGGTAAAATGGGATGCATAGAGGAGTTTTGGTGTTAGCTCAAGAAGGCCTTGTAGTCTTCATAGAACCATTCAGCTTCAGCTTCTTTGGCCTTATAGTTGGGGCACAGACTCTGGGAGATACTGAAGGACAGGGAAGCCTGGCATCCTGCAGTCCCTGGGGTCGCAAAGAGCTGGACACGACTTAATGACTGAACAACCACAGAAGAGCTAGGGATCACACACAGCAGAGGGGCAGAGCCCAGACTCACAAAGCAACTCATCCATCGCATTCCTGAAGCCACGAGGGGCAGGCGTGAAAGACTGGCCCACAGAACAGAGCGGGTAGAACTAAGAACAGGAATGGGAGGGGCGGGTTCTGAGTAAAGGGGACCAAGCAAAGGGAAGCTTTAAAGAGTGAAATCCATCAGGAGAAACAGTTAGCTGCTTGTTTGAGCCCACAGGTCATTTATGCTCCGGATCCATCTGCAGCTAAGACTCCATGGGCTGCTTCACCCCTGATATGTGACTCCCTTCCTTGAAAAAGTGAGGTTCACTTGCAGGGCCAGAGGGAGCTGTGAGAAACATCGTACAGATGAGGGCCCGTTCGCTGGTTAGGGCAGCACCTGAGTGCCAGACGTTGCAGTCAGGTTAAGTTTCTGGGTCACTAACAGCTAAGGACAAAGCTAGTGGAGGGGATGGAATGCCAGTTGAGCTATTTCAAATCCCGAAAGATGATGCTGTGAAAGTGCTGCACTCAATATGCCAGCAAATTTGGAAAACTCAGCAGTGGCCACAGGACTGGAAAAGGTCAGTTTTCATTCCAATCCCTAAGAAAGGCAATGCCAAAGAATACTCAAACTACCACACAATTGCACTCATCTCACATGCTAGTAAAGTAATGCTCAAAATTCTCCAAGCCAGGCTTCAACAATACATGAACCGTGAACTTCCAGATGTTCAAGCTGGATTTAGAAAAGGCAGAGGAACCAGAGATCAAATTGCCAACATCCGCTGGATCATCGAAAAAGCAAGAGAGTTCCAGAAAAACATCTACTTCTGCTTCATTGACTATGCCAAAGCCTTTGACTGTGTGGGTCATAATAAACTGTGGAAAATTCTGAAAGAGGTAGGAATACCAGACCACCTGACCTGCCTCTTGAGAAACCTATATGCAGGTCAGGAAGCAACAGCTAGAACTGGACATGGAACAACAGACTGGTTCCCAATAGGAAAAGGAGTACGTCAAGGCTGCATATTGTCACCCTGCTTATTTAACTTATATGCTGAGTACATCATGAGAAACGCTGGGCTGGAGGAAGCACAAGCTGGAATCGAGATTGCTGGGAGAAATATCAATAACCTCAGATGTGCAGATGACACCACCCTTGTGGCAGAAAGTGAAGAGGAACTAAAAAGCCTCTTGATGAAAGTGAAAGAGGAGAGTGAAAAAGTTGGCTTAAAGCTCAACATTCAGAAAACTAAGATCATGGCATCTGGTCCCATCACCTCATGGGAAATAGATGGGGAGACAGTGGAAACCATGTCAGACTTTATTTTTGGGGGCTCCAAAATCCCTGCAGATGGTGATTGCAGCCATGAAATTAAAAGACCCTTACTCTTTGGAAGGAAAGTTATGACCAACCTAGACAGCATATTAAAAAGCAGAGACATTACTTTGCCAACAAAGGTCCGTCTGGTCAAGGCTATGGCTTTTCCAGTGGTCATGTATGGATGTTGGACTATAAAGAAACCTGAGCATGGAAGAATTGATGCTTTTGAACTGTGGTGTTGGAGAAGACTCTTGAGAGTCCCTTGGACTGCAAGGAGATCCAACCAGTCCATCCTAAAGGAGATCAGTCCTGGGTGTTCATTGGAAGGACTGATGCTGAGGCTGAAACTGCAATACTTGGGCCACCTGATGGGAAGAGCTGACTTACTGGAAAAGACCCTGATGCTGGGAGAGACTGAGGGCAGGAAGAGAAGGGGACGACAGAGGATGAGACGGCTGGGTGGCATCACCGACTCCATGGACGTGGGTTTGGGTGGACTCCGGGAGTTGGTGATGGACAGGGGAGCCTGGTGCTGCGATTCATGGGGTCGCAGAGAGTCGGACACGACTGAGGGACTGGACTGAAGTGAACAGCTAAGAGGAATCTGAGTGAAACACCCCACCGCGGGTGTCCAGAGCACCTGAGAGAGCGCGCCTGAGAACCCCTCCCGCGACCCCGCCCCGCCCCCGCTCCCTGTGTCCGGAGCTCCCACAGGCTCCCCCGCCCTTCAGCCCGGGAGAGGAGCGAACGTGGCACCGCGGAGGCCGTGCGGCTCCCTGGGGGATCGCGCCCTCTCGCGGCCGCTTTGCGCGTGACCGCTGCGCCCGGTTCTGAGCCGGAGCGTTCACGCGGTGGGCGATCCGAGCCTCCCAGGCAGCCGGTGTGCGTCTGGCACTGGCCTGAAGCTCCCCATTCCCCTCCTCCCACTGACCCCTGACCCCGCTGCCCGGCAACCTCTGCCGCCGAAGCTGGCTTGGCCTCCGGGGTTTTTTATTTCTTTCTGTTTACTGAATTTGACTTTATTTCTAAAGAACTATTCAAAAAATGGGAAACTACAAAATTGTTGTTGTTCAGTCGACAGTCCTATCCAACTCTTTGCGACCCCATGGACTGCAGCTCACCAGGCTTCCCTGTCCTTCACTGTCTCCCGGAGCTTGCTCAA
The DNA here is from genome assembly GCF_019320065.1 of Cervus canadensis. Lineage (NCBI taxonomy): Eukaryota > Metazoa > Chordata > Mammalia > Artiodactyla > Cervidae > Cervus > Cervus canadensis. The sequence goes on from NC_057390.1 coordinate 5,072,022, forward strand.
ACTCATGTCCATTGACTTGATGATGCCATCAAACCATCTCATACTCTGCCATCCCCTTCTCTTCTTGCCCTCAATCTTTCCCAGCATCAGGGTCTTTTTCAATGAGTCAGCTCTTCTCATCAGGTAGCCGAAGTACTGGAGCTTCAGCTTCAGCTTCAGCATCAGTTCTTCCAGTGAATATTCAGGATTAATTTCCTTTAAGATTGACTGGTTGGATCTCCTTGCAGTCCAAGGAACTCTCAAGAGTCTTCTCCAGCACCACAGTTCAAAAGCATCAATCCTTCCATGCTCAGACTTCTTTATCATTTAACTCTCAGTCACATCCATACATGACTACTGGAAAAAACCATGGCTTTGACTATACGGAACTTTGTAGCCAACAAAAGTCCGTACAGCCTACGAAATTACAAAATTGAAAAGTTAAAATTACCCCACAGCCTGCCACTAGACATAGACAAATTTTTTTGCAAATGTTATTCCAGAGGCTCCCCAAACCTATATGCAGACAGATAGATTTCTAGAATAATGACATAAAGTGGGATTTTAGTACACTTTCTTTCTTTCTCTTTTTCTTCAATGAAAATTTTCATGTAAAAGGAGTTTACTAATGGAGGGGAACCTGTAGACAGAATTTCCCACACTGGTCCAATTCTGTCCCTTGATGGTGGACGCTGGGCACGCTCACTGCCCTGTAAATGGGCCGGTGCTGAGTCAGACCCAGGCTCCCCGAGCCCGCTACACTCTCTGTGGCATCACATGCTCAGTTACTGAGGAGGCTCGTCCCATCACCACCCCTGCCCTGGGGAAGCAGGAGCCACTCCAAGGCCCACATGACTAGCCCAGGTGTAAATGTCTGACAGACAGCAGAGCCCGGGCACCAAGGGTTAATTCTTAAAGGATGCTGCGTCAGGGGTAAGATGTCCAGGTGCTCAAGCTGACAAGGAACAAAAACTCTGGATGGAAGATTTCAAAGGCAGCTGCTGACCTCAGAACTCCACTCTTTTAAGCAAAGCAAGAGGAAATTTCTGTCCAGAAGAGCATCTCCCTGGCCTTGCTAAAAGAAGAGTTTGTTTGGGACCCCCTCCTCTCCCTGTGAAGCAGGAGGTAGGAAGGAGTAAAACATCTTCCAGAAGATGACGGGACCTGAGCTTGGCTGCCCCCCATGCCCCTTGCTGATGTTTCTAGAATCCAACCTTGAGTAGTGAATCATGCCACTGCCAACTGAAAACCCAGTGGGCAATTGCAGGTATTATCACAAAGGAGGATACTTTTTAAAACTGGAGATCTGAAAGTGATCACAGGAATGATTTAGCTTCTGCAGTAACACCTGAGGTTAAAGGGCAAGAGTAAACATGGACCACTTGGGGGCCTGGGGCTCAGAGCCAGCCTGAGGGTGCTGGGTGCCGGCTCCAACGCCCCAGAGTCAGGGGGACAAGTCAGCCTGAGGCCATGTGCGCTGGGGCCCCACACCCACCACCTGCCCACAGCCCTGCCTGGCCAGCAGGGCAGCAAAGGACCGGTGTAAAGTCACATCAGCTGGGGAGCAGACAGGAGACAGAAAGTACACCAGCAATCTGCACAGCGGAATACAACACACAGGCGTAATAACTAGTAACTGGGCTCCACTACAGAGAAGGGCTAAGAGCTTCAAAGAGTGCCCGAGGGTGGAGGGGGCAGTCCGGGAAGGGAGCAGACTTGGCTGGAGCTCGGGCCTCATGGAGCGGGTGTTCTCAGGGTTTTCTGGGACCCCTCTGGTCCACAGCCAGGGCCCAGCCAGGGAGCAGGAGTCCTCCCCCCAGGGTGACATGAGAGGGTGCGAGCCCCTGGGTGTCACCCACACCACCAGCAGCCACACCATAGAAGCCGGGCGGGGAGAGCGCTCAGAACCAGGAGGAGAGCCCCTTCCTTCTGCCGTGTCTGTCCAGAGCCTTCTAGTGACAGAGTGAGCAAAGGAAAAGTGTTTAGGGTCCAAGTCCAGTGTCACAGAGCAGGGCAGAGAGGCCTGGGCCCGCGGCAGAGAAAAGAGCGCACGGCAGTCTGGCCCCACGTGCTCAGCCAGAGAAGGATACACACGCAGAATGCGGTGGTGACACACGGAGGGATAGAACTCAGTGAAAAATGCGTGAATTCCAGCCACTGGCAAACACACGGCTGGAAACACAAGTTGAGTGGGAAGTGAAATCACAAAAGACAACATACTTATAAAGCTCACAATCAAGCAAGAGACATGGTATATCACTCACCTGTACATATATATATGGTGAGGCTATTAAATACTTATAGATGAGCAAGACAATGGGAGAATGGTGACCTCTGGAGGGCAGATGGGGATCGGGTGGGGGAGGGGCACAGGGCAGTTTCAGGTACATTGGTGATATTCTAGTTTTGGTGTTCACAGCAAGTTCAAGACCATTTTCTTGATTAGTATACCTCAAAATTCATACATACACATAAAACATCTGTTACACAGGACCCACATCCATATTAACTATGACTTAATAAAGTGAAAGGAAGCAAGGTGTGTAAATGAGCTGGCGTGCTTCCAGCTCTCAGAGCAGCCCCTGTGTAAAAGGCCTGCACGTCTGAACTGGCAGAGCTCCCTATGAACCAGCTCTGGCCAGGTCTCTGGCAGAACTATGGTAAACTGCAGAAACACAAGCCAAGTGTCAGGATGAGGGAAACTGTGCTTCTCCAGCCCTCTGTGGGGACCTCAGCCCCAGGATTCTGGTCCAGCCCGGTTCTGCCTCCCAGGCTTCAGCCTGAGCACGCGGACCACACCGCTCAGCGCCACCCCCGGCCCTACTTCCGAATAGTGCTCAGAGCCCGAGAGGGGACCAGCAACATACTGATGGATGGTATCAGAACACATGAACTGTGGGACTTCCCTGGCTGTCCAGTGGTTAAGACTGCCTTCCAATGCAGGGGATGAGAGTTCAATTCCTGGTCGAGGAGCTGAGATCCCATGTGCCTCATGGCCAAAACATCAAAACATAAAGCAGAATCAGTTCTGTAACAAACTCAACAAAGACTTTAAATTCCATGGTCCATATTTTAAAAAAAAAAAGTCTTAAAAAAAATGTATGAACTGCAACAGATGTCCAGATGGTAAAGAAACTAGAAGCCAACCTCTGCCAAAGTTTCCGGGCTGATTTAAAAGCTCATCCTCAACAACAACAACAAAACCTGGACCCAGCAGGATGCCTTTCTGCGCTCTGTTCCCTGGGAGAAAGTGTTTTCAATGAATGGAATGCTTACCTGTTCTTATCCTTCAGGGCTCGTTCTAGAATCACCTCCCTGGGAAGCCGCTCCTGTCTTCTTGCAGGTCTGCCTCAAGTGTCCACACCTACTGTAGTCTCTCCCCGCGTGTCTGGCAGCTTGGCCAGGGCAGGTAGGTTCCTGTTATCAGAGCTCCTGGCAGAGCCCCGCACAGGCCCCGCACGCAGCAGACAGTCAGCTCACACCTGTGGGAAAAGTGGACACAGGTATGAAAACAATGAGAGCATAATCTTTATCACTGAGCCCACATACTGGTCAACTCATGATACCGGTGGTGACTTGACTCCACTCTGAGCCCAACAAAGCCAGGGGAACTTTCAGAAAAGACCCTCAAAGTGCCAGCTGTAAGCCATGGACTGTGAGAAGGCAGAGGACACGCTGGTTAACCTCAGCATCTGTCCTCGTGGGTCCTGGGGCCACAGTCAATGACGAATGCTCACCAGGGCATCAGTGTTGGTGTTAACTCCACTTCAGGGAGAGGGGGAAAGGACTGAGTCTGATGGTCGTGGACGCAGCGTGGAGAAGGCGGCCTCTGAGGAAACAAGACACTTTATCATACAAACTACCTCTTATAACGTCATCCTGTTGATTACTCCCTTTAAAGCAAACTGGTATTCTAAGTTTGATGGTGCCGTCCCAATTTTATTCCTGGCTTTGGTCAATATTCCTGGAAAGTCAACACCTAAAGCTGCCCTGGCTTTCTTACATCCTACCCTTCAGAAAAGGATGCTGAAGACAGAGGTCAGACAGAGAACCCAGTCCAGCTTTTAAGCCATCTATTTCCCATGCTCTCTTTGGCATCTGCATCTCCAACCAAGTTTTAAAGAAATCTTAGCACTTCCCTGGCGGTCCAGTGGTTAAGAGCCCACTTGCCAATGCAGAGGACACAGGTTTGATCCCTGGTCTGGGAGGATTCCACACGCCTCTGGACAACTAAGCCCATGCACCACAACTACGGAAGCCATGAGTCCTAGAGCCCATGCTCCACAGTAAAAGAAGTTGCTGCAGTGAGAAGCCTGTGGAACTAGAAAGTAGCCTGCACTCACCACGACTATAGAAAGCCCGCACACAGCAACGAAGACCCAGCACAGCCAAAAAAATAAGTTCTTAAAAATCATTAAAAATAATAAAAAATAAAGAAATTATGATCAGATAACCATTTGGAAAGAAAAAGTAGAGGAGGTTTTCTTATACTAAAATTATATCAAAAATAAAATAAAATTATATCAAACAAAACAAAATGAAAACATTATAAACTACCACAAATAAACATATGTGATGATTTTCACCTGGGCCTAGGGCAGCTCCATGGAAGTCATAACAACGAAAGGATTAACACTGTAACACTTTTAGTGTTCCAAAAATGCACTAAAACAAAACAAGAATAAAAGTTTGAAAACAAAGACAAACTGAGAAAAAACAAGAAACACACAAGAAAGTGCTATTATCTTTTTTTTTTTCTTTTGCTACAAGGCATATAGAGGTCTTCATTCCCAGATCACGGTTCAAACCTGTGCCCGCTGCTGTGGAAGAGTCTTGACCACTAGACAGCCACGGAAGTCCCCAGTACCCTTAATATGCAAAGAGCAGTCACAGGTCAATAAAAAAAGACTACCTCAATAAAAACAGATAAAGAATTGGTAATTTTTCAAAGACATACAAATGGCTAATGTGAAAATGCAATTGTTTTCTTGATTGGTGAAAGTGAAAGTGAAGTTGCTCTGTCATGTCCGACTCTTTGCAACCCCGTGGACTTTAGGCCACCAGGCTCCTCTGTCCATGGGATTCTCCAGGCAAGAATACTGGAGTGGGTTGCCATTTCCTTCTCCAGGGGATCTTCCTGGCCCAGGGATTGAACCCGGGTCTCCCACATTGCAGGCAGATGCTTTAACCTCTGAGCCACCAGGGAAGCCCTTCTTGATTGGTAGGTTGTATAATATTAATACCTAATACTGACAAAGGTGTTTGTGGGAGTGTAAACTGGTACATTTCCAGAGGGAAATCTGATGATAAAGATATCAAAATAGTAAATGTGTGTATCTTTTATCCAACAATCTCCTTCCTAGGAAAATCTAAGAAAATTGACCAAATGCATAAAGGACCAAAAGCAACATGCTCATCAAAGCATAGTACACATTTTTAAGCTTGAAATCATTTGTCCTTCAGTAATGGAAAAGAATAATTTTTAGCTATGAGCCAAAATGTTGTTTGGCTCATTATGACATTGCTGCTGCTGCTTAGTCACTAAGTCGTGTCCAACTCTTTGCAACCCCATGGACTGGGACGCCAAACTTCCCTGTCCTTCACTATCTCCCAGAGTTTGCTCAAACTCATGTTTGTTGAGTCAATGATGCTATCTAACCATCTCATCCTCTGTCATCCCCTTCTCCTTCTGCCCTCAGTCTTTCTCAGCATCAGGGTCTTTTCCAATGAGTCGGCTCTTCACATCAGGTGGCCAAAGTATTCGAGCTTCAGCTTCAGCATCAGTCCTTCCAATTAATATTCAGGGTTGATTTCCTTTAGGATTGACTGGTTGGATCTCCTTGCTGTCTAAGGGACCCTCAAGAGTCTTCTCTAGCACCACAGTTCAACAGCATCAATTCTTCAGCACTCAGCTTTCTTTATGGTCCAACTCTCACATCTATACACAACTACTGGAAAAACCATAGCTCTGACTATACAGACTTTTGTTGGCAAAGTGATGTCTCTGCTTTTTAATATGCTGTCTAGGTTTGTCATAGCTTTTCTTCCAAGGAACAAGCGTCTTTTAATTTCATGGCTGTAGTCATGGTCAGCAGTGATTTTGGAGCCCCAAAAAAGAAAATCTGTCACTGCTTCCATTTTTTCCCCATCTATTTGCCATGAAGTGATGGGACCCAATGCTTGATGCATGATCTTAGTTTTTTAGAGGTTGAGTTTTAAGCCAGCTTTTTCACTCTCTTCTTTCACCCTCAAGAGGCTCTTTAGTTCCTCTTCACTTTCTGCCATTAGAGTGGTATGCTTATCTGAGGTTGTTGGTATTTCTCCTGGCAGTCTTGATTCTAGTTTGTGATTCATCCATCCTAGAATTTTGCATGAAATACTCAGCATATAAGTTAAATAAACAGGGTGACAATATACAGCCTTGACATACTCCTTTCCCAATTTTTAACCAGTCAGTTGTTCCGTGTCCAGTTCTGTTGCTTCTTTTCCTGCACATAGCTTTCTTAGGAGACAGGTAATTAGTCTGGTATTCCCATCTCTTAAAATATTTTTCACAGTTTGTTGTGACCTACACAGTCAAAGGCTTTGGCATAGTCAATAAAACACACACAATTAAAACACATACACCCACACAGTTAAGACTTGCTTTTCAAATATGTCCAATGCAGTTACCACCCTTGAGCACTGAGGGACAAGACACAGAAATAGGTAGAAACACAAAGGTCAATAGATTATAGCACTTGCTCAGTCGCTCAGTCATGTTTGGCTCTTTGTGACCCCATCGACTGTAGCCCGCCAGGCTCCTCTGTCTGTTGGATTTGCCAGGCAAGAATACTGAAGGAGGTTGCCATTTCCTCCTCCAGGGGATCTTCCCAACTCAGGGAATCTAGCCCGAGTCTCCTGTTTTGCCAGGTGATTCTTTACCATTAGATACACAGAATACAGATGTATAGAAACGTGGCCTTGTGAGAACAGAAAAACTACCTTCTGAGATTAGGGTGAACTGAACTCCACTGTTCTTACTTCCCTTTGGAGTGACACGGTTCTTTCAAATACCCCCCGTAAGGCCAATGGACACTAAGAACAATCCACAATAATATACACTATTTTGATTCAAAACATAAAAGCAGCATTCAGCTGAGGCTTTGGGATTTCCATGCCACGGGCTCTGGCAGAGCTTCTCTGCCTAGAATACTCTTCCCAAGGCTCACATTTACAGTAAATGTAATTACACTTTAATGGCATTCATCTCATTCTGTCACTTTTTCCATAGCTCCTATTTTTAACCAGCACAATGGGAACATTTGTCCTCTGATTCACGGATGAGTTTTCAGGCCAGGAGTCTGGCTTTTAAAATGACAGTCCCTTTAATCCTAGTGCTGATTTTTTAAATGAAGCAACAGCCTGTAATTAAAACAATGGAGTCCAGGCAACCTCTTAAGAAGAGAAGAGCCATTCAGGACTGGCTTCAGGCAATGGGGTCCATCGACTGCTGTGCTGGAAGGAGTAAGTGGGGAACAGGGTCTGACCTGGCTTTGAGCCTCAGGAGCTACTCCAAGGTCCTGCGCTCAGTCCCTTGGGAAAAGGACGCTGATTCTGAGGTCCCTCTTGGTCAGGTCCGCCCAGCTGGGTGGACCAACGTCAACCAGGGGCACCTAGAAGAAGCCAGGGCACCAGTCCTTCCTGCTACAGCAATGCACATGGGGCTTCCCCAGAAGGCGGGGCTGGTGAGGCTCTCCCGTCAGATTAAATTCCATGGGCACTTGGAGTCCACGTCACTTGAACTTGGCCTGCTGGGGACAGCTTCATCTTGTAGAACATGGTGGGAGTGACTCTCTGTGATGTCCGGGGCTTGGTCACAGTAGGCCACCAGCTTCCTTCTGGCTCTCTTCACATGCCCTGGGGACATCTCTCTTGGAATACAGCTTCCAGGATGGGCAAGGCCAGGGCGTGACTCAGGCCCAAGTAGGCACCAGCTGATGGGCCCAGAGAGCCCAGCCTCCAAACCAGTCCAACCAGACCCCACAAGGTGAGTGAAGGAGCCTTGGGGTGACAGTCTGGGCCGCCTGAGTTACTCCCAGCACAAATCTTCATCTCTGAGGGTCCCGATATGGTGGCGCAAAAGAAGGCCATGCCCACTGGGTTTTGATTCACAGAACTCATGAGCATTAACACAAAGATGACTGTTTATATGCTAGGTCTGTGATGGGTTGTAGGGCAGTAATAGCAGCTAGAACTCCAGGTCTAATAAATGAATTCACATAATAAACACCTAGTACTTATCAGAGCAAAGACTTATCAAAGCAAGATGCAGGCATTAATTTGTATCATAATTATATTCAAAGTGGCCTCCTTTGAGAGCTCACTGGTCTTTTTGTTTTAATTCATTAATTATTTACTTAGTTTTGGCTGTGCTGGGTCTTCACTGCTGCATGGGCTCTCCTCTAGTTGCAGGGTGTGGCCTTCTCATTGCGGTGACTTCTCTTGTTGCCGAGCACAGGCTCTAGGACTTCAGTAATTGTGGCACATGGACTCAATAGTTGCAGCTCCCCGGCTCTAGAGCACAGACTCAGTAGTTGTGGCAGAAGGACTTAGTTGCTCTGCAGCATGTGGGGTCTTCCCAGACCAAGGATGGAGCCTGTGTCTCCTGCATTGGCAGGCGGATTCTTTACCACTTCTCACCATGGAGGCCCTGTAATTATGATATTGATCTTCGTAACACCCTTGAGGTCCATATCGTTAGCATCTACATTTTACAGTTGAGGAAACTGAAGTTCAGAAAAATTAAATAACTTGCCCAAAGTCACAAAAAAACAAGCAGGAAAGGTAGCTTCCAGACTGGGGTGATATAACTCTGGAACACTCTCCTCAACCACTTGGTAGTTCCTCTGGTTCTGCCCAAATCCCAGTAGCTTAAATTTTATGCGTCAACTTCACGGACTGGCCTCAGGATCCACTCAGCATCCTTTGTTCCTTTCTGCCTGGCCGCACTAAGTTGAGATCAGATACTTCAGGGAAACCCACCTATTCTGCACATCTTGAGAAAAATCTGAAAGAAAGACACCTTCTCCCTAGGAAAGGCCAAATTCATTATGTGCAGTTCAGACCAGCCTCACAATGTCCCCTGGTCCTGACCTGATTCTTCTGTAGGCCCCAGGCAGGGGCTAATTGACTTTGCTGCAGCCACACGTGCAACTAGTGATTGCTTCTTGAGCTGAAAGCCCCTGCTTTGCAGTTGTTTTATCTGGGAATATGTAGAGTTCCCTGGGTTCCAGTGTGCTGACTCAGTGGGCCTGCCATCTTCAAAAGAGGACACTGCGTGGTAGTGGCCTTGGAAGGTCTTCAGGAACTCTGAGGTGTTGAATTTCTTTGCTTTTGCAAACATTTATACATAACTATGAGCAAATCTTGGTCAATAAAGTATAATGATTTGTGGATTTTTAGTGAAAACTTTCTTTCTTAAACTACTTCTGCTATTTAAAACTTTTTCCTAGAACCATGGAATCAAACACTGATAGTGGTGTCATTGCTGTTGCTGGTCACTCACTAAGTCGTGTCCAACTCTTTGTAACCCCATGGACTCCCAGGCTTCCCTTCCTTCACTATCTCCCAGAGCTTGCTCAAGTTCATGTCCATTTGAGTACGTGATGCCATCCAACCATCTCATTCTCTATCCCCCTCTTCTCCTCCTGCCTTCAGTCTTTCCCGGAATGAAGGTCTTTTCCAATGAGTCAGCTCTTTGCATTAGGTGGCCAAAGTATTGGAGCTTCAGCTTTGGCATCAGTCTTTCCAATGAATATTCAGGGTTGATTTCCTTTAGGATTGACTGGTTTAGTCTCTTTGCTGTCCAAGGAACCTTCAAGAGTCTTCTCTAGCACCATAATTCAAAAGCATCAATTCATTAAATCATGCAGAAATCCTGTACAGAAGTCTCCTTGACTCTAGGTACCAAAAGAAAATTAACAAAACCCTCGCAATGGTCCTTTCCAAGCAAATAAAAGCCCTGAACAAAAATCGCAAAGCTTCTGATCCACATACTGTTCAATTTACAAAAGAGAAGGGAAAATCATTAACTTACAAATAGTTGCCAACACAGGGCCTCCAAATAATATGAATTCTTCCCTCCCTCCCCTTTTCTGGGCTTCCCTGGTAGCTCAGTCAGTAAAGAATCTGCCTGCAGTGCAGGAGACCCCGGTCCGATCCTTAGGTAGGGAAGATCCTCTGGAGAAGAACACTCCAGTATCCTTGCCTGGAGAATCCCATGGACAGAGAAGCTCGGCAGGCTACAGTCCATGGAATTGCAAAGAGTCAGGCACGACTGAGTGACACACACAATCCTCCTTTCCATCTTTCTTTCCCTCCCTTCCTTCCTTCATTCTTTCTCTAAAAGATGCACTTATTGGGCTTGGAGTAAGAACTATGGGAGGTCACAAACACATGTGGACGCTAGGAGAGTGTTGAAAGAATTCTATCTATTGGATATGTTGTAACATGTTCCAAAGTCACTAGAAGAGCAAATCAAATATGACTCAGAATTCATTTTGAAGAGATGTGCCACACTCTCTCAACCACTGTTTACTGCCTGAAACATAAAAATGTACCCAGTAACTGAAAGCTCATTCTTCCAAGACCTCTCATTGCCAAGGACATGTCTGGCTGAGCATCAGTGGTAGGATCTGCCAAGGAAAAGTTAGAGGAGATTAAACAAGAATCCTCCGGGGAAGTTCTCAAGTTCAGGGGCCTTCCTTCTGCTTCATGACCAGCTGGCTGACGCCATTTCTCTCTGACTCATTCTAATCCAACGGAAAATGTAAAACATGCCTTGGAGCCCAGCGATCTTCATCCTACTGTCTGTGAGTGTGGTCACAGGCCTCAGAGCTGTACGTTATTCTGAAAGAATTCACAAGTAGGATCCCGGAGGAGGACAGGAACAGACCGGATGGTGCACAGCCCAGCACAGGGCCTTCTTTCCATGGCGACGCCGTTCCTGTAATTGAGAGGGTGCATCCATTAGAAGGGCTGATGGATAACGTGATATCACATAATCGACTGTTCCCTAGTAGAGACTCTAAAAAGAGACAAATCAAGGCAAAGAGCCTCCCAGCATTTAATCCATGTGGAGAAGAGTTGTCCTGGAAAGTGATAAATGAAACAGTATGAGAACATAAAAGTCTCATATGCTTTGGACTAAGAATTGTACTCACTAGGACAAGAAAGTACAGGATAGTGTAGAGAGAGATGGGTATTTTCCTAACACCCTAAGCAGAATGTAAAAGGGCGGAGGAGAAAACAGATTATACAGAAGGATTATGTAATGGTGCAAATAAAAATGGGAAGAATACTACATGAAGTTCCCCAAATAAGAATGTGAAGAGATATGATGTAAGATTCTTCCCAAACCGTCCTGACAAACTTACTGTGAGAATTTCTGGGTCATATGAGGTCCAGTTTATAATCACAAGCACTAGGACTAAACAATTAATCTCAAATGAGCAAACCTACCCTCATGAGAAAGGCTTTGTGCTTTCAAAAATTAGGAAGCTGCTGCTGCCAGCGATGGCAATTACTCTTGTCACAACATCAACACCAGTAAAACATCAGCAAACTCTTCTAAATGCTTTACAAATCGTAGCTCATGTAATCCTCGTAATAACTGCCTGGGTTGGATCCCTTTTACAGATGAGAAAACTGAGGCCAGGGAGGTTACACAAGCTTTAATGGCACCGTGAGAAGCCACTAGCTCTGCTGCAGGTGGTGAAAAAGATGCAGCTGTGTGCTCCAGGAAGGCTGGTCCCTGGGGTAATCTGGAGTCACACACCAGCCTTCAGGTTGTGGTCCTCAGCCTGACATATTCAAGACTACCCCCTAACTCAAAGTCTCAGGGATGGATTTGTTCCGACCACTATAATCCAGACTTCATTATAAACCAGAATACCCATTCACTAGAGGTCCCCACGGAGAAGGCAATGGCACCCCACTCCAGTACTCTTGCCTGGAAAATCCCATGGACAGAGGAGCCTGGTAGGCCGCGGTCCATCAGGTCGCTAAGAGTCGGACACGACTGAACGACTTCACTTTCACTTTTCACTTTCATGCATTGGAGAAGGAAATGGCAACCCACTCCAGTGTTCTTGTCTGGAGAATCCCAGGGACGGGGGAGCCTGGTGGGCTGCCGTCTATGGGGCCGCACAGAGTCGGACACGACTGAAGCGACTTAGGAGCAGCAGCAGGGGTTCCTAACCTTGCATAGGTTCACAGCTCAGTAAATTTTTCACTGTGCCCCTAAACCGAAAGAAATAGGTACCACTTTCTTTTATTAAGTAGTTAGGGCTGAACAACTTAACAAGCACTTATGTCCTACAATCTTCTAGCTGTTCATACACACACACACACACAGATGCACATACACATGTGCATGCATGCAGTCGTGTACGACTCTTTGTGACCCCAGGGACTGTAGCTCTCTAGGTTCCTCTGTCCATGGGATTTCCCAGACAGTAATACTGGAGTGGGTTGCCATTTCCTCCTCCAGGGGATTTCCCGACCCAGGGATCGAACCTGTGTCTCCTGCATGGCAGGTGGGTTCTTTACTGCTGAGCTACCAGGAAAGCTCACACACACACACACACACACACACACACACGAAAACTGAAAGAAAAATAAGCTTACTTTTTCACTTATGAATGGAGCACAGGTTCCTGTTGGGCACAGCACACCTTCCCCACCTTGGAATTTGACACTGACGCCCTCATGCCCTGTTTCAGACTGACTTTTGAGCTGTATGTGCTTTTAACACAGCAACTGCCCAAAACCCAGCTTTGAAGGGTACGACGTCATCGGAAGAGGGGCAGGGCAAGCTAATATCGAGGCTCTGAGCTCCTTGGAGCTGGCAGCTGCTGTAGTGTCTGATGAATGCGCAGTGTTGCTGTGTTTCCCCTGACCTCTTAGGATATTCCCCCTCCCGTTAACTTGCTATGGGAATCTGGGATACCTTGGCACAGAGTTTGGAAACTGCATTGATTCCTGGTAAGAAATCTGCCAAGTGTTCTGGGCTTCTCCCATTTTCTTTCCAGTTGCATTGGGAAACCAAAATGGAATCATAAACTCTTTGGGGCTCAAAGTCAGCAAGTGGGATAACAAGAGGCTGACAGATTTATCCTCACTTTTATTTAGTTACTGCAGTTACAATATAGACCAGTCCGGTACAGCGTGTGTGTGTGTGCGTGTGTGTGTGTGCGCGCATGCATGTGTGTGTATGAATGTTTATTACACTATTTCATTTGGGGATCTCAGATCCAAGGGATAGAACAAACAGTTGGAAGATTTTTTTGTTGTTTTCTGTAATATTTGCAAAAGGCAAAGGATTGATTTGTTAATTACCCAACTCTTTACTAACTATAACTTTTTATGATCTATGTTTTAAAATGATTAAATTTTTAAAAAAATTATCAGAGAAAGTTACCTACAAAATAGAAATATTGGTCTTTAATTTTTAAAAAATATTGCATTTGCTTTAATAGATATACAAAGAATAGTAGCCGCATCTTTCCTATTGGGAAGCTGGTTAATTTCAACATTTTAAAATGTCAATGAACAGGTTTGGAGTTTATGATCTGCTTTCAAAATTAAATGCTAAAATGATTAAGTTAAAATAGCCTTCTTCATCCACTAGGCATAGGCACTAGAACTAACTCATTTCATCAATTCTAAGCACATTTCCCATCCGTTATTAACATTTTCAAGGTCAGGGTGCGTGCTGAAGTGACTGCTAGCCAGGAAGCTGTCGGGATCAAGTTGGTTTAGCTCGCCACCTACTGGTAGGATCAGAGAAGTGTCAGCATCAAGTTCAATAGCACAGCGCATTAGAGCCGGACTCCGAAGAGGACACTTCAGGATTATCTCAACCGATTTATTTCGCTTTCATTTTTATGTATGCACAAGAGTGATATGTGACAAAAATCTATGTCTGAATATGTCTAAGCAGGCTCTTTAAATGTATAAAGTAGAGCAAACTTCCGGGTAAGCTCAGACTGGCTGTGCACCACCAGCTTCCCACCTAAAAGGCACACTACCCGTGTCTGTCTGTTGAGGTCCTCCTCCCAGATAGATGCCTGCTTGGCCCTGGTGCAGAAGCAGCCCAGAAGGGCACAGGGTTTCACCCCCCTGGGAGCAGCCTTCAAGCAGTGGGGGCCAGGGATGGGGGATAAGTGGCCTAGCCCCCACCCTGTGGGTGGAAGACACTGTGGGTTTCTCAGAGAATCCTAAGGGGTTGACTTCCCACTGCACACAGCACTGCCCACAGACTCTCACCCTCACGCTGGCCTCTCCGCCCGCCCCCCAGCCTCCCAGATCTCCCTCTCACTTGGCACCCAAGCCCTCAACTTGCTCTGCACTTGGGTGGATTCCAACTAAGACATTTGCCATTTAATCCTGGCACTTTATTACACACAGATGACGATCAAGAGCTGAGCACCACCTTGCTTACACTAGTGACAATTTCCAGTTTGATGTGGTTCATGAACCACCAGACTTTTTAAAAAATCAACTTTTATTTTCTCAACATGGTGTTTGATGTTCAGAAAAATCTACAAAATAGCAGAGTTCACATGCAAGCTCCACCCAATCCCTCTCTTCTTACATCTTATATTAATATGGGACATTTGTTACAGTTAGTGAAGCAATACAATATTGATGCACGAAATCCACACTTTATTGAGAATTCTTTCATTTTGTTTTAGAATCCCATCAGGACACTGTCTTATATTACGTTGTCACATCCCCTTGGGGATCTCTTTGCAGGGCTGGGTCCGTTTCTCACATTTCCGTTGTTTTTGGTAAGCTTTACAGTTTTGAAGATTTCTGATCATCTGTTTTATAGAACATTCCTCACTCGGGATTTGTCAGATGTTTGTGTACAGGTCTGGGTTTCGAGGAGGAAGATCAAAGAGCTTGCCTTGTGTCATTTTCACCCCATCAATACCCAGGGGCCATACTATTATTAACAACATGCCTCACAGCTAGTGGTTCTGACCTTGGTCACCTGGGTGGCAGAGCTTGGCAGCTTTCTGTAAAGCTGCTCCCCACCCTGATCCCTTTCCACGCTGCTCACTCGGGAAGGAAGTCACCGTGTGCAGCCCACATTAGAAGAGTAGACCATCTTAAATGTGGATGGAGTATCTACATAAATTATTCCAAATTCTGCGCAGGAAATGGTCTCTTCAATCTGTGTGTCTGTTCCATCATTTATCTATACGGACTCATGGATATTCACTTTACACTTAGGTTGGAGTCCAGTATTTATTTTGTTGCCCAAAGTGTCCAGTCATTAGGAGACTCCTGCATTCCTTCCACACAGTGCTATCATTGTGATTTTTGCTTTTGTTTTGAGCACATCTTTCCTTTCTGGCACTACAAGATGATCCAGGTTGGTCTTGTCGATTTTCTACTCCTGTGGTAGAATCAGCCACTTCTCTAGAGTTTTGGTTTCTTCTTTATGAAATGGTATTAGAAACCAGTATCTGAATAGTAGGTGTGATCTTTGCAATGGGAGAGTCATTGCTTTTAAGCCCCTTCAACTGACAGATCAAGGAAATGTGTTTACTAACCTGTGTATGTGAAGGTGAAAGTCGCTCAGTCATGTCCGACCTTTGCGACCCCAAAGACTTTGTGGTCCCATAGACTATATAGTCTATGAAATTCTCCAAGCCATAATACTGGAGTGGGTAGCCTTTCTCTTCTCCAGGGGATCTTTCCAACCCAGGAATTGAACCCAGGTCTACCACATTGTGGGCTGATTCTTTACCAGCTAAGCCACAAGGGAAGCCCAAGAGTACTGGAGTGGGTAGCCTATTCTTTCTCCAGCAGATCTTCCCGACCCAGGGATAGAACCGGGGTCTCCTGCATTGCAGGCGGATTACCAACTGAGCTATGAGGGAAGCCCTGATAAACCTGTGTATCAGTTTAGTTCAGTGCAGTCGCTCAGTCGTGTCCGACTCTTTGCGACCCCACAGTCGCAGCACACCAGGCCTCCCTGTCCATCACCAACTCCCGGAGTCTACTCAAACTCATGCCCATTGAGTCGGTGATGCCATCCAGCCATCTCATCCTCTGTCGTCCCCTTCTCCTCCTGCCCCCAATCCCTCCCAGCATCGGGGTCTTTTCCAATGAGTCAACTCTTCGCATGAGGTGCCCAAAGTACTGAAGTTTCAGCTTCAGCATCAGTCCTTCCAATGAACACCCAGGACTGATCTCTTTAGGCTGGACTGGTTGGATCTCCTTGCAGTCCAAGGGACTCTCAAGAGTCTTCTCCAACACCACAGTTCAAAAGCATCAATTTTTCGGTGCTCAGCTTTCTTCACCACCCAACTCTCACATCCATACATGACCACTGGAAAAGCCATAGCCTTGACCAGACGGACCTTTGTTGGCAAAGTAATGTTCTGCTTTTTAATACACTATCTAGGTTGGTCACAACTTTCCTTCCAAGGAGTAAGCGTCTTTTAATTTCATGGCTGCAGTCACCAACTGCAGTGATTTTGGAGCCCCCAAAAAATAAAATCTGACATGGTTTCCACTGTCTCCCCATCTATTTCCCATGAGGTGATGGGACTAGATGCCATGATCTTAGTTTTCTGAATATTAAGCTTTAAGCCAACTTTTTCACTCTCCTCTTTCACTTTCATCAAGAGGCTTTTTAGTTCCTCTTCACTCTCTGCCATAAGGGTGGTGTCATCTGCACATCTGAGCTTATTGACATTTCTTCCGGCAATCCTGATTCCAGCTTGTGATTCCTCCAGCCCAGCATTTCTCATGATGTACTCTGCATATAAGTTAAATAAGCAGGGTGACAATATGCAGCCTTGACGTACTCCTTTTCCTATTGGGAACCAGTCTGTTGTTCCATGTCCAGTTCTAACTATTGCTTCCTGACCTGCATATAGGTTTCTCAAGAGGCAGGTCAGGTGATCTGGTATGCCCACCTCTTTCAGAATTTTCCACAGTTTATTGCGATCCACACAGTCAACGGCTTTGGCATAGTCAGTAAAGCAGAAATAGATGTTTTTCTGGAACTTACTTGCTTTTTTGATGATCCAGCGGATATTGGCAATTTGATCTCTGGTTCCTCTGCCTTTTCTAAAACCAGCCTGAACATCTGGAAGTTCACGGTTCACATATTGCTGAAGCCTGGCTTGGAGAATTTTGAGCATTACTTTACTAGCCTGTGAGATGAGTGCAATTGTGCGGTAGTTTGAGCATTCTTTGGGATTGCCTTTCTTAGGGATTGGAATGAAAACTGACCTTTCCCAGTCTGGTGGCCACTGATGAGTTTTCCAAATTTGCTGGCATATTGAGTGCAGCACTTTCACAGCATCATCTTTCAGGATTTGAAATAGCTCAACTGGAATTCCATCACCTCCACTAGCTTTGTTCATAGTGATGCTTTCCAAGGCCCACTTGACTTCACATTCCAGGATGTCTGGCTCTAGGTGAGTGATCACACCATTGTGATTATCTGGGTTGTGAAGATCTTTTTTGTACAGTTCTTCTGTGTATTCTTGCCACCTCTTCTTAATATCTTCTGCTTCTGTTAGATCCATACCATTTCTGTCCTTTATCGAGCCCATCTTTGCCTGAAATGTTCCCTTGATATCTCTAATTTTCTTGAAGAGATCTCTAGTCTTTCCCATTCTGTTGTTTTCCTCTATTTCTTTGCATTGATCACTGAGGAAGGCTTTCTTATTTTCTCCTGGCTATTCTTTGGAACTCCTCATTCAAATGGGTATATCTTTCCTTTTCTCCTTTGCTTTTCACTTCTCTTCTTTTCACAGCTATTTGTAAGGCCTCCTCAGACAACCATTTTGCCTTTTTGCATTTCTTTTCCATGGGGATGGTCTTGATCCCTGTCTCCTGTACAATGTCACCAACCTCCGTCCATAGTTCTTCAGGCTTTCTGTCTATCAGATCTAGTCCCTTAAATCTATTTCTCACTTCCACTATAGTCATAAGGGATTTGATTTAGGTCATACCTGAATGGTCTAGTGGTTTTCCCTACTTTCTTCAGTTTAGGTCTGAATTTGGCAATAAGGAGTTCATGATCTGAGCCACAGTCAGCTCCTGGTCTTGTTTTTGCTGACTGTATAGAGCTTCTCCATCTTTGGCTGCAAAGAAGATAATCAATCTGATTTCGGTGTTGACCCTCTGGTGATGTCCATGTGTAGAGCCTTCTCTTGTGTTGTTGGAAGAGGGTGTTTGCTATGACCAGTGCGTTGTCTTGGCAAAACTCTATTAGCCTTTGCCCTGCTTCATTCCGTACTCCAAGGCCAAATTTGCCTGTTACTCCAGGTGTTTCTTGACTTCCTACTTTTGCATTCCAGTCCCCTATAATGAAAAGGACATCTTTTTTGGGTGTTAGTTCTAAAAGGTCTTGTAGGTCTTCATAGAACTGTTCAACTTCAGCTTCTTCAGTGTTACTGGTTGGGGCATAGGCTTGGATTACCCTAATATTGAATGGTTTGCCTTGGAAATGAACAGAGATCATTCTGTCATTTTTGAGATTGCATCCAAGTACTGCATTTCAGACTCTTTTGTTGACCATGATGACCATTTCTTCTAAGGGATTCCTGCCCACAGTAGTAGATATAATGGTCATCTGAGTTAAATTCACCCATTCCAGTCCATTTTAGTTCGCTGATTGCTAGAATGTCGACATTCACTCTTGCCATCTCCTGTTTGACCACTTCCAATTTGCCTTGATTCATGGACCTAACATTCCAGGTTCCTGTGCAATATTGCTCTTTACAGCATCAGACCTTGCTTCTATCACCAGTCCCATCCACAACTGGGTATTGTTTTTGCTTTGACTCCATCTCTTCATTCTTTCTGGAGTTATTTCTCTGCTGATCTCAGTAGCATATTTGGCACCTACTGACCTGGGGAGTTCCTCTTTCAGCATCCTATCATTTTGCCTTTTCATACTGTTCATGGGGTTCTCAAGGCAAGAATTCTGAAGTGGTTTGCCATTCCCTTCTCCAGTGGACCACATTCTGTCAGGCCTCTCCACTATGACCCGACCGTCCTGGGTGGCCCCACATGGCATGGCTTAGTTTCATTGAGTTAGACACGACTGTGGTCCTGTGACCAGATTGGCTAGTTTTCTGTGATTATGGTTTTAGTGTGTCTGCCCTCTGATGCCCTCTCGCAACACCTACCGTCTCACTTGGGTTTCTCTTTCCTCGGATGTGGGGTATCTCTTCACGGCTGCTCCAGCAAAGCACAGCCACTGCTCCTTACACTGGACAAGGGGTATCTCCTCACGGCCGCCCCTCCTGACCTTGAACGTGGAGTAGCTCCCCTCGGCCCTCCTGCGCCCCGCAGCAGCCCTCCTAAACCTGCGAATACATGCCATCTAAACCTGTAACTAGCTGTGCCTGTGTGAGTTCGCAGGGAGGGGCCACCTCTAATCCATTCCAGGTGGATCACTCTGGGCTATCTGTAACCTCACACTCTAAATAACGAGAGAAGCCTGGCTCCCACCACCTGGTTCCATTGGTTTAAATCTAGTGCATCAGAGCCATATCACCACTGTTAACAGGCGCCAACGTGAGAAATTTATCAGCTGCAGCCTAGTCCTCATGCAGTTCCTCTTGTGCTTCATCTTACAGACGCCACTCATTTCCAAGGTTACGTAGGTCCAAGGTTACTCATTTCCAAGGTCGTCTTCCCCTCAATTCCTTCCACGAGGTTGTTTCATACATTTATAATATGGTTGTTTCGTCATTCTGTCTTCCATCCATGTATTCCAGCTCCTGATGTGATTTTTTTTAAACGTGCATAAAGATTCACTCTTTGTGCTATAATGTCCTGTGGGTTTTGACAAATGAACATCATCATACCCCCACCCTCTGAACAGTTTCACTGTCCTAGAAATCCTGTGCTTTACCTATTCAACCACCATCCCCTTGAGCCTCTGGAACCACTGATTTTTTTTTCTGTGACCTTTTTCTTTAATTTTATATTGGAGCATAATTGATTAACAATGCTGTGAGTTTCAGGTGTACGGCAAAATGATTCAGTTATACAGAAAAATGTATTATTCTTTTTCAAATTATTTTCCTATTTAGGTTGTTACATAACAGTTGAGTAGGATTCCCTAGTCTATACAGTGGGTTTGTTGGTTATCCATTTTATTGACTGCTTTTGATGGGGACCATTTTTAAAAGTCTTTATTGAATTCCTCACAATATTGCTTCTGTTTTATGTTTTGGTTTTTTGGTCATGGGGCATGTGGGATCTTGGCTGCCTGACCAGGGATCAAACCTGCACCGCCTGCTTTGGAAGGTAACGTCTTACCCACAGGACCACCAGGGAAGTCCCTGGTTATCCATTTTAAACACAGCAGGGTGAACATGTCAACCCCACAACTCCCTAACTTTCCCTCCTCCTCCCCACGGATTTTCTTAGCATCTCCAGTTTTGCCTTCTCTAGAATGTCTTATAATTAGAATCATAAAATAGTCTTTTCAGACTGGCTTATTTCATCTAGCACCCGCGGTTTTTGTGGCTTGGTAGCTCAGTTCTTTTTATCGCTGAATTACATTCCATTATATCAAATTACAATTTGTTTACACATTTACTTAGGGATAGACACTCTGGTTGTTTGAGTTTTGGCCATTATAAACATAGCTGCTATAACTGTGTTTTTGTATGGACATAAGTTTTAGTAAGTAGGGTAAATACCTAAGAGAATGACTGCAGGGTCATATGGTGACAAGCACTATTAGTGTTAGCCATCTAATTTATTGTGCTCACTGTTCAGATTCTAGCACCTTACTTTGGACTTTCTATGGTTCTGCCTTTTCTTTTTATTCTTCAGTCTAGTCTTTTACTGAATTAACTGAGCACCCTTAGACACACTACTTTAAAATTATATACTTAAAAAAATTTTACTGTTACTTGAAGGTTTTTAACCATATTTTCACCAACCTCTTGAATACTTTTTAAGGATCTAAGAACATTTACACTCCAATGAAGTCCCCTTCAATTTCTGTGCTAATTTGTCCTATTTTTCAGTTCCATTTCATCTTAATGTTGTAAACAAGACATCATTTGTATTGTTTTATAAAGTTAATGCTCATTCAGATTTAACCATGAGTGTTTTTTTGGTCACTATGCTTTCCTGAATCTCAGAGCTTTCATCACTGTCCTTCTGCACAAAGTAAATCCTCTAAATTTCCTTTAGTGAAGTCTTTTGATGACATTTTCACTTCTAAAATAGTGCCTCATTAAATTATGTGGCAACCTGGCTGAAGGGGGACTTTAAGGGAGAATGGATACATGCATACATACGGCCAAGTCCCTTTTCTGTCCACACGAAACTATCATAACATTGTTAATTGGCTATACTCTAATATAAAAGTTTAAAAAATGGAGCCTCACCGGGTGTTAACAATTTAGTTGATAGTTTTTGTTGATGCATCTTTTAGCCCACAGATACTATCACAGTCTTCTGGCTTTTGCTGATGCTGCTGAGAAGGCAGTGAGCCTTATTTTTGCTGTGTTTGTTACAGGTAATCTGACTTTTCCCACTGTGCTACAAATTTTTCTGATATTCTAGTTTCATTACATACATGAAGGTGTGGATTTACTTCATTTAACTCACTTGAAATTTGTATAGCTTTCTGCATCTGAGGGTTGATGTCTTTCATCAGTTCTGGAAACTCTACCTTCATCTTTCCAAATGTTACTTATTTCTAATGCTTTTTAAAATTTTAAGTGATGTGTTAGGCATTCTCACCACTCCTCCACATCTCTTAATCTAACTTCTATTTCCACCTACTTGTCTCTGCGTGCTCCCTGTGGGGTAATTATTTGGCTCCACTTTTCAGTTTATTAATTCCTTCTTCCATTAGTTATTTTTATAAGGGACTTATATAAGCAACCCTTCTTTATTCTTTTACTTACTTACAACTATTAAATGTGCTCACATTTTGGTCTTGAAAATTCTGTTACTCTTAACTTCTTGCAGGATGCTTGCACTCTTTTTCTGCTGGGTTTCATCTGAGATGCCTTATTTGAGGCCTCCTGTGATTTATGACTCCCAGCTCATGTCCCTGTGGAGAGTATCTTGAGTGCTAAATTAAAGCTGAGTTCTCATGTGCATATACAGTTGCTCTGACCTTGAACCCAGGGGCATTACAATGGGATCTGTTTAAGAATTTCGCATGGGAAATGCTTAGACCACAGGTACCATGAGAACTCAAACCCACAGGAGGGAAGGTGTCTAAGTGACTTCAGAGGGGGACTGTTTTCCTTTTCAACTAGTGCCAGTTCCCCCAACGCTGAAGCCCAGCTGTTTGCAAGGGAGCCTCCCTGAACGCTTATCTCCTGCTAACCCCCAACCCCACCCTCAGAGGTGCTCAGAGTCACCAAGACTCGGTAGGAGCCCCGGGGGTACATGCGCTGAGGGCTTGCTCCTCTCTAGCAGTTTTGTTTTCACATCGTTTTTGGCCTCAGAGAATGGATTCCTTTCCTGACAGCTCAGCCACACATTTACCAACGTTAAAGAAACAATTCTTTTCTTCAATCGAAACGTAACAATTCTTTGAGTTACTGCCAGATGGGTGGTAGCTGTTCAGAGTATCTGGTCTTTCACAGGTGAAAGCGGAAGTCCTGGTCTGGTTCATGAAGCTCCTGAAGGGCGATGATGATGATGATGACATAGAGGCGGGGAACAGACACTGCTCTGCTTTGTTGAGCAGCCTGAAAGCGCGGAGCAGAGAGCTGGGACAGTTGTGGCTCTGACAGACAACGGGCAGGGGGCTTTAGCAGATGCATGAGAGGATACTCTACTTCTAAGAGAGGCCAAGGTGAAAGCAACTTCTTTCCCAGTAAGGAGTCCAGAGACAGCAGTCAGAGCCGGAATACACAGGCTCCACAACATCGTCAAAAATACCACGCACAACGCCCTGGCTCTGTACGCACGCCCTTCAGCACAGGTCGGCTGCAGTCACATCTACAGCAGCTGCCCTTCCCAAGAAGTGTGCCCAGGACTCCCAGCCAACTTCTGCCCACCTCACTCCGGCAACCCGCAGCTCCAACAGAGGCTGGGAGCTTAATCCTTCAGCTGCTGGAGCAGAGTTGGAGAATCCTGGTCCTTGACAGGCAGGGAGCAGTCTCTGTTACCAAGCCCAACACTTACAGCCTGAGGCCCCACATCAAGGGAAAGACTGAGATAAGGCAATAATTTACTGGAACAAAGCCCTGAAAGAACGGGGGAGAAAATGGGGTCAAAAGTATAGAAGGATGGCTTGGCCGTGGAGGGCAGACCCATCTTCACTGGACACTGAATGCATGGAAGAGGAGGCTGCTGCAGGGATGGGCGGTGAGAATGGGCCCAGGGAACTCCCAGCAGCACATGAGCGACAGGTCCCTTGTGCAGTCACCGAGCCGGGGCAGCGTACAGAGGTGGAAAGCCAGAACCCCAGGCTAAAGTGAATATAAACATCAGGAATGTGACAGGCGAAACCCACCTGTTGAAAAGATTATGTTTGTTTATGAGTAACAACTGGTTTCACAAGGAGGACAAAACCACTTTCACAGAGCATGTTTCTAAATTAGGCAACCCAGTCACAACACATTTGGCCCGTCGTACTTGAAAACTGCATTGGCAAAACTGGGGCTGTTATGTAAGAAGAGTAAATTTAAAGCTGGAGGCAATAAATGGTGAAAACTGAGGCATTAGGGACAAAGGACCCCCTTCTAAGCCCTTTCTGTCTCTCACAAAGTGCTGCATCCAAGATGAGTTCTCTGAGGCACTTCGGGAAGACGATGCCCCAGGAAGCCACCGTTTTGGCAATGTCAGGACAGGAGGACATAAATTTAGGTTTGCAATGAGGTAGTTGTGTACATCCTAGCTGTATCCTTTTTCTTCTTGACAAAATAAGGAAAACTAGGAAAAATCAACTGTATTTGATTACAGTCGGCTTCCCAGGTGGCTCAGCAGTAAAGAGCCCACCTGCCAATGCAGGGCAGACACAGCACACAGGTTGGAACGCTGCGTCGGAAAGATCCCCTGGAGGAGGAAATGGCAACCCACTCCAGTATTCTTGCCTGGAGGATCCCATGGACAGAGAAGCCTGGTGGGCTACAATCCAAGGGGTCACAGAGTCGGACCCAACTCAGCACAGCACAGCATAGCAGATGGGTTCCACATCTGCGGATCCAACAAACCACGGACTGATGACGTGGAGAGCCAGCTGCGAGGACCTGAGGATCTGCAGACACCCCATGGGGCCCTGGAACCAACTACCATGGATGCCAAGGGGTGAGTCTACAGTGTTACTATGTTATTTCTCCCAAACTACTTACCACCCCAACTTCCTGAAAACATTTCTCACCAATATCACTATAGAGAGGGTTACCCAGCACCTGCTCAACACCCCTTACCCATAACTGTTCCCTCCCAACACCAGGAGACAGACTGTTGAGATCTTTCTTGCCGGTTTTCCCTGTTCATTGTGTTTCTGCTGTGGAACGAGACAAACTCAATGCTTCAGAGCCAAGCTACATCATCTCCATCACATCACAAATGCTCCAAATGAAAAAGGAGTGAATGGTAAGGAATACAGGGAAGTCTCCCAGAAGTAACCAACCTGTAGAAATTTGCAGGTTGGGTTCAAAATTACAATTCTAATATTAGGACAAAGATGCTGTTCTTTCTCTGCATTTTTAAGTCAAGTTCAGTCAGCACGACTAAACAGCTTTCTGGGGTCTGCGAGCTGTATGTCCAGACAGGGATCATGAACCAAGTCACCTGAGCCTTTGAGCACAAACTCAACACCTTAGTCTGGCATGGAGGAAAGATGTCACAGGAACAAAGATCAAAGTGGCACAGCGCACGTTGAGAACGACACCCTGAACGGGCCCCTCAGGGGAACGAGGCCTGCCGCCGGTGCTGGTAGACGCAGCCTCAGTGCTCACACACACCTCTCTCCCCTGGGAACGTGTACACACCACAGCTCTTGACCAACATGGCACTCACACCTTCACCACTGCATTTCAGTCTGCTGTCAGCCGACAACAGAAAATCTAAGCCATGGGACACCAGCAGATGAGTGACAGGACTGACCAAGCTTATTTTCACCCTGCAATTAATATCTCATGAGAAATCCTTCAAGGAAGACTATGACACAGAGTATGTTTCCATCAGAAGTGCTGGCTCTCATGTGAACAGAAGAACAAAGTCACTAATGCAGACACTTCTGCCTATTTCTCTCTGAATGACAGCAAAAATAAACAACAACAATCTGAAGGAGCTCTGTGCCCTCTCTGATCACATTTTCTAAAGATTCAAACCAGTTGTTGTTACTATGTGTAGTGAGCACTACATTACTCAACACAGGTATAAGGGAATAACAGTCCCCTGATTATTCTGTTAATGTCAATTTGACACTAAGTGGTAAATGCTAAGAGATTCTGGTTCAGAAACATTTTGTTATGTTTTTTACTGATTGAGATACACTTTGTCTACCTCTGTGTGTGCTTATACCTATTTATTTCCAAAAAAAGAGTTTCAAGTGACACCTTTTATGGTAATTGAGATTAGCTCACATCTCAACAGCCTGAAAACAAAAAATTTTCTTAACTAGAAAAATTATTTGACCCCAAATGGCAGTAAATTGGAATCTTTTAGTTTGATAAGCCTAATCTTTTAGGCTTTGATAAGACAGTAATTCACAAGAATTATTGCCTATTTCTTCTAAACAGGATAAATACTAAGACTTCTTTCTAGCAATCATTTCTTTGAGTTAATAATCCTGTTGCTAGCTCTATAAAAGAATAAAAACAAATAATATAAATGCAAAGCTTAGCTTGCCATTTTCCACTGTATAATATATTCACATTGTTAAAAAAAAAAAACCTCTGTATTTCTTTTTGAATAGTTTTATGTGAACAAATAGCGAATAGTCTTACAGCTGACCTAAAATATAAGTGAGGAAAACACAGACATCTGCCAAACTAATATCTGGCTTTTATTTTTTTCTTAAGGAAATACTATTAATTTAAAAAGTTCCCAGAAATTTAAAAGGATTCCCAGCAATGATTATTTCTGAGATCTATGAGATTCAGAACATAATATAAAAGACTAAAAAAACCACAGTATACGTTCGTACTTTCTCCTTTTTTAAAAAAAGTTCAGACGCTGTATCACATCGAGAAAGTTCAGCAGGTTGCCAGGGCCACGGCCTCAGTCATCCTCGGAATCGCTGTCCCTCCTGGCGGGGACGGAGCACCGCACCGCGGACAGCAGCACGTCTTCCACGGGCTTCCTGGGGTTCTCCTCCAGGCTCGTCTTGATGGCTCCAGACTCAGACAACTTCCACTCCAACTCTGCATGATAAAGAAAAAGCAAATTGCCTAAGACTCAGCCTGAGTGGGAACCTCAAGCCACTGTGTTTTTCTAAGCAGAAACTATGACCATCCACACTTGATGACAATTTGAGGGTCATAATTATAAGGTACCTGGAAGAAAGGGAAAAAAAAATCGGACCCTTAAGAAAACAAAATAGCTGCAAAAACTTCTCATAACAAGAGATGAAATGAAATATTACATACATTTGAACCTCCAGGATAACTAACCAAAAAACCAAGGACTAAACCTATCTCCTCACAGCTAGCTTCTTGGCTTGCAGAATGTCCCAGGAAAAGAAATCAGCATGAAATATACCAAGAAAATACTTTTCACAGTCTTGCTGGCAATGTAATTATTAAATCCAATTTTATTTAGCAAAAGGAAATTCTTAAACCTCATGTCCAATATCTCAACCTATTAGAGTCAAAGGCTCAATGTATGATGACATGCTAAGATTGATACATTTGTTCCAAGTAGTAATAATTCTTAAAAGTGTCAGGAAAAAAAAAAAAGAATCAGTGATTAAAGGCTTAGCTCCTTTATAATCAGTGAAAATCCATATTGGTGTGAGACACTGTGAAGCAAAATCAAGTGATATATTTTTCTACCCAGGCAGGAGTGAGAGACTGTCAGATCTACACCAAACAGTCTAGTTTAAGCTGATGCTCTACTAAGTAGGAAACTTCTATTCAAATCTGAAAACCAGGG
The DNA here is from genome assembly GCF_019320065.1 of Cervus canadensis. Taxonomy (NCBI): domain Eukaryota; kingdom Metazoa; phylum Chordata; class Mammalia; order Artiodactyla; family Cervidae; genus Cervus; species Cervus canadensis. The sequence continues at coordinate 5,099,118 of NC_057390.1, forward strand.
ACTTCCCTCGTGGTCTAGTGGTTAAGACTCCATGCTCCCAATGCAAGGGGCCTGGGTTCAATCCCCAGTCAGTGAACTAGACCTTGAATGCTACAACTAAGATCCAGTGCAGCCCAATAAATTTTTTAAAAAATCTAAAAACCAATTTTACTGAAACCGCCTTAATTCAAAGTGTTCCACGGAGATGAACAGCATCAGTATTTTCAGCTCTAGGTATCTTGGTTCAATGACCAAGAAAATTCAATAAATTTCTCAAAAAAAAAAATTCTTAGGATTTCTGATTCTTAAGGATGTATTTAGATTCACATGTACATGCATATGCATAAGTTAATGTACTTAATAAAGAATGTACTTAGGAAAGAATCTGCCAGCAATGCAGGAGACCTAGGTTTGATCCCTGAGTTGGGAAGATCCCCTGGAGGAGGGAATGGCAACCCACTCCAGTATTCTTGCCTGGAGAATTCCATGGAGCCTGGCCTACAAATGAGACTTTTTCTAGAAACAAAGACTATAATTATTATTGTACACCTCTCTCTCCCCACTAATGGTATGTTCAAAGATCAAAATAAGAGGCAAAACACATAGTTTGAAATATCATATGTCTTTGAACACTGGAATAAAGCAAAACTGATATAATATATATATGCATCCATGTATCTGTTTACATGTTTCCCAGTTGAATATCTCATATTCAACTCTATATATAAAGTAGATATAACACATGTTTTTAAAGGCTACTAACTAAAGCATAGTTGGACATATCACTGCACTAAAGAGATAAAAGAATCTGACCTAGTAGGAAGCTCGCAGGCCTCAGCTTCTCTCCCACATATTATGTGTGCATATGTATTTTAATACTTCCTATTTCACAAGTAGAAAAAAATAAAAGATATATCCTTTAGGAGTTAAGAGGCAGAATTAAATAAACTTTTCATTTAAAAGTTTCCTTTCAACTGAAAAAATATTTTTATAGAGATTTATATATGTATAAATTTACATGTATTTATGTATTTTACATATAAACATGTCACTAATATGTCTGGGTGCATTAAATAAATGCATGATGTGATCTTGAGTTATAACTAAAGAACAAACACATTCAACTGTAGGGACAAATAAAACAGCACAGACAATATATTAAATATTTTAAAATCCATTTTGCTCTCTTTTAACTCAAAGTCCAGTTGTAATTGCTCCCAATGACTCATCTAAGATGGCAGATTCAATGTTCTTCCCTTTTCACACTCACTCACACGGGACAAAGGTGACTCTATGACAAATCATCCCACCTGCGTCTAGGAAACAGGCGCCCTTAACGGCAGACACACTCCCTCCCCATCCCTCACGTGTACCTCAGAGTCCTTACCATCCAGCGTCAGGCTCATGCCACCAAACACCAGAGGGCCGATAAACTGGGCCTTGATGTCACCTTCGAGGTACACAAATATCGTGGGCAGATTCCTATCAGGGTAATTGGGGATGCAGGTGGTTGAAATGGCTTTGATAAACTTGACATCAGGAAACTTCCTGGCAAGTGCACTGAAGTGCTGATTTATCAGAGCACAGAGGGGAATCCTGTGAAATAAAGAGAAGCAACTGTGAGTTTGTGTCTGCATACAGTAAACCTCAACCGCCCTTGTGCCCCATAGAAAACCCCATGACAACTTCACAAGTGCTTCTGCTACTCCAGCCAAGATGAACAAACGGTTTCTAAAAACTTTCTAATAGGTTTGGGCAAAGTGTTCAAAAGCCAAAGTCCAATTTAATCTGACCAAGTAAGTCAGAAAAGCAGCTCCATTGTAAAAGATAATTGTCTTGCTTTTCTAAAGGAGAGAACATCCAAGGCTTAGAATGTGTGATTCAGAATGCGCCTCCTGCTTGAAAGAAACTCCACAAGCACTGGACTCCACACGGTGGGAGCAAAACTGAAGGTGAGGCGCTAGGGGCTCTCTGCATCACTCGCCATGGACAATGCTCACAAAGGTCACCGGCACCGTCAAGGAGAGTGACTCACGACATGTGAGTCGTGAAACGCTGGAGTTTTTTCAGAGGGACAAGTGATTGAGGAATTCATTTACAATTAAGAAAAAAAATCTGTTGTGCTACAATTTAATAAAGGCATTCGTATTAGCCACAAATATTAATCTGAAAGTCTTAAGACAAAAATTAGACAATAACATTTGGGCAAATCTGCAACAAAAACACATAAAACATTAATTAAAAAAAAAAAACCCTCTGGTGTGAAGTAAGCCTGAGATGTTCAAGACATAAATTCAAATGAATATTTAAAGACAGGCATCAGGGCTTCCCAGGTGGCTCAGAGGTAAAGAACACCCCTGACAAAGCAGGAGACACAGGATGTGCAGGTCTGGTCCCTGGGTCGGGACGACCCCCTGGAGAAGGAAATGCCAGCCCACTGCAGTACTCTTGCTTGGGAAGTCCCACGGACAGAGAGGCCTGTAGGCTACACTCCACGGGGTCACAGAGTCAGACACGCCTGAGTGAGTGAGCACGCGCGCGCGCATATCACAGCTCACCCTTGCTTGTAAAGATGCAGGATGACCCACAGGCCCTCACCGGCTTTCGTAACTTCCTGAACATAATCCTCTCCCGAGATTTCCAAAACCTCTCCAAATTTATTCTTCAGCTGGGTTGCTTTCCACTCGGCCAGTCTTTGCTGCCTGCACGACAGGAGGAGGAGAGACATCTTACACACATGTGCTCGCACACATCCCTTTCACACGGCAACTCTGTAAAGGTCCAGGCTTACTTACTTATGTGCCAGGTTTATCTCAAAGGACGCACATTATAGTGCCACATGAAAAACCAAGCAGCCCTCTGGGTGGCACTAACCTGTACATTTCAATTGCACGTTCGTCTTCCTCATTAAATTCGTCTTCATTATCCTCCAGTTCTTCCAAAGTCATGTCTTCATATGTTTTCACTGAATGTCATTGAGTTGGTGAAAAACCAAAAATGTAAAAGATGAATGAAGATGCATTTTGGGTCTTTTCTCCTTCACTTTTCTCCTAAAGGAGTGCATGCAATACCAAAAGGCCCCTAGCCCATCAAAACCAAAATAAAAAGTAGTTAAGGTGTTACACTAGTGGTAAAGGACTTGTCTGACAATGCAGGATGTTTAGAGATGCAAGTTCGATCCCTGGGTCGGGAAGACCCCCTGGAGAAGGGCATGGCAACCCACTCCAGTATTCTTGCCTGGAGAATCCCATGAACAGAGAAGCCTGGTGGGCTACATGTCCATAGGGTTGCAAACAGTCAGACATGACTGAAGTAACTTAGCATGCATGCACACATCCAAAGTGTTACACAGTAACAAAGAAGGGGAGAGCATTTTTAAAAGATAGGACTGTGTTGATATCAGCCAGCCTGGCTCTCTTATCTTCACACAACAATAAGGATACAAACAGGAAGTTTCCCAAATTTATAAAAGGAAAGAGGTATATTAGCCTGAGCTCAAGTAGCCTGATCTGCAAGTACTGATGCTCGGAGACAGGTGATTAACAGTTCTCATGCCTCCACGAAGGTGGGAAGATACCCTCTGGAGTCCTCCCCAGCACACCTTTGCTTGAGGTCAAGGGATTATCACCTGTCTTCTCTTGTGACTGGTAGGCAGCTCTCTCTTCTATTTTTATCAATGGCTGTAAAAATCTGTATTTTGTTTATATTGCCATAAAGACTCTTGCTTCTTGACATCCAGTCAGGTTTTTGTCCCGACCCCACCCTGTCATGACCCAAACCTGCTCTTACCAAAGTCAGTAATGACGTCTTTTCTCAACCAATGAGCATATTTGGCCTAATCCATCACTGCCTCCTCTCTCAAAGTCCATCTTCCTCTGGCCTCTTTTCCTCCTCCCTCCTGGCGGCCCCTCCCCTGAACCCTCTGTTGACTGGACTCCTTTCCTTCCTCACCTATCCCCGCTCCCTTGGTGACTGCATCTCACAGCTTTAAAACCCACCGACATGCTGACAACTCCCAAATATAGGCCTCTAGCCCTTATTTCTGATTTAGAAAGCATTCCCAACTGCTCACCTACCATCTGTATTTGTCTAATAAGAAACCTCAAAGTGACTAGGTCCTAAATCGAGCTCCTGATCTTCACCTCCAAACCTGCTCCTGCCCAAGCCTTCCTCACCTCAGGTGGTGACTCCATCTTTCTGGCCACTCAAACCCAGAGCCTGGCAGTCATCTTTGCCTTACTTGCTCTTACACCCATCACAGGATCTATAAGCAAACCCCGCCAACCCTACCTTCAAAATACGCCCAGATCTGGCCATTTCCACCCACCACTCTGGTCCAAGCCAATGGCATCACTTGCCAAGGGTACCACTGCAGTCGTTTCAACTGGTCTCCCCACTTCCTGCCCTGCCCCCACAGTCCGCACCTAGTAAGACAACAACAGGAAGGTGCTGTCAACACAGAGGACACGTCCCTCCTCTGTTCAAACCTCCAATGATGTCCACCTCATTAGACATCGAAGCCAAGGTCCACACTAGAAGCTACAAGGTCCTAAATGTCTGACCCCTGGTTGTCCCTCTGAACCTCCTGCTTCTGTCTCCCAGTCCCACTGGCCTCCTGGCAGATCCTCCAACGTGCTTCCCACTTGCTCATTCACCTCCCTCAGGTCTGCTCAAATGTCACTCCCAGTGAGGCCCTCTCTGACGCTCTAGAATTACACCCACCCCTCCTCCAACCTTATACCCACCAGGGCTTCCCTGGTGGCTCAGATGGTAAAGAATCCACTTGCAATGAGGGAGACCTGGGTTTGATCACTGGGTCGGGAAGATCCTCTGGAGAAGGGAATGGCTACGCACTCCAGTATTTCGCCTGGAGAATTCCAAGGACAGAGGAGCCTGCCAGACCCCAGTCCATGGGGTCACAAAGAGTTAGACATGACTGAGCAACTTTCACTTTCTTCTGCAACCCCTTCCTTCCTTATTTTCCTATATTTCACTCATGTGTCATTTGCTGTCTGTCTCCTCCCTTAGAACGTAAGTTCAAGAGGACAGGGTGTTTTGGCTGGCCCATGCACAGCTAAAGCCCCAGTGCCTAGAAAACACACGGCACACAGCAGTCCTTCCATAACTGGATAGAATTTATTACATTTGCTAGATAAACGCTGTGTCATAAATCCTCCTCTAAATCAGCCCTAACATGTCAACACGGGACAGAAGTCCTAGCCCCTGTGATCCACGGTTCTCAAACTTTAGCGTGAATCAGAAACTCTCTGGGGCACTGGCTTAACATGGACATTCCTGGGCCTTACCCCCAGAGATTCTGATTCAGGAGGAACTGTGTGTTGTTGTGTTTTGTTTGTTTGCTTGTTTTTTTGACAAGCACCACGAGGGATTCCAATTCAAGTGGTATACCTACATGTGAGAAAGACCTCAGACCGCATACACTACAAGCATCTTATGTTTCCCCAAATCAAGCTATTTTAATATTCTCAATCAAACCACAAAGATAAAGCATATGCTCAGGGGACTACAAACAGTAAAAACTTCTGGGCAGATTTCCATGACATTAACCAAACTGAATCACTGACCAGAAAGTGGAGACTCAGAAATATTTTCTCCAGGGTTATCATGTGCTGATCCGACACGGACAAGAAAGTGTGGAAATGGAGGGAACCTCTGAAGTGCCCCCAGTTCCACGGCCCAGGAAGATGAAGCCAGAGATGCCCTGCCGGAGGGCCCAGAGGCAGTGTCCAGCCCAGCACTTCAATCCCTGCTCCCAACTCTCACTCAGAGGATCCTTCTACTGAAGCAGTTAGAGGCTTGCCAAGTGTTTCCTAAGCAGAGAGAATCAGAATCACAAACACACATTGGTAAGCTCACCAATGGACTGCTGGAGGATCCGCTGCTCCTCTTCTTCTGCCTCCTTCTCCAGATCTTTCAAATCTTCCTTTGAGGGCAAGATGCCTTTTTTGCGTAAGATGTCATTCCACTCGGTGTCTGCGTTGGGGTCCTAGAGCAGATGGACCAAGGGTACCGTGAGGGCCAAGTCCACTGTGGAGGGCGCCATGTTGGGCAAGGGTTCAAATGGGAAAGTGGTAAGAAGGGGAGTTCACACCAAATTATTCTGAGGTCTATTTCTGGGAACCTGTCAAAAGACACACAACCCGTGTTCCAATCTTCCTGTCTTAGGGTAAAAATCAGGCTATTATGTCCAGACTGACATCCATGCTGACACCAAGGCTCTGACCTGGCTTCTGGTCAATTTTCATTAATGACTCAGAGTGCTTCCTTCAACAGATATTTATTAAGTGCCTACTATATGCAAATGATTGTACTAGATGGTAGGGAAGCATAATGAATGCCAAAGTCACCAGTTTTACAGGTGAGAAAAAGAAATAGGCAATGAATAATTAAATATACAAAGAGACAGATTATATGTTATGGCAAATGCAATAACCAGGCTGCTGAGCTAGACTTCCAAGGGGCATGCAGTCCACAGGATGGGCAAAGACATTCTCTTAGAAGAGTTGACATTTAACTGTAACTGGAGGGTGAGAAGGAACCAAACAGAGGAGTGAAAATTTAGGAAATTACTTTCCAGGCAGAAGGACCAGTTCGGGCAAAGGGCCCAAGTACAAGATACCGAGTATTCCAAAGCCCTGAGTGGCTGCAAGACAATCAGAAGGAAGAGAGCCTGACTGATTCCCTAAAGGCCAAGGCTAAGAGCAAGAGCTGAGACGCCATGGAGAAGTTCACAATAGCTGATGCTTACTGAGTCCTACATGCTGGGGACACCACCAAGTTTTTCACCTGTACACACCTAGTTACCTCACAAACCTGGGAGAGCCATGGCGTTAAGGAAGACACTGCCAGGCTGGAACAAGTCAAACTTACCAGGATCAACTATCAGAAAAACAAATGCCAAGGTGGGCTCCTAGCTTCAGAACACAGCTGCCCAAACCCTGGTTTGGCATGTCCTGGCAGGTCTGGAATGTGAAACCAGGAAGCTGTGGAAAGGGCACTGGGATAACCGGTCTCTACCCCCAGTTCCTTGGCCAGTCCTGCTGAAATATATCAAAGAGAAACAAACAGAACCCATTCCACAGGGTGGTCAGGAAGGCCTCTTAAGACAGGACATTTTTGAGAAGGGGCATGAAGGACAGAGAACACAAAGGAGGCCAGGGCAGCCGTGAGTTTCCTCTTCATGACATACATTGCATTTGGAGATGATCATCCTCTCCAGCCCTGAATATTCATTGGAATGCTGAAGCTTCAGTCCTTTGGCCACCTGATGTGAAGAGCCCACTCACTGAAAAAGACCCTGATGCTGGGAAAGACTGAAGACAGGAGGAGAAGAGGGCAATAGAGGATGAGATGGCTGGATGGCGCAGACTCAATGGACATGAGTTTGAGCAACCTCCAGGAGATGGTGAAGGACTGGGGAGCCTAGCCTGCTGCAGTTCATGGGGTTGCAAAGAGTCTGAAACATCTGAGAGACTGAACAGCAACTAACCTCTCAACCCCAGTCAAACCCACACTAACTCCATTTCCCTTCTGCCACTGAGTCAGAGATGAGGTCATCAGGATTCCGGACCACAGGGAGATCTAGGAGACAGCAGAGTGACCTCTGGAGGAGGGTCCTTTAACAGTGACAAAACTGAGTCAGAGATTTTCTCATACAAGCATCCATGTCCACGATGTCTTTTTCACTTTTCCATGGGTTTTTAGTCAAGTTCCATTAGTAAATTCCTGATACAATAAAAGAACAAAACTGAGGGATTTGGTTTTATCCATTTTAAAAGGGAAAGTATTAATAATTGGGCAGCGGGACCCTCAGGCTGGACTCCAGGGTCCACCGGAAGCGCATCTCCACCTGTACACCAACACTGGAAGGCAGAGAGAGAAGGATGCTGTAACCCCTCACTCAGCTCTAGGCAGGGTCAAGAACACGGGTTATGTTATGCGACCCCCTCAGGGCAGGACCCTCCAATTGTCCGAGCCTCAGCTTCCGCATCCGTGAAGGGGGTTCATAACACACCAGTTCAGGTGCTCGCTAAGAGTTAACAAGGAGGAAGCAACTCTGTCAGGTAAGATCCGGAGAGGCCTTCACAGGCCCAGGGTAGCCGACCTCACGGAGAACTACCGTCAAAGCTGAGATTCGGGGCTGGGACACACGGAGGGGAGCGGGCACGCCCAGCCCGCGGGCTCGCGGGACCACGCCCGCCCGTCCGCACTGCGCCTGCGCCGGCCTCGACTCGCGTGGCCACCCCGAGCCTGAGGCGTCCGGCACTTCCCACGGGCCCGGGAAGGACAGGCAGCCGCCCGCATGGACCGAGCCGGGCAAAACGAGCGGCCGCAGCCTCCAGGCATCGAGCCCCCTGCCCCACCCCCGGCTTGCTAACCTGCATGTTCTCTCAAATCGCTGAGGCCCTGCCAGCCACAGCCACCCGGCCCGTGAGCTCGCTACCGCGCACGCGCGCAGGCCCCACTCGCCTCCTCTCCCAGCCTGCCCTTCGCCCCGCCCTCTGGGAGAGAATAGGGCGGGGCCGGGGAGGCGAGTTCTGCTCTGAGGCTGCGCCAGGCGAGAGGCAGGACACGCCCACTCGTGTGACTCCGGGTTAATCCCGGCCGCTACTGAACTGAACCTTATTAGGGCACATCTTCGGCCTCCGAACGGTGGGACAAAATCGGGGAGGTACCCGGCGGCTAGGTGTCACCTCCAGGCACGGATCCGATGAAGTCAGAGATAGAAACCCGTTTCACTGATTCGTTGTTACGATTCAAAAGGAGGCAGGATTACCTGGAATTCAGTCACTGTCCTTCAAGTGTCGCATAAAGCAGTTCGCCTGCTACGTACCAAACACTGTTCTAGGCTCTGCGGACGCGTCGGGAATCGCAACAAATGAAACCAGAAACGTGAACATCTCTTCACCTGGTTGAGCCCCAGACATTTCATATTCGCAAAGTGCTTAGCACGGGAGGCACTGAGTAGAAATATGCAAGTCTAAATTGAAAAATATGCAAGCCTGAGCTCAGACTCAGGCTCCTGTGTATGCAGCACTCCGAATTTGAGTGACCCTCCCTGGACGCCTGAGCTAGGGTGGTGACGTAGCAGACACAGATAACGCAGACCAACAAACGTGTGGGGTAGGCGGCCTCCCAAGTGTGGCTACATTAGAAACACCTGTTGTTCAGTCAGTGGTGTCCGGCTCTTTGCAACCCCATGGACTGCAGCAGGCCAGGCTTCCCTGTCCTTCACTATCTGTGAGCCTTCTAAAAATGCAGCTACCCTGGGGTCCCAGCCCCAAATTAAATTTCTAGCCCTGGGACCTGGAACTGATATTTTCTTTTCTTCTTTTTTAAATTTTTATTGGAGTATAGTTCATTTATAATGTTGTTTGCTTTCTGCTATAAAGCAAAGTGAATCAGTTACGCGTATATTCACTGTTTATAGATTCTTTTCCCATGTAAGCCATTACGGAGTATTAGTAGAGGTCCCCGTGCTGTATGTTAGGTCCTTATTTGTTATCTGTTTTATACATGACATGACATTTTAGTCACTAAATTGTGTCTGACTCTTTTGCAACCCCATGGACTGAAGCCTGCGAGGATCCTCTGTCCCTGGGATTTTTCAGGCAAGAATACTGGAGTAGGTTGCCATTTTCTTCTCCAGGGGATCTTCTGACCTCTTGATAAATGATGAACAGACTTAATAAAAGAGAGAGACCAATTCTAAAATTAAGCATATCTTATGGATTTCCTAACAGTCGAGTACTAGAAAAGTCCCTTCCATCATGTAGACCAAGTGCCCATGGATAGGAATATACCAAGAATCTGCATTTTAAAAAAAATGTGACTCACACCTAAACTTACTTCACATAGGATTGTCCTGTAATATGTGACCACAAAGGATGTTACCATTGCTTGGTACAGGTATTTTCTGAGCAAAATGCCTAGTATGAATGACTCCTGCTCAAACTGCTGCAAAAGCTTCAATTGGCATCAAAACATGGTGACTGTGAGTTTTTGCCTTATAGGACCCTGGATATAGGAATGATGTCTTTAGCCAATTGTTCTTTCTCATCCTAGAAGAAGAAGATAAATAGATTCACATCATCAGATAATCTCAGAATTTCCTCTTTTTCAAAGACAAAGGCCCGAATATGAAGATTCAGCTGAGTGGTTAAAAGAGCAATTTCAATGAGCTATCATTAAAACTGGGACTCCACAGCTACTGCCAAATAATCTGAAATTTCATCTTCCAAACTTGATTGTTATTTGATCTTCAGGCAGCCATCATCCCAAGACTGGCTTGTGTGTGATTTCTCAGTGAAAAACTGCACTCAATTCCCCTTCTTTTCATTGCTTCTCATTTTCTGCTTGTGTGTGCTGTGTGCTTAGTCACTAAGGCACGTCCAACTCTTTGTGACCCTCCCCATCTCCCAACTGTAACCCTCCAGGCTTCTCTGTCCATGGGATTCTCCAGGCAAGAAGACTGAAGTGAGTTGCCATTCCCATTTCCAGCAGATCTTCCTGACCGCATCGCCAGCATCTCCTGCATTGACAGGCGGATTCTTTACCACTGAGCCACCTAGGAAGCCATACTTTTTCTTAAAAAAGAAAAAAAGAAAGGAAAATGATCAGAGGAGATGATTGCATGGCTGCCAGCTTCTGTCAGTTGTGAGACTGGTCGGAAGGTCAGATGATTAAGAGATGGTACACACAGGAAAAACTAGGTGCTGAGATGATGTCTGCAGTGAAAACATTTAGAAGTTTTTGGAACCTTGAGGATTATTGACCCCAGGGAGGCATATGTTGTGAAAGAAACTTTTGGAGGAAATTCTGGTAACCATGACCATGATCATGGGAAGAGCTGTTTTCCCAGAAAGCTATAGATGTTCGTTTTCAGGAACAATTTTCTAGAGAAGGTAGCAAAATGCAGAGATAGAACGGCTTTTTTAAAAAGTCATTTATTATCAGAGAAATACAAATCAAAACTACAATAATGTATCACCTCAGGCTAGTCAGAATGGCCATCATCAAAAAAAATGTACAAACAATAAATGCTGGAGCGGGTGTGGAAAAAAGGGAACCCTCCTTCATGGTTGGTAGGAATGTAAATTGGTAACACACACTATGGAGAACTGTATGGAAGTTCCTTTGAAAACTAAAAACAGAGCTACCATATGATCCAGCAATCCCATTCCTGGGCATATATCCAGAGAAAATCATAATTTGGAAATATACATGCACCTCAGTGTTCATAGCAGCACTATTTACAATAGCCAGAACATAGAAGCAACCTAAATGTCCCAGAGGAATGGATAAAGAAGACACCATACATATATACAGTAGACTATTACTCACCATAAAAAAGAATGAAATAATGACATTACAGCAACATGAATGGACCTAGAGATTATTACCCTGAGTGAAATAAGTCAGACAAACAAATATTATCTGATATTGCTCACATGTGAAATATAAAAAAGGGTACCAATGAACTTATCTATGAAACAGAATCAGAGTTACAGATGTAAAAAAGAAACTTATGGTTACCAAGGGGTAAGACGGGGAGGGATAAATTGGGAGATTGAAACTGACATAGAATAGTTTTTGGTAGAACTTACTATTTCAGCTTCGGGTTTCATAAGGAGTGTTCACCAATCTTGGTGTAAATAAAAATTCCATGGAGAGTGTTAAAAATGCAGATTCCAAGTTCCACGCTCAGAGATTCTGGTTCTGTGGGTGTGGGGTAGAGATCAACAATCTGCCTTTTGGATAACTCTTTCAGATGATTGTCCTTAGATCACATTTTGTGACATCTGACTTCAGTGTTTCATTGGAGTTCCACATGGCCTTGAAGAATGACAGTCATGATGATGATCATAAGCACTCAATAATGTAAGATAGACTTTGACTTGTATGCAGAGTACATCATGCAAAATGCCAGGCTGGATGAAGCACAAGCTGGAATCAAGATTGCTGGGAGAAATATCAATAACCTCAGATACACAGATGACACCACCCTTATGGCAGAAATCGAAGAACTGAAGAGCCTCTTGATGAAAGTGAAAGAGGAGAGTAAAAAAGTTGGCTTAAAACTCAACTTTCAAAAAATTAAGATCATGGCATCTCGTCCATCACTTCATGGCAAATAGATGGGGAAACAATGGAAAGAGTGACAAACTTTATTTTGAGGGGCTCCAAAATCCCTGCAGGTGATGACTACAGCCATGAAATTAAAAAGTGCTTGCGCCTGGGTAGAAAAGTTATGACCAACCTCGATGGCATATTAAAAAGCAAAGACAAAAAAAAAGCAAAAAATAAAAAAAATAAAAAGCATAGACTTTTGCTTTTTGGCAAGCAGATCACTTGCCAACAAAGGTCCATCTAGTCAAAGCTATGGTTTTTTCAGCAGTCATGTATGGATGTAAGAGTTGGACTATAAAGAAAGCTGAGCACCGAAGAATTGATGCTTTTGAACTGTGTTGTTGCAGAAGACTCTTGAGAGTCTCTTGGACTGCAATGTGATCCAACCAGTCAGTCCTAGAGGAAATCAACCCTGAATATTTGTTGGAAAGACTGAAGGATGAAGGTGAAACTCCAGTACTTTGGCCACCTGATGCAAAGAACTGACACATTTGAAAAGACCCTGATGCTGGGAAAGATTGAAGGCAGGAGGAGAAGGGGACGACAGAGGATGAGATGGTTGGATGGCATCACCAACTCAATGGACATGAGTTTGAGCAAGCCCTGGGAATTGGTGATGGACAGGGAAGCCTGGCGTGCTGCAGCCCATGGGGGGTCTCAAAGAGTCTGACACAACTGAGTGACTGAACTGAATTGATGATAGACTGTGTGGATCATAATAAACTGTGGGAAACTCTTAAAGAGATGTGAATACCAGACCATTACCTGTCTCCTGAGAAACCGGTATGTGGGTCAAGAAACAACAATTAGAATCCTATGGAACAACTGATTGGTTCAAGATTGAGAAAGGAGTACAACTGTGCTGTCTTCTGTCACCCTGTTTGTTTAATCCATATGCTGAGCACACCATGAGAAATGTCAGGCTGGATGAGTTATAAGCTGAAATCAAGATAGGTGGGAGAAACATCAACAATCTCAGATGTGCAGATCATACCACTCTAATGTCAGAAAGCAAAGAGGAACTAAAGAGCGTCTTGATGAGGGTGAAGGGGGAGAGTGAAAGAGCTGGCTTAAAACTAATATCAAAAAGACTAAGATCATGGTATCTGCACCCATTCAGTTCAGTTCAGTCGCTCAGTCATGTCCGACTCTGCGACCCCATGAATCACAGCACACCAGGCCTCCCTGTCCATCACCGACACCCAGAGTTTACTCAAACACATGTCCGTTGAGTCGGTGATGCCATCCAGCCATCTCATCCTCTGTCATCCCCTTCTCCTCCTACCCCCAATCCCTCCCATCATGAGGGTCTTTTCCAATGAGTCAACTCTTCACATGAGGTGGCCAAAGTATTGGAGTTTCAGCTTCAGCATCAGCCCTTCTAATGAACACCGAGGACTGATCTCTTTAGGATGGACTGGTTGGATCTCCTTGCAGTCCAAGGGACTCTCAAAAGTCTTCTCCAACACCACACTTCAAAAGCATCAATTCTTCGATGCTCAGCTTTCTTCACCACCCAACTCTCACATCCATACATGACCATTGGAAAAACCATAGCCTTGACCAGACGGACCTTTGTTGGCAAAGTAATGTCTCTGCTTTTTAATATGCTATCTAGGTTGGTCATAACTTTCCTTCCAAGGAGTAAGCGTCTTTTAATTTCATGGCTGCAATCACCATCTGCAGGGATTTTGCAGCCCCCCAAAATAAAGTCTGACACTGTTTCCACTGTTTACCCATCTATTTCCCATGAAGCGATGGGACCAGATGCCATGATCTTAGTTTTCTGAATGTTAAGCTTTAAGCCAACTTTTTCACTCTCCTCTTTCACTTTCATCAAGAGGCTTTTTAGTTCCTCTTCACTCTGCCATAAGGGTGGTGTCATCTGCATATCTGAGGTTATTGATATTTCTCCAGGCAATCTTGATTCCAGCTTGTGCTTCTTCCAGCCCAGCGTTTCTCATGATGTGCTCTGCATATAAGGTAAATAAGCAGGGTGACAATATTCAGCCTTGACATACTCCTTTTCCTATTTGGAACCAGTCTGTTGTTGCATGTCCAGTTCTAACTGTTGCTTCCTGACCTGCATATAGGTTTCTCAAGAGGCATTACCTAATGGCAAATAGAGGGGGAAAAGGTGGAAGTAGTGACATATTTCCTCTTCTTGGGCTCTAAAATCACTGCGGATGGTGAGTGCAGCCATGATATCAGAAGACATTTGCTTCTTGGCAGGAAAGCTCTGACCAACCTAGACAGGGTGTTGAAAGGAAAGTCATTACTCTGCCAATAAAGGTCAAGGTTATAGTCTTCCCAGTGGTCACATTCAGTTGTGAGAGCTGGACCATAAAGAAGGCAGAGCTCCTAAGAAATGATGCCTTCAAGCTGTGGTGCTGGAGAAGACTCCTGAAAGTCCTTTGGACAGCAAGGAGATCAAACCAGTCAATCTTAAGGGACATCAACCCTGAAGTTTTTAGTATATTTATAATGTTGCATAACTATCACCACCATCCAGTTCCAGAACATTTCTATCTCCCCAGAAAACCCCACACCTGTTAGCACTCATTCCCCACCCATCCTTTTTCTCAGACCCTAGAAACCATTAATCTACTTTCTGTCTTAGTGGATTTGCCTATTCTGGATGTTTTATGTAAATGGAATCATACTTATGTAGCTTTTTATGTCTGGGTTCTTTCACTTAGCATGTAATGTTTCAAGGTTCATCCGTGTTGTAGCATACATCACCACTTCATTCCTTTTCATGGCTGAATAAAATTCCATCATATAGATATATTACCTTTCATTTATTGATTCACCAGTTGACAGACATTCATGTCATTTATACACTTTGGCTATTACCATAGCCACAGTTGTTCTCAACCATGCCAGGTCCCATATCCCTTCAGTTCAGTTCAGTTCAGTTCAGTCACTCAGTCGTGTCCGACTCTTTGCAACCCCATGAATCACAGCACACCAGGCCTCCCTGTCCATCACCAACTCCCGGAGTCTACTGAAACCCATGTCCATCGAGTCGGTGGCCATCCAACCATCTCATCCTCTGTCGTCCCCTTCTCTTCCTGCCCCCAATCCCTCCCAGCGTCAGGGGCTTTTCCAATGAGTCAACTCTTCACATGAGGTGACCAAAGTATTGGAGTTTTAGCTTCAGCATCAGTCCTTCCAATGAACACCCAGGACTGATCTCTTTAGGATGGACTGGTTGGATCTCCTTGCAGTCCAAGGGACTCTCAAAAGTCTTCTCCAACACCACAGTTCAAAAGCATCAATTTTTCAGCGCTCAGCTATCTTCACAGTCCAACTCTCACATCCATACATGACCACTGGAAAAACCATAGCCTTGACCAGATGGACCTTTGTTGGCAAAGTAATGTCTCTGCTTTTTAATATGCTATCTAGGTTGGTCATAACTTTCCTTCCAAGGAGTAAGTGTCTTTTAATTTCATGGCTGCAATCACCATCTGCAGTGATTTTGGAGCCCAAAAAAATAAAGTCTGACACTGTTTCCACTGTCTCTCCATCTATTTCCCATGAGGTGATGGGACCAGATGCCATGATCTTAGTTTTCTGAATGTTGAGCTTTAAGCCAACTTTTCACTCTCCTCTTTCACTTTCATCAAGAGGCTTTTTAGTTCCTCTTCACTTTCTGCCATAAGGGTGGTGTCATCTGCATATCTGAGGTTATTGATATTTCTCCTGGCAATCTTGATTCCAGCTTGTGCTTCTTCCAGCCCAGCGTTTCTCACGATGTGCTCTGCATATAAGTTAAATAAGCAGGGTGACAATATTCAGCCTTGACATACTCCCTTTCCTATTTGGAACCAGTCTGTTGTTCCATGTCCAGTTCTAACTGTTGCTTCCTGACCTGCATACAGGTTTCTCATCTCTTTCAGAATTTTCCACAGTTTATTGTGATCCACACAGTCAACGGCTTTAGCATAGTCAATAAAGCAGAAATAGATGCTTTTCTGGAACTCTCTTGCTTTTGTGATGATCCAGAGGATGTTGGCAATTTGATCTCTAGTTCCTCTGCCTTTTCTAAAGCCAGTTTGAACATCTGGAAGTTCACGGTTCACATATTGTTGGAGCCTGGCTTGGAGAATTTTGAGCAGTACTTTACTAGCGTGTGAGATGAGTGCAATTGTGCAGTAGTTTGAGCATTCTTTGGCATTGCCTTTCTTTGGGTTTGGAATGAAAACTGACCTTTTCCTGTCCTGTGGCCACTGCTGAGTTTTCTAAATTTGCTGGCATATTGAGCGCAGCACTTTCACAGCATCATCTTTCAGGATTTGAAATAGCTCAGCTGGAATTCCATCACCTCCACTAGCTTTGTTCATAGTGATGCCTTCTAAGGCCCACTTGACTTCACATTCCAGGATGTCTGGCTCTAGGTGAGTGATCACACCATCATGATTATCTGGGTCGTGAAGATCTTTTTTGTACAATTTTTCTGTGTATTCTTGCCACCTCTTCTTAATGTCTTCTGCTTCTGTTAGGTCCCTACCATTTCTGTCCTTTTATCGAACCCATCTTTGCATGAAATGTTCCCTTGGTATCTCTGATTTTCTTGAAGAGATCTCTAGTCTTTCCCATTCTATTGTTTTTCTCTATTTCTTTGCATTGATCACTGAGGAAGGCTTTCTTATCTCTCCTGGCTATTCTTTGGAACTCTGCATTCAAATGGGAATATCTTTCCTTTTCTCCTTTGCTTTTCACTTCTCTTCTTTTCACAGCTATTTGTAAGGCTTCCTCAGACAACCATTTTGCCTTTTTGCATTTCTTTTCCATGGGGATGGTCTTGATCCCTGTCTCCTGTACAATGTCATGAATCTCCATCCATAGTTCATCAGGCTTTCTGTCTATCAGATCTAATCCCTTAAATCTATTTCTCACTTCCACTATAGTCATAAGGGATTTGATTTAGGTCATACCTGAATGGTCTAGTGGTTTTCCCTACTTTCTTCAGTTTAAGTCTGAATTTGGCAATAAGGAGTTCATGATCTGAGCCACAGTCAGCTCCCAGTCTTGTTTTTGATGACTGGGGAAAGACAACATAACTACAAACAATCATTTTAAAAGTCAACACAGTGCCTTAACTATAAAGTAGAATAATGCATTTTCGATATGTGAATCCTTCAGTTCAGCCACACCAGAATATAAAATCAAGTAGTCAAATGATTTACCAATTGTAATAAAAAGCATTCCTTTTTCTTTATTTCTAACATTTAAAAATAAGAGCTAAATAAATATATTTGTCTATACTCAAGTAGGATCACTGTGATTACACAGCTACTCATGTCAGCTAATAGGTGTGTTGCCATGGTAACTGAGATATTATGGGCAGAGTGATGGTTTTCTAAAATGGTGAACAACTCGGTTAAATTCCAATAAAAACAAAGTACAATCTTCCCTCCGTTTTAAAGAGAATTGATCTTCTAGAAAATTTGTTGTAGTCCTATCTGGAGACTGTCATACAGACTGAAGAAAGTCAGAAAGAGAAAAACAAACACCATATATTAACACATATACGTGAAACTGAGAAAAGTGGGACAGGTGAACTTGTTTGCAAAGCAGACACAGAGACACAGTGGAGAACAAACATGTGGACACCAGGGGAGAAAGAGAGTAGGAAGAGTTAAGAGGTTGGGGTTGACATATAAATACTAGTATGTGTAAAATAGATAACCACTGAGGACCTGGGCTTCCCCAGTGACTTGGAAGTAAAGAATCTGCCTGCAATGCAAGAGACGCAAGAGCTGCAGGTTCGATCCCTGAGTGGGGACGATCCCCTGGAGGAGGACATGGCAGCCCACTCCAGTACTCTTGCCGGGACAATCCCATGAACAGAGGAGCCTGCTGGGCTACAGTCTGCAGGGTCACAGAGAGTTGGACATGACTGAGCATGCAGGCAGTGAGAACCTGCTCGCGCACAGGGAGCTCTACTCAGTGATCCGTGGTGACCTCAATGGGAAGGAAACCCAAGGAAGAGGAGACACACGTGCACATGTGGGTGATTCACTTTGTGGTACAGTAGAAGCTAACACAACACTGTAAAGCAACTGTGCTCCAATAAAAGAAAATTTACAGTAGTCCTAGAAAAATTCACTTCAAACTGTACACAAATGTATGCTTTAATTTAAGCAGATTTTACATGGAAGTCCTAGATTCCTCAGCTCCACCCATGAGTGCCACCTAGGCTCCTCATCCCATCTAATCATCAAAGTGACAAAAACAATTCTGACTCATTTCTGAGATATTCCCTAGGAGCTGTCCCTGCCTTGGAAACTATTCCCTCCTTGGAAACTATTGCTTTGTTATTCTGATAAATTCAAAATCAATCACTAATCCTACGGTCAACAAAAAGAACATTTCTTAAAATGTATGAAAATACAAAGAAAGATGTATTTTCTAAAACATAGCATCTTTATGTCCTTGGTATAATTTTCCCCCAAACAAATGGCCTCCCCCTTTCAGGAGCCCCTTTCTCCTCTCCCTAGGGAAACAGTGTTGTGCTGTGTCAGTGTTATCAAACTACTTCAAACAATGATCCTGGCTTATTTGTAAGAATTAACCCCCAGGAAAGGGCAGCTCATCTCTTTCACCAGTTTTTTCATCTATAAAATGGGGACCATGACTCCTAAGGATTTTATAAAGAGTCCATGATTTGAAGCCTTATTTTTTCTTTTTTATTGTTGAGTAGTATTCCATTGTGTATACATACCACACCTTCTTTATCCATTCCTCTGTTAATGGACACTAAGTTGCTCCCATGTCTTGGCTATTGTAAATAGTTCTGCAGTGAACACTGAGGGACATGTATCTTTTCAGATTATGGTTTTCTCCAGGGGTGGGATTGCTGGGTCATATGGTAGCTCTGTTTTTAGTTTTTTAAGAAATCTCCATATTGTTCTCTATAGCAGCTGTACCAATTTACGTTCCCACCAACAGTGTAAAAAAAAAGATACAAATGAACTTATTTACAAAACAGAATAGAGTCATGGATACAGAAAACAAGTTTATGGTTACCAGGGGCTAAGGTGGGGGAGAGGAATAAATTGGGAGATTAGGATTGACGTATACACACTATTGGGCTTACCAGATGGAGCTAATGGTAAAGAACCTGCCTGCCAATGCTGAAGACGTGGAAGACTTGGGTTCCATCCTTGGCTCAGGAAGATTCCTTGGAGGAGAGCATGGCAACCCACTCCGGAATTCTTGCCTGGAGAATCCCATGGGCAGAGGAGCCTGGTGGGCTACAGTCCTTGGGGTCGCAGAGTCGAACATGACTGAAGCAACTTAGCATGCATGCATGCATACACACTACTATATGTAAAACATAACTAATGAGAACCTACTAACTAATAAGGACCTACTGTATAGCAGAGAGAACTCTACTCAATACTCTGTGATGGCCTATATCGAAAGAATCTTAAAAAAAAAAAAGAGTCCATGATTTAACGCATGTAATCTCAGAAGAGTGAAGCCGGCACGTGGTAAGGGTTCAGTGTGGACCATCTCTATGACGCCGTGTTGCAGGACTTATATTACCATAAAATAAGCAGAGTTCTTCTTAAAAATGAAGTGCAACAACTCATAGAATGTTCTTGGCCTCCCCTTGTCCGACAGGCCTGAAGGGCCGTCTAGAGTCACTTGCTCCAGATAAGATGCCCCCTCACCCACACCACACCCCAACTCAAGCAAGACCTAAGACGGCCCAAGAGCTCCTCTCCCTCAGCCCCACTCACATCTTCCCTCTAGTGTCTCCAGGCCAACCATTTCTGACCCACCAACCTGCCTCCTGTTTCTTGAGCTGCTCAGACTGGAAGGAGGAAGCGAATGGTTTCACGACCCTTCATTCTGATTCCTCTGGGCCCCCTGCTCTTCCATCAGACTTGCACTCTGCATTCCAGTACTAGTTACATCCCACCCCTTGTTCACGCTGGCCCTCGACCTGAGCAGGTAAACATGGCTGTAGAAACACACAACCAATTCGTGTCTTACTTTAAGCTGTATGGCAAAGTGAATTAGCTATACATATACATATATCCCCTCATTTTTAGATTTCCTTCCCATTTAGATCCCCACAGAGCACTGAACAGAGTTCCCTGTGCTATACAGTTGGTCCTCATTACTTACCTAGTTTATACACAGTATCAAGAGTGTCTATGTGTCAGTTCCAATCTCCCAATTCATCCCTGCTCCCAGTATCCATAAATTTGTTCTCTACATCTGTCTCTATTTCTGCTTTGCAAATAAGTTCACTTGTTCTATTAATCTCCAATAAAAAAATTTTTTTTAAATATGACCACGCATACCCAGTGGGCTCACAATACTAAATTTCCCTGCTGTTCACGCTTCCTCTATCCTAGAGAACATTTCCCACCTTCTCTCTTCTCAAAATCTCATTGCTTTCTCCCTCCCCACACCCTGAGGAAATGATGTTGCATTTATTACATCAAGAAAAGCAACAAAAAGAGAATGTCCCAGGCTCCCACCACCAGCTCCACCTGTCCACATGCACATGGACTTGTCTTTCTGCTTGAGATTGTCCTGTCCAAGCCCCTGAGAAATGGAAACACCCCTCCATGCATGGAGTCCCTGCCGTCTTTTGTCCACAGTTGGACATTGTTCCAGCCATTGTTCTTGCTCCCACTGTAGACTTCTCCCTCCACAGTGGAGCATTCTCATCAACATGTGACAGGCTGACATACTTACAAAGCCAAAGACAAAGACCTTTCCCTGACCCCCTATTCCCCTCCGGCTACAGAAACCTTCTTCAGAGCCTCTTTCCAGCTCCTGGAGGGCTGTATTCATTGTCTCCACCTCCTCCCTCTCACTAGGTTCAACTCAATTCTGTCAGGCTTTTGTTCACTCCTTCAATAGGCTTTTGTTGAGGTCACCCTTGCCCCCAGTTGGGAAATCTAACAGCTCTTTCTCTGTGTGCTTCCTCCTCTTTTCTCAGTGGTTTGATGGGTTGCTTGTTCCCTGCTTCTGGAAACTCTTTCTTGGCTTGGCTCCCTGACCCCATGCTCTCCTGATGCTCCCCCCCCCGCCCCGCCCCCGCACTGGCTGCTTCTGTTCAGTCCTCTCACTGGATCCTTCTTCTCTTCCTAGATTCAAAGCTTTGGGTTTCGCCAGGACTCGGTTCTCAGTCCTCTTCTCTACACTCTCTTCTTGAGTGATCTCAGCAGGGGGCATGGTTATAAGACAAATGCCGTAAGTATGGTAAAGGTTTTGGAAACAAAACTTCCCCCCTTTGACTCTTTCCTAAATCCATGGCCTGTGGTCTGGATTCTCAAATCTAACATAAACTAGCCCAGTACTCTGGCTACCCCAGCCCCAATCTTTCCCTCCAGTGTTTTTGGTTTTTTGTTTGGCTGCATCAGGTCTTCTCTGCGGCATACAGGATCTTTAGTTGCAGCACGCGGGATCTAGTTCCCTGACCAGGGATCGAACCTGGTTCCCCTGCGTTGGGAGCACACGGTCTTAGCCACTGGACCACCAGGGAAGTCTCCCCCCACACATACACACACACTCCAGTGCTCTTATCCAGGTATCACTGGGCCCTGCCCCATGCATCCACTTCCCTGATACCTGGCATGAAATCCAGTGTTACATTCTGTCATCCCCTCCCGCTCCCATCAAGCCACCTTCATGCTCTGCCAGATGCAGCAATGGCCTCATAGACCTCTCTACTCCACTTCCCACCATTGTCAGTTCTCCCCAGAGAATAAAAGCTACTGTCCAACAAGGATTTCAGATCATGTTATTTCTGTCAACCTTCCTGTGGCTCCACGTCGTGATGGAGACTAGACTCCAGAGTCTCCATGCATTCAGGTCCCTCCCCGGCTTCCCAGTTACTCTCCTCCTCCTCATGCTCCAGCCACACTGGCCTTCTGCTGTGCTGCTAGCGTGCCAAGCATGATCCTGCCTGGGCGTCTACATCTGCTGTTTCCTCTGCTTGGAACCCTGGCCCCAGATCTCCGTGGGGGTCACTTCTCATGTCCTTGGGTTCTCCACTCAGCTAGCTCCCTGGAGAAGCCTTCTTCATGGCTCCTTCAAAAGGAGCAGCCTCCCCACTCCATGTCACTCTGACCCTCTTTTACTTGCTTTCATAGAACTTACCGGCCACTGTGTTTTACTGTCCTGTCGCTAGTGATGAGCTTGTTACTGAAGCTGTGTCGCTGCAGCCAAGAGCGGTACTTGGCACATCATGCTCTTGGAGGATGGGAATTTAAAGGGACAGCAGCTTTCAGGCTTGGTTGTAACATGGAAGACTTTGCCCCCTCTCCCATGCAGGTTGAAGATACTGTGAAGAGACCCTTGGCTCAGCCTTCTCCAGACTCAGAAGAGTCTCTTCTCCCCATCTGACCCTGGGGTCCTGCCTCGCCCTCTGGTAAACCCCCAGGAGCCTCTCTGCCTTCTAAGCAGATCAAAGTCTGAAAACCCCACAGCTGCATCTCCTGCTGGTTCTGAAACCCCCTCAAGAGAGAGGAGGTTCTCCTTCTCACTCCCCATGATTTGGTGGCACAGGCTAGGTTTTTAGGGCTGTTTCACCTAATTTGATTAGCTTCTCATCTAAGTCTAATTAAGTTGTATTTATGAATTCAGTAAAAATAAAGAAACCCCACAAATAGCAATTCTTCTCCTCTTTCTCTTTTAGGTATTAACATGCATTTTTAATTTTTTTTAACTTTTACTTTGTGTTGGGATATAGCTGATTAACAATGCTGTGATAGCTTCAGATGGACAGCAAAGGGACTCAGCCACACATTTATATGTATCCATTCTCCCCTAAAGTCCTGTCCCACCCAGGCTGCCACGTGACATTGAGCAGAGTTCCCTGTGTTCTACAGTAGGCCCTTGTTGGTTATCCATTTTAAATACAGCAGTGTGGACATATACATCCCAAACTCCCTAACTATCTCTTATCCCCATTCTTCCCCTCCCCAGTAACCATAACTTCATTCTCTAAGTCTGTAAGTCTGTTTCTGTTTTGTTAAATAAGTCCATTTGTCTCATTTCTCTTTCTTTTCTTTTCTCTTTTAAATCAGTGTAAGAAATGACACCTATTTCAATTTTCCAGGTCAAATCTACTCTGACTTCTGGCTAGAGGGACTTTGACCTCTTTCCTGCACTTGCCCTCCTCAGGTTGGAGGAGAATCCTTGGAATTTTCCAGAAGCGCAGAGAGCAGCCGGGGCCACGGTGTTGGTCATGGTCCTCACTGGTGACCTGGCCCTCCCTGTAGGACAGGAGCTGATGCCTGGCAGAGAGGTCCCCAAATAACCACAGACCAGGGAGACCTGAGGCCTCACAGCTGCTTCCAACCCCACAGAGCTATTCTCTGGAGTCTCAGCAGGCAGCCCCCAGCCCTGCTGTTACAAAGGTATGCAGGGGGGGTCAGGCTGCTAACTGCTCCAAAGCCAATAAGCAGGCTGGGTTGGTGGAAAGGAAAACTTGCTTTATTTCAGATGCTGGCAACTGACGGGAAGGGGGGTGGGGTGGGGCGGAGGGTGGTGGATATCTGTCCAAAGGCTGACTCCCCCCTTGACAAACAGGAAAGAAAGCAACTGATGGGAAGGGGGGTGGGGTGGGGCGGAGGGTGGTGGATATCTGTCCAAAGGCTGACTCCCCCCTTGACAAACAGGAAAGAAAGCAACTGATGGGAAGGGGGGTGGGGTGGGGCGGAGGGTGGTGGATATCTGTCCAAAGGCTGACTCCCCCCTTGACAAACAGGAAAGAAAGAAAGAAAATGAAATCGTTCAATCGTGTCTGACTCTTTGTGACCCTGTGGGCTGTAGCCCACCAGGTCCTCCGTCCATGGGATTCTCCAGGCAATAATACTGGAGTGGATTGCCATTTCCTTCTCCAGGGGATCTTCCCGACCCAGGGATCGAACCCAGGTCTCCCACATTGCAAGCAGACACCTTACCCTCTGAGCCACCAGGGAAGCCCTTGACAAGCAGGGGGTGAGAACTTTTATAGACAGAGTTGGTTGGGGGGTACATGCTGAAACAGTGCAGTCATCTCTCACCGTCATCTTCAAATTGGTCATCAGTGGTCTGACTAGCATCATCTTGATTATTTTAGGTGCAGTTAATCTTTAGTTCCAGGGTCCATTTGCTCCCTTTTCTTTGTGGTCGATTCTCGGAACTGTGGCAGCTCAAGTCCTCGGTACAGTTAACTTCTCCACCTGGGGTTTTAGTATCTATAAGACAGCTCACAGGCTATGGCTCAGAATATTACCTACAGACCTTGAGAAAGAACTAAAGGTCCTTGACTGTGCTTAATTATTATTATTGTTTAGTCTCCTTTGACTGTTTTCCTTTGTTTCAGCATTTCTCACTTCTCTGATTAAACTTATTCTTTGACTGAAGTTTTCCACAGGCAAAAGGCAGGCAGAGAACGTGGTGGGGGTGGGGGCAAGGACCACGCGGTCCTGTTCCATCTCAGTGCTGCATCCGGACACAAGAGCAGTCTTCAGCACTCCTTGGTTTTAGGTTGTTTGCATAGGCTACTGAGGCATTAGAGCCACCTCAGCCCAATGGCGTCTTGCTTAAATATTGTACCATTAGGCCCTATTTGTTTATTTTTGCTTTTCATTACTCTAAGAGGTGAGTTCAAGAAATCTTGCTGTGATTTATGTCAAAGAATGTTCTTCCTATGTTTTCCTCTAAGAGTTTCATAGTGTGGTCCTTAATCTATTTTGAGTTTATTTTTGTGTATGGTGTTAGAGAGGGCTTTCCACGTGGCTCAGTGGTAAAGAACCTGCCTGCCAACACAGCAGATGTGGGTTCAATTCCTGGGGCGGGAAGCTACCCTGGAGAAGGAAACGGCTACCCACCCCAGTATTTCTGCCTGGGAATTTCCATGGACAGAGGAGCCTAGCGATCTACAGTCTTTGGTCTCGCAAAGAGTTGGACATGACTGAGTGACTAAACAACAATGATGTTAGAGAGTGTTCTTTTTTTTTTTTTTTTTTTTGAGAGTGTTCTAAATTCATTCTTTTACATGTAGCTGTCCAAACCTGCTGTATAGCGTAGGGAGCTCAGCTCAGAGCTCTGTGGTGACCTAGAGGGGTAGGATGTGGAGGGTGGGAGGAAGGTCCAAAAGGGAGGGGATGTATGTATATATATATAACTGATTCACTTTGTTGTACAACAGAAACTAACACAACACTGAAAAGTAACTCTACCCCAATTTTAAAACTATATCATCACAAATACACATGCGTGTATCCTAACACACCCACACACACACCTTAAGGCTTTCTTCACATAACAAAAATGTGGGTAACTGAGGTTCTCTTAGAAACCTAGGGATCCTCACCTATCCAGCATCCTTCCCTCCTTGATGCACACACAATTCTATCGCCTGCCTGGAACCAGAACACCTGGGGACATATTCCAGCTTGAATGCTCACTGCCAGAGTAACCCTGGGCAAGCTGCTTAGCTTCTCTGGTTCCTCATCTGCAAAATAGGTGCAATAATAATAGTAGCTGCCTCATGAAGGCACTGTTGAGTATTGAGTGAATGCTTAGGGCAGTCCTCGGTGCTTAATTCTGTAAGTATTAGCTACTATCACTAATTGGATGGATTTTTACCTTTCATCCTCCAAAGATAGATTTCGAAGATATGCTCAACATAATACGATGGAAAATAAGAAAATGAGAAATTGCAGACTAAGGGAACATGAGAGAAAGGAACATACAAAGCATCTGTGCCAAGGAAGACAGAGAACTCTGGTGGGTGAGCATAGGCACTGAGGAAGAGGCAGTTAACTATTAAGGAGTGTTTAATGCATCAACTTATAATATAAGAATGCATTATATTCTTTGCAGCCAAAGATGGAGAAGCTCTATACAGGCAGCAAAAACAAGACCAGGAGCTGACTGTGGCTCAGATCATGAACTCCTTATTGCCAAATTCAGACTTACTGAAGAAAGTAGGGAAAACCACTAGACCATTCAGGTATGACCTAAATCAAATCCCTTATGACTATACAGTGGAAGTGAGAAATAGACTTAAGGGACTAGATCTGATAGACAGAGTGCCTGATGAAATATGGATGGAGGTTCATGACATTGTACAGGAGACAGGGATCAAGACCATCCCCATGGAAAAGAAATGCAAAAAGGCAAAATGATTGTCTGAGGAGGCCTTACAAATAGCTGTGAAAAGAAGAGAAGCAAAAAGCAAAGGAGAAAAGGAAAGATATTCCCATTTGAATGCAGAGTTCCAAAAATACCAGGAGAGATAGAAAGGCCTTCCTCAGTGATCAATGCAAAGAAATAGAGAAAAACAATAGAATGGGAAAGACTAGAGATCGCTTCAAGAAAATTAGAGATACCAAGGGAACATTTCATGCAAAGATGGGCTCAATAAAGGACAGAAATGGTATGGACCTAACAGAAGCAGAAGACATTAAGAAGAGGTGGCAAGAATACACAGAAGAACTATACAAAAAAGATCTTCATGACCCAGATAATCATGATGGTGTGATCACTCACCTAGAGCCAGACATCCTGGAATGTGAAGTCAAGTGGGCCTTGGAAAGCATCACTATGAACAAAGCTAGTGGAGGTGATGGAATTCCAGTGAGCTATTTCAAATCCTGAAAGATGATGCTGTGAAAGTGCTGCACTCAATATGCCAGCAAATTTGGAAAACTCAGCAGTGGCCACAGGACAGGAAAAGGTCAGTTTTCATTCCAAACCCTAAGAAAGGCAATCCCAAAGAATGCTTAAACTACGGCACGATTGCACTCATCTCACAGGCTAGTAAAGTAATGCTCAAAGTTCTCCAAGCCAGGCTTCAGCAATACGTGAACCGTGAACTTCCAGATGTTCAAGCTGGTTTTAGAAAAGGCAGAGGAACCAGAGATCAAATTACCAACATCCGCTGGATCATCACAAAAGCAAGAGAGTTCCAGAAAAGCATCTATTTCTGCTTTATTGACTATGCTAAAGCCTTTGACTGTGTGGATCACAATAAACTGTGGAAAATTCTGAAAGAGATGGGCATACCAGACCACCTGATCTGCCTCTTGAGAAACCTGTATGCAGGTCAGGAAGCAACAGCTAGAACTGGACATGGAACAACAGACTGGTTCCAAATAGGAAAAGGAGTATGTATATTGTCCCCCTGCTTATTTAACTTATATGCAGAGTACATCATGAGAAATGCTGGGCTGGATGAAACACAAGCTGGAATCAAGATTGCCAGGAGAAATATCAATAACCTCAGATATGCAGATGACACCACCCTTATGGCAGAAAGTGAAGAGGAACTAAAGAGCCTCTTGATGAAAGTGAAAGAGGAGAGTGAAAAAGTTGGCTTAAAGCTTAACATTCAGAAAACTAAGATCATGACATCTGGTCCCATCACTTCATGGCAAATAGATGGGGAAACAGTGGCAACAGTGGTTGACTTCATTTTTTTTGGCTCCAAAATCACTGCAGATGGTGACTGCAGCCATGAAATTAAGACACTTACTCCTTGGAAGCAAATTTATGACCAACCTAGATAGCATATTAAAAAGCAGAGACATCACTTTGCCAACAAAGGTCCATGTAGTGAAGGCTATGGTTTTTTCAGTAGTCATGTATGAATGTGAGAGTTGGACTATAAAGAAAGCTGAGTGTTGAAGAATTGATGCTTTCGAACTGTGGTGTTGGAGAAGACTCTTGAGAGTCCCTTGGACTGCAAGGAGATCCAACCAGTCCATCCTAAAGGAGATCAGTCCCGAGTGTTCACTGGAAGGACTGATGTTGAAGCTGAAACTCCAATACTTTGGCCACCTCATGTGAAGAGCTGACTCATTTGAAAAGACCCTGATGTTGGGAAAGATTGAAGGCAGGAGGAGAAGGGGACCACAGAGGATGAGATGGTTGGATGGCATCACTGACTCAATGGAGAAGAGTTTGAGTAAACTCTGGGAGTTGGTGATGGACAGGGAGGCCTGGCATGCTGTGGTCCATGGGGTCAGAAGAGTTGGACGCAACTGAGAGACTGAACTGAACTGAGTGCATCCACTGTTCAAGATAAACATGAAGGTAACCTAGCTGTTTCCCCTGTGCCAGTCATCTCAGATGAGGCTTTTAAATTGATGGAATTTCATAGTTCCTGCAGGCACTTTCAATAAACCGTGTTTCTTGTTTTGCTTTGCAATTTCATTTTACTGGGAAAATTACTTAAATTTCTCTATTTGTCCTCACACTTGTTCATACTCAATAAGGAAAAGTGTTCAGCTGCCTTTGTGAAGGAAGGAAGCGAACTAATCACATCAACATTTGAAATTTTTCTCAATATTCTTACAGCTAATTTCTATGCTTCTCAAAATAAAGTAAGTCTAGGAGATTAAGATAAAATTTGCTCATTTTCAAAACAAACATTTGTCACCTCTAACTTCTGTTTAAGAGAAGCTAGCTGTGCTGAGTGGTTCAGTCGTGTCTGACTCTTTGCCACTCCATGGACTGTAGCCTACCGCCACCCTCACCCCCTGCCCCAGGCTCCTCTGTCCATGGAATTCTCCAGGCAAGAATACTAGAATGGGTTGCCATGCCCTCCTCCAGGGCATCTTCCCAACCCAGGGATCAAACCCAGGTCTCCCACATTGCAGGTGGATTCTTCACATCTAAGCCACAAGGGAAGCCCTAAATGAAGTTAAGGGAGCCAGATTTGGAATTCTCCATGTCTCTATTCTGAACATTTGTGTCCAGCGGCCAGGGGTCTGAGGCAGGCAGAGCCTTGAGTCAAGTGTTGAAGCTTGTTGCCTCTAGTCCACTCTGTGGTCCATGGAACACGGGGCAGAGGGGCCGTGGGCAGCCGCAGTGCTCCGTGGAATGGTGGAGTCTGAGCCAAGGTCAGCGGCATCAGTCAAAGGGTGTGTGAACTCAGGGGAGTTGATACCAAGGGAGGATCCAGTGATTTGAAGGAAGGAAGACTGTCCTTCCTGAGTCAATACGCCAATGACAACAGCAGATTTTTCTGTGATGTCCCTGGACAATGACCTGGGAACACCCAAAGATATGGTATAAGTGTGACCGAACAGAATAGACAGACATAAGCAAACCCATAATGGGGTCATTTCCCCACAAATCTTTAGACCTTTTGTAGAAAACAAAATCTGGAAATGTAGGGTAAAAGAAGAAGCATCGCATGCTATCTTTCATCTTTGTATAACAAATCATCTAATCAATAGCTAATTGATTAGAACATTTCAATATTCATTTAGAAACGTAATGAACATTTATTGAACTCAACATTTATCAAGTTTTTACCATGTTCTGTTCAGTGGAAGATGCTAAACGTCCAAAGATGAATAAAACAGAATGTCTACTTTTAAGGTGCTTGCTATTGAATAGGCAGTCAGGTAAATGAGTGAGTTTGATCAAGTGTTGTAAATGTTATATGTTAGCACTTACAGGGTGGTAGCATAGTAATAACACAGTAACAGTAAGAGGCCAGTGATTCTTTTTTTCCCCAGGACAAGTCCAGAGAAACATGAGATTTCATGCTCAGCCTCAGAGAGGATTTTTCAGGGTCATGCTGAGGTACCAGTTCTTTCCAGAAAAGATCAATTCTTTCCAGAGGCAATCTAGAAGGGCTGCAGGGCAGCCTGGCCCCAAGCACT
This sequence comes from Cervus canadensis, assembly GCF_019320065.1. Lineage (NCBI taxonomy): Eukaryota > Metazoa > Chordata > Mammalia > Artiodactyla > Cervidae > Cervus > Cervus canadensis. Next base: position 5,128,895 of record NC_057390.1, read on the forward strand.
TCCCTGTCCTTCCCTTTGAGATCTCTCTTGGTGGAGTGTTTGCCACAGGGACTTATATATCTTCCTGATAAATCCAGTGCAGCCCCCAAACCCTGTGAGGAATATGGCTGTAGGCTTTCAAAGAGCAGTCACCAACCAGCATCATCTGTGCCATCTGAGAACTTGTTTGAAATGCAAATTCCAAGCCTGCAGAGCAGTCTTAGAAACGGGCATTTTAACCAGCCCACCAGGGGATTCTGGGCACATCATATGCCCAGGCCCTCTGGGGCTTCCCAGGTGGCTCAGTGGTAAAGAATCTGCCTGCCAATGCTCAAGTTCGATCCCTAGGTTGGGAAGCTTCCCTGGAGTAGGAAGTGGCAACTCATTACAGTATTCTTGTATTCTTGCCTGAAAAATTCCCTGGACAAAGGAACCTTGTAGGCTATAGTCCATGGGGATCTCAAAGAGTCCAACACAACTGAGTACACACACCCACATGCCCAGGGTCTCTACTTTCATTCCCTTCAAACTTATATTCAGGAATGATCTCGTGGACTTCCTTTAAACTGGAAACTGGTCCATCATCCCTTCCTCCAGGAGTATCTGCCTTTGATAACAATAGTTAATACTGATTGAGTTTGATGTGCCATGGGTGTTTCCTGTGTGCTAATTTCTTTAATCCTCACAAAAGGCAAAGATTCTATCAGTGCATTCTACAGATGAGAAAACTGAGGTACAGAGACATTCAATCACTTGCTAAAGGTATCACAGCTAGAAAGTAGCCTAGCTGGAATTTACCAGTCTGGCTCCACAGCGCATATGCTTAACCTCCACCCTGCTTGTATACATGCTAAGTCACTTCAGTCGTGTCTGACTTTTTGTGACCTGATGGACTGTAGCCTACCAGGCTCCTCTGTCCATGGAATTCTCCAGGCAAGAAGACTGGAGTGGGTTGCCATGCCCTCCTCCAGGGGATCTTTCTGACCCAAGGACTGAACCTGTATCTCCTGCAACTCTTGCATTGCAGACGGAATCTTTACCACTGAGCCACCAGGGAAGCCCTAACCTCCACCCTACTTTGCTTCTATTTTTTTTTTTTATAATTTATAGGATTAAATTAGCCATTCTCCACGACACATACAGATACTTGACATAATAAAATTGATTTCATTGTACTTTCAAAATTATTGACTATTTTGACTTTGTGCTTTATAACCTGTCAGTTGAAGCGTACTGAACACAGTTTTGATGTCTGAGAAAATTTCAGAGACACAGGTTTAAATATAGCTCGGATTTGAAGGGAGAACAATGACAGAAATCACTGGAATGGATTTCTTTTCTTTCTAATGTACCAAATAATGCATTTTACCAACTATTCATGTAATAGCAACCATGTGAAATAGTAGATATTTTCCTTTTATTGGGTTACTGCTTAATGTCTCACAGTGGAAGACAGAAGAGAGGGGGTTGGGAGGAATACATCAAGGCCTCCTGAAACCAAGTCCAGGGTTATTCTTAGCAATGGTTCTGTCACTGAAATTCTCCATGAAATCTGTTATTGGCTCACATTTATATAAGAAAAGAGGCAAGCCTTGTCTGGGTTTTTTGGGTAGGGGGAGAATCTAGAATCCATTTTGTAATAATGAACACAGGTTCCTTTGTCGCGGCAAGTGCTTTTTGAAGCCTCACGAGTGCATTCAAGTCCATTACTGAGCCCTGAGAAATGAGTGACTTAAAATATCAAGATGAGTCATGGTAGGATGGAGGAAAAGAAGGTAGAGATTCAGAAATCATTATTGTAAGTCAGTCTCAAAATATGGTTCAGATTCTCCCATATTTAACTCCTCCCCAGCACTAATCCCTTATTAACTGACCCCTCTGGACTCCCAAGGCTTCCCTGGTGACTCAGCTGTAAATAATCCACTTGCCATTTCAGGAGACACAGCATTGATCCCTGGTCCAGGAAGATCTCCTGCAGAAGGAAATGGCAGCCCACTGCAGTATTCTTGCCTGGGAAATCCCATGGACAGAGGAGCCTGGTGGGCTACAGTCCATGGGGTCACAAAGAGTTGGATGCAACCAAGCAGCTGACACTTTCACCTTCACCTTCTGGACTCCCAAGGACTCACAGTCCTTGGGGATGAACAAGCAGTGCTGGGTCCTGGCTGCTCCCTAGGCAGTGGTCATGCTGGTGGCAGGGGGGTAGTCCTGTTTCTACCTGTCTAGGGATTGGTGCTTCAAGCCCAGAGAAGGCCAGAAGGAAGTAAGCTCCTCTTGTTCTAAAGAGCTGATCAGTTGGGCTCAGGCCCCTCTCTTGGACTTTCTAAGATGTAGGTTACCTGTCTTTGGGCTTCACATGTGGCGCAGTGGTGAAGAATCTGCCTGCCAATGCAGGAGATGCAAGAGATACCAGTTCTATCCCAGGCTCGGGAAGATCCCTGGGAGGAGGGCATGGCAACCCAGTATTCTTACCTGAGAAATCCCGTGGGCAGAGGAGCCTGGCAGGCTACAGTCCGTGGGGTCTTAAAAGAGCTGGACACGACTGAGCACACACACACAAATGTATTTGCATTTTATTACCTAGTTAGCTGTCTGCTGATGACAAGCGGTTTGCCCCCATGCCACCGTGAGTAGGGAACTGGAGCAGCCTGCCCTGCCATCCTTTGGTTGCCAAGGAAACACGTTTTCCAGAAGTCTAGAAATAGCCAAGCGTGGACCCTTGTGCCTGATGCTCTCAGAGATGGCTGGTGCCCCGTGAGGGGTCTCTGGCACTTGAGAGGCACTGAGGCTTCTACCGAGGTGAAGAGATTGGCTCCCAGGGCGCTGGGCAGGAACACTGCTCACACAGACCTCTGAGGAGCTCCCTGGGGGACCCCTTCCTGAAGAGACCAAGACCAGGCCACTGTGGCAAGAAAAGCAGCAGAGACACCAACTGCTGGTTATTCGGCAAAAAACGGTTTCCCTTCTGTCCTCCACGGCCATTGCCAAACCCAGCCCAGAAGGGGTGAGGTGCTGCTAGGGAGGAAGGGTGGTAGCCTAGCAGTGGGCTCCCTGCCTCGCTTCCCAGCGTGTCTCCTCACTCCCGCACTGGGTGCAGGAAGGGATTGTGGGCTGCACTGTATCCCCCGCCACATTCATATGTTGAAGTCGTAATCCCCAGCACCTCAGAACGTGACAGCGTCTGAGGATGTAACTAAGAGTTAATCGTATACGTGTGCGTGTGTGCTCAGCTGTGTCCAACTCTTTTTGACCCCATGGACGGTAGCCCACCAGGCTCTTCTGTCCATGGGATTGTCCAGGCAAGAATACTGGAGTGGGTTGCCATTTCCTCCTCCAGGGGATCTTCCTGACTCAGGGATCAAACCCATGTCTCCTGGTTTGTTTATCATTGGCATGTAGATTCTTTATCATTGTGCTATCTGGAAAGCCCAATCCTACGTGACAAGCATCCTTATAAGAAGACGGTGTTTGCTGTTATATTTTAAATGGATAACCAACAAAGTGAAAGTGAAGTTGCTCAGTCGTGTCCGACTCTTTGCAACCCAGTGGACTGTAGCCCACCAGGCTCCTCCACCCATGGGATTTTCCAAGCAAGAATACCAGAGTGGGTTGCCATTTCCTTCTCCGAGGGATAAAGCCCAATCCTACGTGACAAGCATCCTTATAAGAAGACGGTGTTTGCTGTTATATTTTAAATGGATAACCAACAAAGTGAAAGTGAAGTTGCTCAGTCGTGTCCGACTCTTTGCAACCCAGTGGACTGTAGCCCACCAGGCTCCTCCACCCATGGGATTTTCCAAGCAAGAATACCAGAGTGGGTTGCCATTTCCTTCTCCGAGGGATCTTCCTGACCCAGGGATTGAACCCAGGTCTCCCGCATTGTAGGCGGACATTTTACCATCTGAGCCACCAGGGAAAACCAACAAGGACCTGCTATACAGCACATGGAACTTTTTGCTCAGTGTTACGTGGCAGCCTGGATGGAGAGGACTTTGGAGGAGAATTGATACATGCGTGTGGATGGATGAGTCCCTTTACTGTCACCTAAAGCCATCACAATGTTATTAATCGGCTATGAAAAAGAAAAAGGTGAAAATGTTAATCCCTCAGTTCACTTCAGTTCAGTTCAGTAGCTCAGTCGTGTTTGACTCTGCAACCCCATGAATCACAGCACGCCAGGCCTCCCTGTCTATCACTAACTCCCAGACTTTACTCAAACCTATGTCCATCAAGTGGTGATGCCATCCAAACATCTCATCCTCTGTTGTCCCCTTCTCCTCCTGACCCCAATCCCTCCCAGCATCAGGGGCTTTTCCAATGAGTCAACTCTTTGCATGAGGTGGCCAAAGTATTAGAGTTTCAGCTTCAGCATCAGTCCTTCCAATGAACACCCAGGACTGATCTCCTTTAGGATGGACTGGTTGGATCCCCTTGCAGTTAAAGGGACTCTCGAGAGTCTTCTCCAAAACCACACTTCAAAAGCATCAATTTTTCAGCGCTCAGTTTTCTTCACAGTCCAACTCTCACATCCATACATGACCACTCGAAAATCCATAGCCTTGACCAGACGGACCTTTGTTGGTAAAGTAATGTCTCTGCTTTTTAATATGCTATCTAGTTTGGTCATAACTTTCCTTCCAAGGGGTAAGTGTCTTTTAATTTCATGGCTGCAATCACCATCTGCAGTGATTTTGGAGCCAAAAAAAATAAAGTCTGACACTGTTTCCACTGTCTCCCCATCTATTTGCCATGAACTGATGGGACCAGATGTCATGATCTTAGTTTTCTGAATGTTGAGCTTTAAGCCAACTTTTTCACTCTCCTCTTTCACTTTCATCAAGAGGCTCTTTAGTTCCTCTTCACTTTCTGCCATAAGGGTGGTGTCATCTGCATATCTGAAGTTATTGATATTTCTCCTGGCAATCTTGATTCCAGCTTGTGCTTCTTCCAGCCCAGCGTTTCTCACGATGTGCTCTGCATATAAGTTAAATAAGCATGGGGACAATATACAGCCTTGATATACTCCTTTTCCTATTTGGAACCAGTCTTTTGTTCCATGTCCAGTTATAACTGTTGCTTCCTGACCTGCATATAGGTTTCTCAAGAGGCAGATCAGGTGGTCTGGTATTCCCATCTCTTTCAGAATTTTCCACAGTTTATTGTGATCCACACAGTCAAAGGCTTTGGCATAGTCAATAAAGCAGAAGTAGATGTTTTCTGGAACTCTCTTGGTTTTTCGATGATCCAGCAGATGTTTGCAATTTGATCTCTGGTTCCTCTGCCTTTTGTAAAACCAGCCTGAACATCTGGAAGTTCACGGTTCATGTAGTGTTGAAGCCTGGCTTGGAGAATTTTGAGCATTACTTTACTAGCGTGTGAGATGAGTGCAATTGTGCGGTAGTTTGAGCATTCTTTGGGATTGCCTTTCTTAGGGATTGGAATGAAAACTGACCTTTTCCTGTCCTGTGGCCACTGCTGAGTTTTCCAAATTTGCTGGCATATTGAGTGCAGCACTTTCACAGCATCATCTTTCAGGATTTGAAATAGCTCACTGGAATTCCATCACCTCCACTAGCTTTGTTCATAGTGATGCTTTCCAAGGCCCACTTGACTTTACATTCCAGGATGTCTGGCTCTAGGTGAGTGATCACACCATCGTGATTATCTGGGTCATGAAGATCTTTTTTGTATAGTTCTTCTGTGTATTCTTATCACCTCTTAATATCTTCTGCTTCTGTTAGGTCCATACCATTTCTGTCCTTTATCAAACCCATCTTTGCCTGAAATGTTCCCTTAGTATCTCTAATTTTCTTGAAGAGATCTCTAGTCTTTCCCATTCTATTGTTTTCCTCTATTTCTTTGCACTGATCACTGAGGAAGGCTTTCTTATCTCTCCTGGCTATTCTTTGGAACTCTGCATTCAAATGGGAATATCTTTCCTTTTCTCCTTTGCTTTTTGCTTCTCTTCTTTTCACAGCTATTTGCAAGGCCTCCTCAGACAATCATTTTGCCTTTTTGCATTTCCTTTCCATGGGGATGGTCTTGATCCCTGTCTCCTGTACAATGTCATGAACCTCCATCCATATTTCATCAGGCACTCTGTCTATCAGATCTAGTCCCTTAAGTCTATTTCTCACTTCCACTGTATAGTCATAAGGGATTTGATTTAGGTCATACCTGAATGGTCTGGTGGTTTTCCCTACTTTCTTCAGTAAGTCTGAATTTGGCAATAAGGAGTTCATGATCTGAGCCATAGTCAGCTCCTGGTCTTGTTTTTCCTGACTGTATAGAGCTTCTCCATCCTTGGCTGCAAAGAACATAATCAATCTGATTTCGGTGTTGACCATCTGGTGATGTCCTTGTGTAGAGTCTTCTCTTGTGTTGTTGGAGTGTCCGGCCACAGGCCGGCCTCAGTGACTGGGGGCGGCGGGCCAGGGGCCGTGGCACTGCCGGGCTGTGGGCGCGGGGCAGGCGGCGGGCGGCGGGCTGCCTTCCTCGTGCCCGGAGCTCGTCTGGAGCCAGCAGCCACCCGGGGAACGTCCTCTCTTGCTCCTGCCGGCGAGCAAGATGACGTGCAAGGTGATTCCGACCATCAGTGAAGCAGAAGGCCCCCCGGGAGGAAGTGGGAGCCAAGGGTCCAGCTCCCCTTCGCAGCTAGATGCAGATTCACATTTTGAACAGTTGATGATCTCCATCCTGGAAGAGAGGGACCGTCTTCTCAACATACTGAGAGACCCAAGAAACACTGGCATTAACCCAGGGGGACCTGCACGAGGTTGGTCCGAAAGAGATTCCTTGCATAGGCAGCTTAGTACCACGCTTCCCCAGGGCTGGATGACTTTCCCCTGAAGGTTTTTGTCTAAAGGCCTTTTTGGGGGGATGCTGCTATTTTGGATGTGTATTTTGCCATCATTACTTGGCAATGGTGGTTCTGTTATTTGTAAGTCATGTACAGATAAAGTTCCTGAGGGATTAAACTTCTTAGCTAGAGCAAACTGTGGTGTGCTGTCAAGTCCTGTGAAGACACCTTATCGGTCCTGTTCATCTCTTTTGGGGGCGGGGGGGGGCGGGCAGCAGAAGGAGCCGCCTAGATTTGGAGGAGCGCTGCAGAGTTTTGGAAAAAAGGGACCACCAAGTAACCAATCTCTGTGGGGCCTTCCATTTTGTTGCTGTAAGCCTTTCCCCTCCTAATCCTGTGACTCCATGGGTTGTATCAAGTATTTCCAGTTTCCTGATGCAGTGTCCTGGACAAATGGAATGGATCTCCCAGGAAGAATACATTTACAGTCTGCCTTTCTCAGCAGCCAGGCGCTTTGTAAGTCAAGTTTGTTTCAGGGGATAGAAGACTGAGGATGGGTTCCTTCGGCACTTTCTCTTTAGCAGCTGAAAATTATAAAGCTCGCAGTCACAATAAGGTTTTTCATCTAAGGGTATTGGCGTTTGGAGCCGTGTCTCCAGGCCTCTTCTTCTGGCGCTGAGTGAGGATTAATGATAGGTGCAGGGAGGGGTCAGCTGAAGACTGTGAGGTGGGTGGCGCAGAGTATAGCACGAGACTCGGAGTTTCCTTGGGTGTTTATGGCTGCAGAGGTGCCTTTTGACTTACTCATAACAGGTGCCTTGATGGGGCTGTCAGGTAGACCTGAATAAGCATGCATGCATTCTCTCGTGATGGGTCTGCAGTGGTAAATTAGTAAATGAATAATTACCAGCCTTAATGCATTTCTTGGCTTTCGTCAAGTCTCCTGAAAGATTGATAAGCCAAACATTTGGATTTCCTCTTTAGCAACAAGAATTTGATGTCAGTGCTATAACGTTCTGTTAATCCCTCAGTCGTGTCCAACTCTTTGTGATCCCGTGGGCTGTAGCCCACCAGGCTTCTCTGTCCATGAGACTTCCCAGGCAAAAACACTGGAGTGGATTGCCATTTATTCTCCTAAGGGGATCTTCCTGAACCAGGGATGGAACCCATGTCTCCTGCATTGCAGGTGGATTCTTTACCATCTGAGCCACCAAGCAAGCCCTGTTACGTTTCTTCCCAACCCAGGGATTGAACCTGGGTCTCCCGTGCTGCAGGCAGACACTTTACCATCTGAGCCACCGGGGACTTCGTTACATTTCTGCTGCTGCTGCTGCTGCTAAGTCGCTTCAGTCGTGTCCGACTCTGTGCGACCCCATAGACGGCAGCCCACCAGGCTCCCCCGTCCCTTGGATTCTCCAGGCAAGAACACTGGAGTGGGTTGCCATTTCCTTCTCCAATGCATGAAAGTGAAAAGTGGAAGTGAAGTCGCTCAGTCGTGTCTGACTCTCAGCGACCCCATGAGCTGCAGCCTACCAGGCTCCTCCGTCCATGGGATTTTCCAGGCAAGAGTACTGGAGTGGGATGCCATTGCCTTCTCTATTTCTAAACCTACTTAATTAAGCCCAGGTTGTGTTCATTCTTTTCCTGATGCTTGAGCATAAAGTAACCAGGAACTCCCTTCCAAGGGATATTTAGCTTTTCTCTTCCCCGTCCCTAGCTCTCTCCACTTTCACCTTGATATACTGAAACTCTAACTTTACCATAAAAATTTAAGTGGTGAAGCTTTTATTTACGCTAATTGGTATTACTTAAGATTTTTTTATTATAAAATGTAGAGTTTGATAAAGTAATAGTTGTCTAGTTTTTAACTCATCCACTTCTCTTTAATGAGTCCAGTTGAATGTCTCCTGCTTCAGGTACTTGAAGAGTCTCTATAGCTGGAGGAGTTGTGTTTTTCTTCCTTTTTCTTTGTAAAAGAAAAAGTGAGCTTGATAAAATTCTTATTCTGGCACTAAATGTATCTCCTTGAATCCTCTTTGTGTGTCTCCTTATCAGAGGTGGCTCTTCCCACATTCTGAAATTCCATCTGAGAATATTTTTTTCTTTTCTTTTAGTGAGTGGGTGTATGTGTGTGTATACTTAAAAGTAACTTTTTTATTTCAGAACAGTTGTAGATGAATAGTAGAGTCGTGGAGACAGTACAGAGAGTAAATATAGCGATGTAAATTGTTGAAGCCACTACAGAAAATAGTATGGCAGTTCCTTAAAAAATTAAAAAATAGAGTTGACATATGATCCTGTAATCCCATTCCTGGACATATATCTTAAAAAGATGAAAACAATAATTTGAAAAGATACATACACCCCAGTGTTCATAGCAGAACTGTTTATGATAGCCAGAACACGGAAGCAACCTAAACCTCCATTGACAAAGATATGGATAAAGAAGACATGGTACATACACACAATGGACTATTAGTCATAAAGAGAATGAAGTAATGCCCGATGTGGACCTGGAACTTATCTTTTACATAACCACTTATCCATTCATTTGCACAAACATTTTTGGACAGTCTACTTTAAGCTAAGGGCTGTGTTAGGCCTCAGAACTTAAAAATGAATGAGGTATGGCTCCTGCCTTCGGGAAGCTTATGCTGACCTGGAGAGGGACCCAGAGGGTAGCTAAGGAGAAGAGAGGAAAAGCTCTGTGGATGCAGAGGTCAAGAACTCTAGGCCCAGCGGGTCAGACAGATATTCACAGGGTCTTTGAGGCAGGAGGACAGGAGACAGGTGGAGAGAAGGACCCTGGACGAATTGCCACATTCCTTAAAGAGAAGAGGGGTGTAGCATAGATGTGCTAACAGGACGGAGAAGGGATAAGATGTCTTAGCCAGAAGAAATGAGCCGCCAAGAAGCGTGGCATCTCTGGGGAGGACGGAGGACGATTGACCTGGAATATTAAGGCTGTGAAGACAACCCCTTATCCAAGGTGTCCCAGAATCTCTGGTCTTCTGGACACTGAGCAGCCTCCCAGCCTCCTCTCCCACCACTTCCCAGGTCCTCAAGGAAGAGAAAGGGAGAGAGGTTCAGCATCCAGGGAAGAGATGGTGGATAAAGAGGGGTTTTAGCGCGATTCAGAGAGTCCAGAGAGGCATCCGTTAGAGGAGAGGGAGGCAGTGGAAGGCAGCTGGACCGGGAGGATCCAGGTCGGTAAGCACTCGTTGCTTCATCAGTGGACACCAAGGCAGCTGGCACTGTGTGCTTTCCTCCCCACAGACACCCCTCACTCTTCACCTATTTCAGGTCAAGGTGAGTTTTGCCCAGGAGGGTGACAAACAATAGCTCTTCCCTGGACCACGCCTCCTCCAAGAGTGTGGACATATGGTCTACCAGCTGGCTGTCCTGCACCCTAGCATCTCCGCAGCTGCTGTGAAGGGAAGCTTCTTCCCCTGGGTTCTGCTTTATCACAGTCACCCTCCAAGTTCTGTTTCACTGATGTCTGGAAGACAAAGACTAAGAGTATAAATAAAATAACACCTACCACCCCTCCTTCATGGTTTCTATTGATCCTGGCTTAAACTCTTGAGGCAAATTGATGGTTTTAATATTAAACTGAAATACCAAGAGTCAGCAAAGAGATTAGAGAATTGAGCAAAAAAATAACCCTTTCCCAAACTGGAATTTTTCCAGCGTCTTTGGATGTGGATTATTTGGGCCAGGAAAATGTTCCTTTCAGGTCAGGTATTGAGACACACAAGATGAATAACTTTATAAAAATTAAGAAAGCCAGAGAGTCTAAACATGTTGAATTGGAAAAGCACCTGAATCTCCTATCTCCTGGGAAAGGTGGGGGAGGGTCCCTGTTTAGCCTCCCCTGATTGATCCAGATCCCTTTTTGGTCTCAAATCCGCTATAGCCCTGGCCATGGTGAACTCTTCTTCTTCTTTTTTTTTAATTGATTTATTTGGCTGCACCAGGTCTTAGTTGCTGCATGTGGGTTCTAGTTCCCTGACCAGGGATCAAACCCAGGCCCCTGCATTGGGAATGGGGAGTCTTAGCCACTGGACCACCAGGGAAGTCCCAACCATGGTGAACTCTCGATTCACCTTGTTCTCGCACCAGGAACACCATCCCCACCTGAGTCAAGGGCTAAGGTGGCAGGGTTTTTAGGTTTGTAACTTCATGTGCAACTCAACCTTGTACCTGCATTTCATCTCACTCCTATTTTTTCATTTCAGTCTAACTTTAATAAAGATGTATCAGTCTTTTAACAAACATTCACAAACATTGACTGTCCCAGCACTAAAGGAAAACATAATGATGACAAGATATTCTAGATGGAGGGACTCTGGGTAGAAAACGTGATCTGATCATAAATGGAGCCATCAGTGTATGGAAGGCAGGAATAAGGTCTAGTGGGAAATGTCTTATTAACTAAATCATGTCTTGATATTGCATTCTGATCTGATGATTTTAATCCCTTCAAATATATATTAAAGCATGTGTTCTTTAGCCAATTCTTTGTGACTTCATGAACTGTAGCCCACCAGGCTCCTTTGTCCATGAGATTTTCCCAGAAAGAATACTGGAGTGGGTTGCCATGCCCTCTTCCAGGGGATTGTCCTGACCCAGGGATCAAACCTGCATCGCTTATGACTCTTACATTGGCAGGCAGGTTCTTTACCACTAGCGCTGCCTGGGAAGCCCTTAAAGTGTGGTTTTTAAATTTCAAAAATAAATCCTCCTCAGGACGGCTGTGCTGGGTCTTCGTTGCTTTGTGCGGGCTTTCTCTGGTTGCAGAGAGGGGAGGCTACTCTTCCTTGTGGTTCAGGGGCTTCTCACTGTGGTGGCTTCTCTCGTGGAGCACAGGCTCTAGAGTGTGCGGGCTTCAGTAGTTGTGGGCACGGGCTTAGCTGCCCCACAGTATGTGGAATCTTCTCAGACCAGGGATCAAACCCATGTCCTCCACATTGGCATGCAGATCCTTATCCATTGTGTCACTGGGGAAGTCCTACTCAGGACATTTTTAAGGCAGTTTGGATACTCTTCTTATTACATCTAAAAATTACTTAGTTGCCCAGTTTATTTAGTTCATTTACTATTGGTCTTTCATCTTTCATCACTGAGTTGAAAGTTGTTTTCTTTCTTTTTACTTTAACCATATTCTCTTAAAGGTCCAAAGTTTCCAACAAAAGGGCTGATGTAAACAATATCATGTGTGGTTGTGTAACTCTTACTGTGAAGACACAATGCCTTTAAAATATCAAGTGAGGAAAATCACCTCAGTCTTGACCCTGGCCAACGGCTAATTCTAAGTCTCTGGGAAGTGGCCTGTGATGGTAAAGAGCTATAGGTATTGGAGTTGTTTCAACCTGGGTTTGAATTCTGACTCTACCATTTAGTGACACAGCCCAACATCTCGTGGAAGTAGACTTGCTCAACTCATCCTGCATGTCAGGGTCTACAGATAGGTCTTAAAATATTCTTTTGGAGAAAATAGGATTTAGACTTATTGCAAAAGCTTATGAAAGTGAAAATAACCTTTATTATAAAATAAAAAACTAAAAACTGAATCCTAGAAGTGTGATGGCTAAATGACAGTTTAAAATGAGGCCTCTTAAATATGATGAGAAGCTTGAGAGACTTCAAAGACAGAAGGTTGAGTGCAGTTTATGTTCATGACATGTATCATTCAGTTTAGTTCAGTTCAGTTGCTCAGTCATGTCCGACTCTTTGCAACCCCATGAATCGCAGCACGCCAGGCCTCCCTGTCCATTACCAACTTCCAGAGTTTACTCAAACTCATGTCCATCGAGTCGGTGATGCCATCCAGCCATCTCATCCTCTGTCGTCCCCTTCTCCTCCTGTCCCCAATCCCTCCCAGCATCAGGGTCTTTTCCAATGAGTCAACTCTTCGCATGAGTTGGCCAAAATATTGGAGTTTCAGCTTCCGTGTCAGTCCTTCCAATGAACATCCAGGACTGATCTCCTTTAGGAACTGGACATGGAACAATAGACTGGTTCCAAATAGAAAAAGGAGTATGTCAAGGCTGTATATTGTCACCCTGCTTATTTAACTTATATGCAGAGTACATCATGAAAAATGCTGGGCTGGAAGAAGCACAAGCTGGAATCAAGATTGCCAGGAGAAATATCAATAACCTCAGATATGCAGATGACACCACCTTATGGCAGAAAGTGAAGAGGAACTAAAGAGCCTCTTGATGAAAGTGAAAGAGGAGAGTGAAAAAGTTGGCTTAAAGCTCAACATTCAGAAAACTAAGATCATGGCATCTGGTTCCATCAGTTCATGAAAAATAGATGGGGAGACAGTGGAAACAGTGTCAGACTTTATTTTTTGGGGGGCTCCAAAATCACTGCAGATGGTGATTGCAGCCATGAAATTAAAAGACGCTTACGCCTTGGAAGGAAAGTTATGACCAACCTAGACAGCATATTAAAAAGCAGAGACATTACTTTGCTAACAAAGGTCTGTCTAGTCAAGGCTATGGTTTTTCCAGTGGTCATGTATCACTGGGAACCCTGAAATGTCATTTACAGAGGAGGCACCCGAGGAGGTAAAGGCCAGGTGCTCACTGCTTCTTGAAGAGTCTAGGGTTGGTATGTGGGATTTTATGGGTTTTGTTTGTTTGTTTGTTTTTAAATTTTATTAACGTATAATGTGGTATTAATTTCTGCTTGCAGCAGAGTGATTCAGTTATACACATATACGCTCTGTCTCATAGTCTTTTCCATCATGGTTTATCACAGGACATTGAATACAATTCACTGTGCTGTACAGTAGGTCCTTGTTGTTTATCCATTCTATGCAGAATAGCTTGCATTTGCTAATCCCAAACTCCCAGTCTATTCCTCTCCCGCCCCTTGGCAGCCACAAGTCCGTTCTCTATGTCTATGAGTCTGTTTCTGTTTCATAGATAAGTTCATTTGTGTCATATTCTAGATTTCACACATAAGTGATAGCATATGGTACTTATCTTTCTCTTTCTGACTTATTTTGCTTAGTAGAATCATTTTAATTTCTAGGTCTATCTGTGTTGCTGCAAATGACATTATTTCATTCTTTTTATGGCTGAGTAATATTCCTTTGTGTATGTACACAACATCTTCTTTATCCATTCATCTATCAGTGGATATTTAGATTGTCTCCATGTCTTGGCTATTGTAAATAGGGCTGCCATGAACACAGAGGTGCTTGTATCTTTTCGGATTATAGTTTTGTCTGGATATATGCCGTAGGCCCACAAAGAGTTGGTCACGACTGAGCAGCTGAACAAGTGCCCAGAAGTGGGATTACTGGATCATATTGGAGTTGGTATGTGTTAACTTGATGCTGTAACTTTGAGCCCCTGGTCAGCAATATAGGAGCAGCTCTCATTAGGGCAAGTCCCTTTGGTACCATTTGTATAACAAAACCCATCTCCAAAGCGTACTTAGAGCTAACACTCCCTGAGTGCTCACTGGGTACCACCACTCTAAGCCCCTTAGGTGGACTGTCTACTCAGTCATTACAAAAATGATGTGAAGATGCTGTTATTACCAGCCCCGTTTTATCATGAAAGTGACCAACCCACAGTCCTCCAGCTAAAAGGTGGAATCAGGATCTGAAGCCAGTCAGACGCTCCCAAGCCTGTGCTCTCAACTCTCAATAATAACAAGGTCGTCAAGATATGCTAAAACAGTACCAAATCCAGCACATTTTAAACATATGTATCTTAAAGCTTTCCCGGTGGCTCAGACAGTAAAGAATCTGCCTGCAATGCAAGAGACTCAGGTTTGATCCCTGGGTCAGGAAGAATTCCCCTGGAGAAGGTAATGGCAACCGATTCCAGCATTCTTGCCCGGAAAATCCCATGGACAGAGGAGCCTGGTTGGCTACAATTCATAGGGTCGCAAAGAGTTGAACACGACTGAGCAACTAACACACGTACACTTTAAAAATATACCCAATCCTTCCCTCAACACTTTCCAATAAGAAATGAAAATGGTCGTGTCAATGCTACTTTATTTTTTACACAGTTGAATATTCTAGTGAATACAGAGACCAAGAGAATTCTTTTTAAACAGTGTTCACAGAAAGAAATTTGACGTTTGTTCAAAGCAATTGCTCAGTTGCCTGATCCAGACTCCCTTTGCCATTGAATTCTGAAAAGAAAAAGGAAAAATGTACAGGTCAGATGGAATCATTATCAGAATGGAGACAAAGCAGAGGGGCATGTTATTACATAACATATTTAAAAACGCCTCATCCTGACATGGCGTAAATGCCCATAATCAGGACTCATGAGATGTGTTATTGCTGTAACTGACCAGGCCATTAGGTCAGTGTGAGGGGGATGGCCTCAGGGACCAGCTTCCCCTGTACGGCCAGGGTAGCATGTGCCCCAGTATCTGCACAGAGCTCTCAGACACTTTCGCCTGCCAGGGCCTCAGTCACTGCTGGCTGGTCCAGGTTGTGCTCCAGGAGGGAGGCTGGGGCGTCCCTGAAGGACAGCAGCCTCATGTTCCTTGAAACACATCATTATAAGAGACAGAGAAGGTCCAGAGTTGCCCACATGCAGACTCCCCCAACACCATCACAGGCCAGAAGCCGAGAAATCTCCCAAGATTTCACCTCGGGGTCTCTGAGCATAATTGAATGGAGGGAATACTCTGGCCTGGCTGTAGTCGGAAATGCTCCCACTATAGAAAACTCCTCCCCACCAAGCATGCCAGATACGTGGATTTGCCTCATCACAAAGGCCCAGTGAGAAGTCACGAAAGCTTCTGTCTCCTCACAGCTGCTGCTGGAGACAGCGCACCTGCAAAGACTGCCTTATTTGGGACAATGCCAGGCTGCAGTGGGGTCTCTGTGATGCTGAGAGCATAAAAGGGAGGGAGCAGAGATCCTTAGGGGCTCCACATGGTCCCCACTTTTTGGAACTATCACCCCTCCAGCTGCCTCTCACTCCCCCATGTCTGACATAAAACATTTATTTGGAGAAGAGTTGCAGAGAGACTGACCTTGGACAATCCTATGAGGTGTCAAAGTCAAGGTTTCTTCCATTCCTTGGCTGAAACAAAACAAGACAAAACAAAAAAAATGGAGCTGCTTATAGCGCTGAGACCAAACTGCCTGGAATCTGCAGCGGTTCCAGATTCTTTCTCTACTACCCTAAGTTTCTGTTCTCCTAACTGGGATGTCAGCAGCTTCCTTGCGGGCTCAGCTTGGGAGTGCGTCTGTGGGTCCTCTGGACAGTGCCCCAGGACCCCTGCTGCTCCTACAGCCCTGACACTGTCCCCCACCCCACCACTCCATCCCTTAGCCTCGGTTTATATGGCAGGACCATCCCCAAACCATTCATCACAAGATTTCTCATCCTAAAGACATCATGGAGACCCAGACCAACTGTTTCTGCAAGTACTTTCCAGAGAACAACCACCAATAGGGCATGCAGGTTTAAAAGGTGTAATTGGGGTGTTGTGGAGGTGGGAAGAATTTCTGTGGTTAAGTAAGTTTGGAAATGTGTGACTGAGCCACATTAAAGAGCTTGTTTCCTGAAGACATGGAAGTGTGCTCTGTAAACACTGGAGTGTCAGATGCAGTGTTTTTGACTGTATTTGATCTTTGCAGAGCATCTCTTAGCACCAGTGACCACAGAATGAAGATGGAGGGGCATACGCTTAGTCTGACTCACACGTTTTTCTGATGCAAACACTGAAGATCTAAGGGGTGAAACAGCTAGTGAGTGGTAGATCAAGAACTAAAAGACCATATGCGACTTTTGCAAGAGGCTTCAAGTGCCATAGGGAGAAGGACCAGTAGACTCCTATTCCCAGGAGAGGGCCAAGTTTTCTGGACCTTCATGCTAGGGAAAATAGACTCCAACTGTGGTTGGTCCCCGCATCTGTCCATCAACATAGCTCCTGCCTCCCACCCCTGAGCTCCTCCCAGAGCCCTGGTGTCCTCAGTCTGTGTCCTGCTGGACCTTTGCCTTTCCAAGTGATGACTCACACCCTAAGGGTGAGAAAGTTCCCTCAGTGATTCACCAGTTCCCCATGGGGCCCTGGCCGGGCTCATTCAGTAATAACTTCATAACTGGGGAGGCAGAACGGAATCAGGGTGAAAAAAAGAAAAGAAGAAACATGCTTTACCCTGAAAAGGAAAAACGGTCTTCCCAAGGTGGCAGTGTAATCCTGCAAGATAAAAACACAAACGGTTACCCGATCAGGCTGTGCCAAAGGTCTTTCAAAGATGTCCATGGCAGTAGTTTTCAAAGTGTGGTCCCCAGACACGAAACATCAACGACACCTGGGAACTTGTTAGAGATGCAAAACCTCAGGTGCCCACTGATTCTATGGAGTTGGGGCCCAGCCATTTGAATTTTAACAAGGTCCCAGGTTCTTATGATTCATGGTCAACTTGAAGAAGCACAGGTATTGACACATGGGGTTCATACCACCTACAGCATCCCTCCCCAAGTTTGTACAATGGCCTGTGGGCCCCTGAGCCAGAACACAAATCTCCAGGAGCAGATGGCCCCACGTGACTCATCTGTAAGAACTGACATGAAATAGTCCCATCCAGAGGCGTGGTTCCTTGGTTCCTTTCTGCTCCAGGACAAGCCCAGGGAAACCCCAAATTAGATGCTCAGCCTCAGAGAATTCCAGAGCATAGTGTGAGGCCAGTTCTTGGCAGAAGTGGTCCAAAGAGCCTGCAAGCATTCCCCCATCTCTAGGAGATGCAGATCTTTCTTTTTGGGGGTGGCGTTCGCCGTAAGGTTTACCTACCTTTTTGGTAAAATCCGCTGCAGTGGCCCTGGAATCCTGCAAAGGAATGAGGACCAGGTTCATTTAATAGGAAACTCACCCCCTGTTCCCTGACTTGCAGTGGTGCTGTGACCTGGCCCCTCCCTGGTTCCATTCAAAGATAATCAGAAGTCAGATGCAAAAAAGTCATTCAAGGAGACAGCTAACCTTGGAGACAATTACAGTTTCTTATTCTGGAAGGTGAGGATGTTTTCTTGATGGTGTTGCCTTAAGGTCTAGGACAATGTTAAACTTGCTTGTTCTTCCCAACCGCCTCCACTTGAAATTGACTCCTGGCATAGGCATATTTTCCAAGGATAAACCATTTCAGTTTCTTCAGCTCATCTTTGCCAGTAAATCTGGCCCGTTAGTGGAGGCTGACTCAAGCTGGAAGCCTGCTGTCAGCATCTGAACAGATAGACTGTGATGGCCTGTGCTCAGGGTGACCAACTGGCTTCTCAGGAAGTGAGCAATTTTCTGGGGTCTTGGCATTTTCTGAGCTAAACCTAGGAATGTCCTGGGCCAACTGCAAAGAGTTGGTCATCTTACTTGAACTCATATTGTCCAAAAATTGTGTTTCTTTGTTTTGCTCCCATGCAACAAAACTTTGATGGACCTTTTCAACAGGTTCAGCTATTACTGAAACTGCAATGCAATGCTAAGTCTCTTCAGTCGTGTCTGACTCTTTGAGACCCTATGGACTATAGCCCACCAGGTTCCTCTGCCCATGGGATTTTCCAGGGAAAAATACTGGAGTGGGTTGCCATTCCCTTCTCCAGGGACCTTCCCAACCTAGGGACCAAACCCATGTCTCTTGCATCTTCTGCATTGGCAGGTAGGTTCTTTACCACTAGTGCCACCTGGGAAGCCCATTATTGGAACCAGTCATAGCTAAACTTAAAAAATTTGAATCAAAATGATTCATTTTTAAAATTTAATATTTATTTCATATTAGTACATAGTTTACTTACAACATTGCATTAGTATCAGAGGTTTTTTTAAGAAACAAAGCTCTGGTGTTGCAGCTAAGACCCAGAGCAGCCAAATATAAATAAAAATATTTTAAAAAACAAAAGAAACAAAGAGATAGGAATAAAGGAGCAGGTGGGACAATGGGAAGCAGTGTATGTGACCAGGGCAGGTGTCTATGTCATGAGAAGGAATAAGATGGGGCAGGGAAAGTGAAAAAAATGGCACAAAAACTAAAATGGAAAAGGATGAAGAGCACAGATGAGGAGAGGATGGTCACGAAGCTGGACCACAGCCCCTCCCCCACCCCAGCCCTGCAGCCACCTGTGAAGCTTGTACAAGGAGAAAATGCCAGTGAGCACCACCCAAGGCAACAAAAGGCATTTACCACGGTGAAGTGAACTTTTAGCGGCATTAACAGTATGGTGGATGGAAAAAGTACATACGCGCCGCCAAAATGTCTTCATCCTTCGATCAGCAAGCTTGGCTGCCAGACGCATTAGAGGGTGCACGGGCGGAAACTGGCAAAGAAGTGGTGAGGGTCAGATAGTGCCAGGACGGAGCCCAGGGCTATGCGCAATCCTGTCTGCTCACCCTCTTACAAATGGGTTTAATTTTCAAAGTAAAATCCATTTCCAAGCCTAAGCCTGAAGTTTTATGTTATCAATAAAGAATCGCTTGCCTGGCTCACACATTTCATTCCAACACAGCACTTAAAAATATTCCCTTAGGGGAAATCAGACTTGTATCTGCATTAACCCCAAGCATTTGTCCCATTGTGGAGTACTTCATCTCACAGAAACATCTCTGTGAGGATCCTCTCTGGCATGCCAGGTGTGCTCTCCTCCTCTAAGGGACAGGCTAAAAGGTGCCATTCATCACCACCACCCAACTATCTTATTTCCCTGAATGTCTCATCTGTGACTGCCCAGCACACACTCAGATGTACACACCCTACCTTATCTAGTTCTGTGAATTCTCCCCAGGTATTTTGGCCCAGAGTAAAACTTAATTTTTGTTTCCCTGGTGGTGCAGTGGTAGATAATCCACCTGCCAATGCAGGAGACATGGGTTTGACCCCTGGGTTGGGAAGATCCCCTGAAGAAGGAAATGGCAACCCATTCCAGTGTTCTTGCTTGGGAAGTCCCATGGACAGAGGAGCCTGGTGAACCACAGTCCATGGGGTCGCAAAAGAGAAGAGTCAGACACGACTTAGTGACTGAACAACAACAAAAGTTAACTTGCATCATAGGCATGGGATTTATCTTTTCCCTCCCATTTTTATTGTTTTAAAGATTTTTTGATGTGAACCACTTTTAAAGTCCTTATTGAATTTGTTACAATATTGCTCCTGTTTTATGTTTTGGTTTTTTGGCTGTGAGGCATGCAGGATCTTAGCTCCTCAACCAGGGATTGAACTTGCACCCCCTGCATTGGAAGGCAAAGTCTTAACCACTGGACTGCCAGGGACGCCCCCTTCCATTACTGACATCACTCTACTTGAAGTGCCCATGGCCTGACTTGACAATATCCTCCTCCTTACCTGATCCCCATGACCAAATCTATACTATTCTTGAGTCTTTGCCTCTAAGGAAAAAAGAACATTTTGCTTGGTATTTGTATGTTTGTTTGTGTGCTTGTTTTTAAGGATCTTCCTGAAGACTTGGAAAGTCTTGATTAAATAAATAAGCAACTTTCTAATAGTATAATTTCAATCACTGTGACTGGATTGAAATTCTAGTAAAAATTCTATTCTGTGATCTTCCCAATATTCTCCAAATCATACCCTGTAGAAATTCAACAATCTCTCCCCGAGGATAACTCAAATTTCTAATAAGAAAATTAGAGATGATGCTTTCAATTCCCACAGCACATATTACACTGTGACAGTGATAAAATACACTCATGGATCACTTTTGGGAATACGGCACTTTACATTTAACGAAATAGTTTTCCAGAATTTAAAAACGAAAAGTAATAATGAGCAATGTAAATAGAGTTCAGTCTTTACCAGGCTCTTCTCGTCCCTCTGTTTAAGTGCATAATAAAAAGTGATTTCTCACTAATTTTTCCTTTTCTGTAATGTGTTCTCTAGCTTTTCAGATCTCTCAACCTCCCTGGCCCCTTCCCCAAAAAGGGAGAGAGATGATCCTTGTAGTCCTCAGCAAAAAGCACCAAGAGTGTCTGTAAGTCCCTTGTTTTTCTATTTATCTGCATATTTTAAAGATTTTTTTGATGTGAACCATTTTTTAAAGTCTTCATTGAATTTGTTACAATATTGCTTCTGTTTTGTGTTTTTTGGCCCCAAGGCAAGTGGGATCATAGTTCCCTGACCAGGGATCGAACCTGCACCCCCTACATTGATAGGTGAAGTCTTAACCACAAGACCACAGCAAAGTCCCTATCTGCCTATATTAAATGAGAAGGGACAAAGGCAGGCAGAGGAAAGTGACTTTTACCAAAAGATGACTATGATAAAATACTGACCCCTGTTTTAACTGGATGTGTCGGCTCCTGAGTTCTGGAGTAGTGAAATAAAAACTAAATAAGAGGGAAAGAAAGATTGATTTTAATTCTAAGTGTCACTTGCTGAAAGTGTAGTAATCACATACTTTGTTACTGGGTTGGTAGTACTCACCCTTTTGTATATGTCTTGACTATCCTGAAAAGAGAATAGTGAGGATGTCACATAGAATATTACTAGGGCAGGTTTCCAGTAGAAATTATAGCAGGTACCTTCTTGACTTACCTGAATATTATGAAATAAATTGGCAATCTAAAAGGAAATCATTTTATCACCTTAATACAGCTGCAGTTGATGTGGAATCTTGCAAAAAGGAAATTTGCCAGCAATAACATTACTTTAAAACTTAATCTTATTTTACCCTCTCGATCTTCAGGGGAAAACATACGCTATAATGCATTGAAGCAATACCCTAATCATTTCCCAGATAGCCATCTGACTAAGAGGTGGGATAAAATAATGGTTGCAACTTTTAATCTGCTCCTGGGCATATGCTAGAATTCATTTTTTTAAGGGTTGCTTCATATAGCCCAATTTCTCCCCCTAAAATCTCTCTGCATGAATCTTCACTGTTTTTTCAGAAAACCCAGCTTTTAATTTCTAAATCCTTGCTAGAGCATCACTTTGTTCTGTTCTGTCTGCATGAATGACAGCCCAGGAAAAGCTGTACTGGCAGCAAATCCTACTCAAAGATGTACTGTGAATGATCTTGCAAGTATCTGGTTACTATTGGTCTCATCTCATTTATAATACTGACTGATCTCGTCTCATTTATAAACATTGTTGAGTCAGCTCAAACTTCAATCAAGACAGAAATAAAAGTTGTTAGGAACACTTTGATTTTATTGCTGTGAGTAGATATTCCTACCAACTGTGGAGAGTTTCTTCAGTAACCAATACTTACATAATTCTCTCTTTCTCTCTGTGCTATGCATGTACACGTACACACATGCATATGGACACACACACAAAAACGAACCTAAACTATGAACAGCAGAGGCTCAATGGACATTAACTCTCTACTTCCTTACCATCATCATTTCTAAATCAGTCGAAAGTATTTACTACTTTTACACCTCCTGGTCTCTTGTGAGCTTCTGTTCATAGAAGTGTGTGTGTGTTGTGTATGTGTGGTGTGTGTGTGTGTGTGTGTGTGTGGTGTATGTGTGTGTGTGTGTGTGTGTGTGTGTGTGTGCATGCTCTGGACACATATCAGGTAAACAATATATTTGTTACCATATTTATCAACTTTATACCATTACTTTCCAAGTTAAAAAAAATGTGAAGATGATTTTCTAGGTGATGAATTCCAACCCTCAAGATAATATGCACTTTCCTGCTTTATTATTTTCTTTTTAGAGAAAAAAAAGTTTTTTAAAATTTTAGTTATCTATCCTGTAGACTATTTCCCCAATTAGAATATAAGTTCCATGAAAGCAAGTAATTCTGTCCATTTGGATCTGTACTATATCCCCACATAGTATGCAATTACATGTATATATGTGATTATGTGGGCTTCCCAGGTAGCTCAGCTGGTGAAGAATCCACCTGCAACGCAGGAGACTCTGGTTCAATTCCTGGGTCAAGAAGATCCCCGGGAGAAGGGATAGGCTACCCACTCCAGTATTCTTGGGCTTCCCTGGCTGCTCAGATGGTAAAGGATCTGCCTGCAATTTGTGAGACCAGGGTTTGATCCCTGGGTTGGGATGATCCCCTGGAGGAGGGCATGGCAACCCACTCCAGTATTCTTGCCTGGAGAATCCCATGAACAGAGGAGCCTGGTGGGCTAGAGTCCATGGGGCCTCAAAGTTGGACACGACTGAGCGACTAAGCATAGCCCAGCATGTGATTACATATATGGTGTGTATATGTGACTATGATAATTGTAAGAATGCAGATGAACTACCAATATTTTATGGTCATTTCTATTTAGGAGATTCACTTGTTATTTCCCAAAACCATACTTTTATACACACAATGCATACACACAGAATTCTGTAGGTTGTAAAAGAGTGCTTATTTACAGATATTGATTACAGCATAAACACGTGCACTGTTATAAATAAAAGAATTATCTTACATACATCAAGTTTTTTTTTTACCTTAGGTTGTCTAGAAAGACTTGCCCAATATGCCATCCGCTAAAAAAATGAGGAAAATGATTCAAAGATAAGTACAAATTCCTTAATCAATAGAACTAAAATTAAATTCTAAAATTGTTTCCTTTATGAACCTTGCATTATCTTCTCACACAGCGGCCATGAATTTCAACACAACCCCCAAGATAACTTAGACACGGCCATGAAAATGACAACAGAGAGTTTCTGCTGCAGCCAAGAATCTGATCTGAAGACAGTTTTCAGTGAACATTGTTCACATGATATTTTCAAGGTTAAGACTAAATAAAAATCTCACATTACTGAACAATGGTGTACCTCAAACTTCACAATATCCAGGCCATCTGAAGCATCAGCTAAAGGTCGAGGAAATCCTATTGTGAGAAATCATAAAAACCTCCATTAGGAAAAAAGAGGTAGTAACATCAACTTTTCAATCTTTACCATGAAAAACATACAGTGATTCTATTAATATGATGTTGTTAAAAGGACTGACAAAGAAAACACACTTCTACTTACCACTAGCAAATCTCAGGCTTGTGCCAAAATTAACTTAAAATTGCATGGTTTTTCATATTTACCAAGAGTTAGCAAGTCAGGAAAGAAGAGAAAAAACACCTAGGTAATAGCTTAATTTGTATTTAGATGGAATGTGTAGGGACAGGATATCAAGAACTGGTGTCAATAAGAGGAGATATACGTATACATACAGCCGATTCACTTTGCTATACAGCAGAAACTAACACAACAATGTAAATCAGCTATACTCCAATAAAAATTAATTTAAAAAGCAACCTCCTCAAAACCTTGTATCTACCTCTACAAAACACTTCTACTTCATTTTTTATTTTTCTCCTAGTTATATTAATAAAATGTAGTCATTGTTTTAAAAAAAATAAGTATGTGCAACAGAGTTAGTCTTGGAACTTTAAATAAATATGGCCATTTGTCTCTCTGCCTCATCAGACACTTCAGGGGTAGGATTATGGGGAAAGTTGCTACCGGCATGTACCCGAACCTTCTGCCTGTCAATTTTTATCTGACCTAAATGAAGTCTTCATCTCATTTGCATACAACACAACACTTGAAAAAATAGTTAATACTGCAACTGAAAGAATCAGCTG
Organism: Cervus canadensis; assembly: GCF_019320065.1. NCBI lineage: Eukaryota > Metazoa > Chordata > Mammalia > Artiodactyla > Cervidae > Cervus > Cervus canadensis. The sequence goes on from NC_057390.1 coordinate 5,153,216, forward strand.
AAGGATAGATCAAAACCAACAAGATGAAATTAAATGGGATAAATATGAGATGCTCAATTCAGATTTTTAAAATCTGAGGCAGGGAATATCTGGCTCAAGAGTAGTATTTTTTTTTAATAATAAGTGACATTTTGCTCTCTACAGTCTTGCTATGAGCCAAGAAAATAATACTGTATGCAAATAATACTGTCCCAACCTTGAAAGGTTATAGTCCTACCTGAAATGATAGAATATGTGGTGAGCTGATGGAACTGAGCATAGGTTTCTTTCACCAAGGGAAAAATTATGAAGTGTGTGTTAACTGCCTTCAACTATTTTGAGAACTGTCATGAGAAATATTAGTCTTGTTCTGTTTATCCCCAAAGGGCAGAACTAAGACTAATGGTTAGAAATTACATGTGATCATATTGCAGCTTGATGTAAAAAAGTTTTTGATGACTGGAGGTATTAAAAAATGCAAAGTAATTCAAAACAATCCCCTAAGGACTTATTAAGAGTTTCTGTGTTAACATTACAATGATAAAGGTCATAAGGACCCCATACTCAGGGAACAGAAAATTAAATTATAAAAAGAGGGAGGTGGATATAAATATGTAAGCAGATAAATAAAAGGTAATAAGACATTGTAGTATTAATAAGATGCTTTTGAAAACCAGGGCAGACAGATACTGGCTGACTTGGTCTGGTAGTGAGCTGAGCGTCACTGAAAGTAATCATATAGGGAAACCATAGAGGTTATCCCTGCTTTTCTGAAAGGCTAAACTAGATAAATTCCATGGTTCCTTGCAACGCCCAGGCTTTGTGATTACACCGCAGAACACGGAAAAACAAATATGCTATTTGAAATGTATTTTCTGGTCGAATATATTTTCAAAGATATTCTACTCCTTAAACCAAAATTTTAATGGAAAAACCTAAAATCTTGAAATAACTGTGTTTCCAACAGGAGCTTCCACCTCTTCCTTCCACTTCCTGTATCATACAGCGAGTTACGCAGAGATGGGTAAGAAATTTTGACTACGAACCCCATGCCTAACCCTCGTTCCCTACAAAAGCACTGATTCCCAGTTGCTGACGCGACCACCCGAGTCCCGTCAGCACCTCGGACAGCGCCCAAGACTTGGAAGACGGGAGCTTCTTGGGACGCTGCCCCCACCCCACTGCCCCGCCACCACCGGTCCCAACAACCCTGTCCAATCCAGAGGAAAGACTATGAAAAGATTCCTTTTTCCTGTGTTCACTTCTACACTGCTCTTCTCCAACTGTCCCTCAATCTTCAGTCTTTGGGACTGTAAGCTCAGTATTACCATCTCTGCTCTCATGTCTTCAGAATTCTAAGACCACATATGACTAACACGTTGGAGTTGCCCCCGACTCATATTCCTCACAGTTTCAGTGGCACATCCTGGGGCCAGCCCCAGGGCAGGAGCTGTTTAAAGGCAGTTCCACACGGGAAAGTAACCTCCTTAGGTAAAAGGCTGTGGCATCTCGCTTTGTCCCTCCTCTCTGATGGAAGCCATTTCTAGAGGGTGGGTGAGGAGATCAAGCTAGTCCTTCCAGAAGTGCCTTGAAGGATCAAGGTCTGTCCCAGTCTTCCTTAGAGCTCAGACCAGCTGGGGTCTCCTGGAAGGGGTCCCCTTACCTGAGGAAGGAATTTGTAGCAGGCAGAAGCAATAGATGGCCAAGATGGATGGGAACTGGGCAAGACATTTCATCTTCAAAGTCCAGATTCTCTTTGCTGGCCACAGATGTGTTCTGCCAGGATAGGAGCTGAGCATTTCCTGAAATTCCACCGGCACAGACAACCCTTCACCACGCGTCTGGGCAGCTGGGTGGAGAAGGTACCTTTATTTGCAGTGCCCTGGAGCACATGGGCTGAGCACCAATCAGCTTTACGCAGGAGGACTGGCTTTCTCGTAAATGTCATGCTGGGCCCTTATTTGTAGAATAATATCTTCCTGGTGTATGTAGGCATTGTAGAGTCATCTGTTCAAACCAGCAATAAAAATAAAAAGTGGAGAGTCATAATTGCTATCCTATAGTGGTTTGAGAAACATTTCTGACTCAAAAAAAAAGGCTTTTTCTCTTTTTTTAAAATCAAAGCACTGGGCATAGAACTATAAACTCTTGAACGATGAAGTCTTGTTTTGTAAGAAGCTGTTTATTTTCCACCATTAACAAAGGATGCTTTATAGTCTTTGCTGTATCTGAGAACAAAATTTGGAGTCCTGGATATAACTTTACAAATAACTCAGAAGTTCAATTAGGGTTTTTCAAAAATTAAGTATGGTTGGAAATTAGACTTCTTAAGGTTTCCTCAGATTCATTTCTATGAACAGGTAAAGTATTTCAAATTAAATCAGTATTAAAGAAATTATGACAGTGTTTAATAATAATAATAGCAAAATTACTTCATCTACTAAGCTTTCATTTAGGATACCATTAGGTTATTTTATGCAATCTTGCAGGAAACCCATAAGGAATGTGTTTCTTTCCTAATTTTATGAATGGAGAAATTGAGGCTGGGAGAGATTAAGGAACTTGCCAAGATCACCAAGCCATCAAGGATGCAAACCAGGGATTTGGACTCAAGGGTGGGATTTTAGTTGATGTGTTATTTTTTTCTAAAAAGAGCCTCCTTGAGATTGGATATGAGATAGAAGAAAAATGAAGTCAGCGAGCTTGCAAAAAGTGTAACATACATGTCAGATACAAAACAGCTTTAGGATTTTTTTCACCATGCTTGTCTTTAATTTTTGCTTTTAAGGATTAGGAGAGTAAGTTTTGGTGGAAGCTGCTCAGCATGAACTATTTATTTATGACTTAAAATGTGATCTTTTGTCAAAAAATTTCTAATTCATAACAAAGTGGAATTATAAACTATAGCCATAATATTTTGCCAACTTTTTTGATCCAATGAGAAATACAGATTTCTATTTATTACAGTATCTGACACTTTGGTTCAAGGAGAACAACCAAAGTCTTTAAACATCACACAGAGAAGATGTCTTTTGTATTAAAATACAGTTGAACAGCAAGTCTATGGAATGAAAGAAAAAAATGAGTGATTGCTTTTTGAACATAAACCTCTTATCTGTATCATATTGAATACAACTGCTTATGGACATTATAGACACAAAACGCACAAATAATAGCAAAGATTTGTGTTCTATAAATTCTATAAAAGCAAAGTTCTATAAAGCATCAGTCAACAATTACTTTTCAAACATCTGGCCTGTGTCTACCAGTCAACTGGGTGCTCTATACACAAACATATATTTTAAAAATAAACCTATAGGATAACTGACTTGTGTCAAATTTATTTTGTTTCCTTTGCATATTTTGAATTCACTGTTTCTCATATTCAGGATAAAAAATTATTTTTAATAATAATTCAGAAATGGAAAAAGGAAAAACCGAGAAAAAATCTGCATTGATATTATTCAACAACATTGGTGTAGATTGAATTGTGTTCAAGCCTTGACCCCTCAAGGTGACTTTATTTGGAAACAGCTTTTAAGGAGCTAACTAAGGTTAAATGAGGTATAAGGATGGAGCCCTAAGCCAATAGGATTGGTGTCCTTTATAAGAAGGAAGAACACTAGCGTGCTATCCCCACCCCTGCTATGGGCTCACAGAGAAAAGGCTGGAAAAGGATACAGGAAGAAGGCCCTGTCTGCAAGCAGGGAGAAAGGTCTTGTCAAAAACAACCTTACTGGAACCTTGATCTCAGACTTCCAGTCTCCAAACTGGAAGAAAATTAATTTCCGCTGTTTAAGCCACCCAGTCTGTGATCTTCTGCTATGACAGCCCAAACCAACTGACACAAAGAGAGAGACTTTTAGCTAATTCAGTACAAACAGAAAATAATAATAAATGCATGCGTGCTCAGTTGTGTCCAACTGTTTGTGACCCCACAGATTATAGCCCACGAAGCTCTTCTGTTCATGGGATTTCCCAGGCAAGATATTGGAGTGGATCGCCATTTCCTCTTCCAGGGGATCTTCCCGACCCAGGGATCGAACCTATGTCTCCTGTGTCTCCTGCATTGCAGCTGGATTCTTTACTGCTGAGCCATCATGGAAACCCAATAATAAGATAATGAAATTGAAGCAAAAGATGAAACCTTTCATGGTTTAAAACGATGTGATTATCTACCCCCCCCCAAATCCAAAAGAATCAATTGACAGATTATCAGAATGAATAAGAGTTTACTGAAATAGCCAGAGTTAAAGAAAACTATTTTCAGGAATAATTTTCTTTCCTTAGAAAGAAAATGTGTTTGTTTCTTAGACTTAAGTGAAAATAAATTCAAAAATGTTTATTAGAAAATGTGACTAGCTTAAAAATCTATAAAATACTGAGAACTAAATGAAAAAATAAATATGGAATATATGAGAAAATAAATGTACAGAACTTTACTGAAGGACATAAAAGAATATGTAAATAAATAAAAAGGTACATCATGATCCTTGACAACATTCAATGTTGTTAAAGGTTCAACTGCTTGCAAATTACTCTATAAAGTCAGCACAATTCTTATTAAATTCCAAAATGACTTTTCATAGAATCTTAATACTGATTCTTGAAATTAATTTGGGAAAGAAAATATTCAAGAATATGCAAGAAATTTCTTTTAAAAAGAACCATACTTTGTTAATGTGAAAACGTACTATAAAGCAATAGTAATTATGTTGCAGTAGTCATTTTGTTAATGATCCATGAACAGGCAAACAGATCAATGGAAAGAGAGTATTGAAGCAGATCAGCTTTTCAAAAAATGTTTATTATATATGTTACAAATATTTCTTCCCAATTTGTGGGATCTTAGTTCCCTGACCGGGGATCAAGCCTGTACCCCCCCAACATTGGCAGTGCAGAATCTTAACCTCTGGACTGCCAGGGAAGTCCCAGACCAGTTCAAGGTGCTATTTCAAGTCAGTGTAAAAATAATGAACTACTCAATAAACGGTGGTTAGGGCAACTGGCTATCCATCTGGAAAAATCCCTTCTTTCAGACTATAATTTAAAATAAAATTCAGAGGATTAATTAATTAAACCTAACATACACATGTAATGTGCACACACACATATAAAATGCTATATTAGAAACAGAGTAAATAATTGATTGGAAATCGCTTTTGGACAAAACCCCAAATAGGGAAGACTGTACAGTGGAGCTGGCTTTGATAGGGGTTTGAAAGACAGGTGGAGTTTGTGGAGCAGAGCAGGCAGGTAACGGCAGGGTAGAAGGTGTGGAGGCGAGAAAGCATCAGAGAAGAGTGGAGTTTGGGGACAGAAGCGAGGCTGATAGCTAGAGGAGTGGGGGGAGAGCCGTGGTATCTTTGGAGAGGTCGTGGGGACTGTGTCAGAGATGATGGGGAGGGACTTCCCTGGAAGTACAGTGGATAAGAACTCGTCTGCCACTGCGGGGGACATGGGTTTGATCCCTGGTTCAGGAAGATCCAACGTGCCTTGCAGCAACTAAGCCCCTGTGCCACAACCACTGAGCCTGCAGTCTAGAGTCGGGGCCATAACTACTGAGCCCACGTGCTGCAACTCCTGATGCCCACACGCCCAGAGCCTGTGCTCCCAACCCGAGAAGCCAAAGCAATGAAAAGCACAGGCGTCACATAGAGAGGAGACCCCACCCACTGCAACCAGAGAAAGCCTGTTTCCAGCAACAAAGGCCCAGCACAGCCAAAAATAATAAATAAATAGATATTAAATAAAATGGAAAATAAAATCTTTAATATAAAAGATGATGGGGAAGCAGAATGAAGGGTTCAATGGCAACAGGTTATCAGTCTGCAGACTTGTAGAGAGAGTGGTCAACAAGTAATGTCATTTTTATCTGCTTACTCTTTCCATTTACAAATGTAGCTGCCCACCACTAGCTGGGCATCTTCTGATAGTAGAACCTGGCCTCCTCCTGAAGGAAGGGAAGTGAGAAGGGAGAGGAGCACAGTGGTTAGCGACCAGGTTGGCATGGAAGGCTGCCACTGCACTTGAAGAGCCTGCTATGCCCATCAGGAGTGGGATGTATTAGGTAAGAATCAGGACATTCTCACAGTTGGAACGCAGGATCTTGGGATCTGGAGGTGGAGTCATCTTCAGGTGAAGAACAGTGAGGACCACGCCCATGGAGTGTTACCAGGAATGGAGAGGAGGTGGCGCATTCAGACATTTGAACTGGAGAACTGACAGGAGTTAGGCGTGTTTGGAGGCTGAAGGGAAGCAAGGAGCTGAGAGGCCTTCCGGGAATGAGGTCTTCAATGGAGAGCAGAGTGGCAGCCCTGACTAAGACCGGGATGCAGGCTTGGCGGGAGGGCGCTGGGTTGATGTGTTGGCTACAGGCCTGCAGAGAATGCAAACGGAGGGGCCCAGGATGTGGTTGGAAACGAGTGTCTTGTGCTTTATCGGGTCGGCCAAAAACTTCATTTGGGTTCACCATAAGATGTTACAATCATTAGTTTCGTGGGGACCATGTGCTATCAGGGATTGTAACTCCTAAGGGGACACAGATGTCTCTTGGTATGTGAGGGATGCTGTGCATTCTCATCTCTGAAAAATGCACAGACACATGTGAATGCCCAGTTTTCATAGCATTTCAGAGATTCAGGCACATGGTATTGTCCACCCTTTATCTTTATCAAGTTAAAATTTACATATAATAAAATGCACCCATATTAAATGTATCCTTCCAGGAATTTTGAACAACTAAACACACCCAAATAGCCAGCATTAAAATCAAAATCTGAAACATTTTCATCACCCCCCAAATTTTCCTCATTTTGGAGTTGGTCCCCACACCAAGTCCAAGCCCTAGGAAACCACTGATCTGTCAGTCACTGTAGATTAGTTCTGTCTAAGGCAAAGGGACCAGAGATCAAATTGCCAACATCCGCTGGATCATCACAAAAGCAAGAGAGTTCCAGAAAAACATCTATTTCTGCTTTATTGACTACACCAAAGCCTTCGACTGTGTGGATAACAATAAACTGTGGAAAATTCTGAAAGAGATGGGAATACCAGACCACCTGACCTGCCTCTTTGAGAAACCTGTATGCAGGTCAGGAAACAACAGTTAGAACTGGACATGGAACAAAAGACTGGTTCCAAATCAGGAAAGGAGTATGTCAAGGCTGTATGTTGTTACCCTGCTTATTTGACTTATATGCAGAGTATATCATGAGAAATGTTGGGCTGGAAGAAGCACAAGCTGGAATCAAGATTGCCAGGAGAAATATCAATAACCTCAGATATGCAGATGACACCACGCTTATGGCAGAAAGTGAAGGTGAACTAAAAAGCCTCTTGATGAAAGTGAAAGAGGAGAGTGAAAAAGTTGGCTTAAAGCTTAACATTCAGAAAACTAAGATCATGGCATCCGGTCCCATCACTTCATGGGAAATAGATGGGGAGACAGTGGAAACAGTGTCAGACTTTATTTTTGGGGGGCTCCAAAATCACTGCAGATGGTGACTGCAGCCATGAAATTAAAAGACGCTTACTCCTTGGAAGCAAAGTTATGACCAACCCAGATAGCATATTAAAAAGCAGACATTACTTTGCCAACAAAGGTCCGTCTGGTCAAGGCTAAGGTTTTTCCAGTGGTCATGTATGGATGTGAGAGTTGGACTATAAAGAAAGCTGAGCGCCGAAAAATTGATGCTTTTGAACTGTGTTGTTGGAGAAGACTCTTGAGAATCCCTTGGACTGCAAGGAGATCCAACCAGCCCATCCTGAAGGAGATCAGTCCTGGGTGTTCATTGGAAGGACTGATGCTGAAGCTGAAAGTCCATTATTTTGGACACCTCATGCGAAGTGTTGACTCATTGGAAAAAGCCCTGATGCTGGGAGGGATTGGGGGCAGGAGGAGAAGGGGACAACAGAGGATGAGATGGTTGGATGGCATCACTGACTCGATGGACATGGGTTTGAGTAAACTCCGGGAGTTGGTGATGGACAGGGAGGCCTGGTGTGCTGTGATTCATGGGGTCGCACAGAGTCGGACACGACTGAGAGACTGAACTGAATCTAGAATTTCACATAAATGAAATCATACTTTATATACTATTTGCATCTGACTTTTGTTTAGCATTATCCTTGTTGCATGTATCAGAGGTTCATTCCTTTTTACTGATGAACAGTATTCCTTTTTGTTGGAAAAGGAAATGCCAACCCACTGCAGTATTCTTGCCTGGGAAATCTCAGGGCAGAGGCGTCTGGCAGTCCACAGTCCATGGGGATGCAAAGAGTCGGACACAACTTAGTGACTAAACCACCACCATTCCTTTATGTGGATCTAGCACAATTTGTTATCCATTTACCTTGTGTGTGTGTCTGTTTTATTTTTTTTAATTGACGTATAGCTGATTTACAGTGCTTCAGGTATGTAACAAAGTGATTCAGTTATATATATATATGTATATATATACATATATATATATGTGTGTTCTTTTTCATTTTCTTTTCCATTGTGATTTTTCACTGGATATTGAATATAGTTCCCTGTGCTATACATTAGGACCTTGTTTACCTCTTTTCTCTACAGCACTTTGTATCTGTTAATTTCAAACTCCCAATTTATCCCCACCCTTTCCCCTTTGGTAGCCACAATTTGTTTTCTGTGTTCTACAGTCCTTTTTCATGAAACCTCACCACGACCACCCACCCACCCTCAGGAGAGGATTCCTCTGAATACAGCCCCCAGACCACATGCTTCAGAAACACCTAGGGTGTGCATGAAAAATGCAGGTTCGTGGGCCCTGTTCTGGACCCTGAGAATCAGGATCGCCAGGTGTGGCACACAGAACTCGACACTGAAAACCCGCTTCCCAGAGGCCTCTGCTGCCCTCTGAGTTTGAGATGGGTTCAGGGGCCACAGGTGAAGAACCTCAGTTCAAACAAAAGTAGATGATTTCTGAGACTTCCTTGGTGGTCTAGTGGTTAAGAATCTGCCTTGCAATATAGGGCACACAGATTTGATCCATGGCCCAGGAAAATTTCACATGCCAAGCAGCAGCTAAGCCCCCATGCCCTACAGCCTGTGCTCTGCAACAAGAAAACCCTCCACAATGAAAACCCCACACGGCAACTAGAGAACAGCCCTTGCTCACCAAAACGAGAGAAAGCCTGCAAGAGCAACCAAAAAAACAAGTGCGTGCTAAGTCGTTTCAGTCATGTCCGATTCTTTGCAACCCCATGGACTGCTGCCCACCAGTTTCCTCCGTCCATGGGATTCTCTAGGCAAGAATATTGAAGTGGGAAGCCATTCCCTCCTCCAGGGGATCTTCCTGACCCAGGGATTGAATCTGGGTCTCCCACATTGCAGGGAGATTCTTTACCATCTGAGCCATCAAGGAAACCCCTATCTCTCCAAAAAACTAATACATAAATTAAATTTTAAAAAATTTTAAGTAGATGATTTCCTTTGTTTACTCAGTAGCTCATTCTCAGCCCATTTTGGATTCAGGACACGCAAAGATATTTTTATATTTTTTCTGTAAAAGTACAGACAGACAAATCTTGTACCAAAAATAAACAGATTAATACAGGACTCCCTGGAAACCACATGGAATGTCTGGAGTGATCTGTGCCCCAGCCTGGCTCCATCACAGCTGCTAGCATCCGCGTGATCTGTGCCCAGTCACCCTCATGTGTAAAAACATCATCATGCACTAACCTAAGAAGCTCTGGTGGATGGGAAGTTTCAGGAAGGCTCAGATGACTAGAATTTGTCATTTGGAGAAGCAGAAAGCAAACAGCCCCTGAGCACTGCTGGCTGCCCTGCTCTGCGGGCATCCTAGCCTTTCCATTTTATGACCCACTATGAATAATTCTCACAGTGCTTCATCTCCCTATTAGTCAGATGTCACAAGCTCGTTTCTTTTCATCCCAAGGCCATATTTTAATACCATGGAGCAGTGCTCCTCCACAGAAGTCAGTGTTTTTATTACCCATCATGATACCACAGGAGCACAGAGGCATAGGGACACTGCGGAGAAAGCAATTGGTTCACTGGAAGTAAAACCGGGCTGGAACGATACATTCATTCATTCTCTTCTCATCCGAGTAATTTTCTTTTTGGAAAGTCCGCTGACCAGTTCATGGAGTGACTCAGTTTTCTACTGTGAGACAGTCACAGAATTATTGCAGTTATAGCTACCCAGCCGTGATATCTGACACTGCTATACCGATCAGAAGGTATATATCTAGGTCCTGAGTCCGTGTCAAGCCCATTTAGGCATCCTTTTAAAAAGGCTCCGGGTGGTGTTCATGGTGCGTGTTCAGTCATTCAGTTGTGTCTAAGTCTTTGTGACCCTGTGGACTGTAGCCCACCAGCTCCTCTGTCCAGGGGATTGCCCAGGTAAGAATACTGGTGTGGGTTGCCATTTCCTCCCCCAGGGGATCTTCCCCACCCAGGGATCGAACACACATCTCCTGCATCTCCTGCATTGGCAGGTGGATTCTTTACCACTGAGCCACCAGGGAAGCCCCAAACCCACTTTATTTTGAAGAAACTCTAAGGAAGTCCGCAACGGGCTGGTGTCCACTGTATATACTGAGATGTGAGGTCAGAAAGGGGAGGGCAGTAACGTGAGAACTGTCTCCTGCCCTGGCTAACATGGGGAATGCAGGGGCCTCTCTGTGGCACAGTTAGGAGTGGGAAAGAGGCAAGAAAGAAAACAATGTCGATTTCTGGCACCCAGCACTGAAGAACTCCAAGTCCATACATGTCTACCAAAAATGAAGAACTGGAGAGAAATTTATGAAATCTCAATACCACAGAATGCTTAGAGGAACTGGCAAATTCCTACTCTTACAGGATGATGGCCCTCCATATAACCCACACCCCCTGTAAGAGGCATCTGCTACTGCTACTGCTAAGTCACTTCAGTCGTGTCCGACTCTGTGCGACCCCATCCCTGGGATTCTCCAGGCAAGAACACTGGAGTGGGTTGCCATTTCCTTCTCCAATGCAAAAAAAGTGAAAAGTGAAAGTGAAGTCGCTCAGCCATGTCCGACTCTTTGCGACCCCATGGACTGCAGCCTACCAAGCTCCTCCGTCCATGGGATTTTCCAGGCAAGAGTACTGGAGTGGGGTGCCATTGCCTTCTCCGGTAAGAGGCATCTAGTTTTCTCTAAATGTATCTATTTCATTATTCCACTAGTTTGGTTCAAACAGATAGAAATAGGTTTTGGTCAATGGTTAAATTCTGTAATTCCTCCAGCCTTCACTTTAAAGATGCACATTTGGCGACTGTGGAGGGTAAGAGGATCTGGTATACTCTTCTTTCAAGAATGAGGGTTTCTTTTAGAACAGCAGTTCTCAAACATTTTGGTCCGAGGATCCATTTGAACTCTTAAAATGATCAAGAAACACGAATAGCTTTTGTCAACCTGAACTGTAAAGGAAATGGCAACCCACTCCAGTATTCTTACCTAGAGAATCCCAAGGACAGAGGAGCCTGGCAGGCTCCATAGGGTCGCACAGAGTTGGACGTGACTGAAGCAACTTCACACACACGCATGCACACAGACAATATTAGTAATTGAAACTGACAGATTTAAAACATTTTCTTATTAATTGATTTGAAAATAACAATATTAGCATTGTATGTTACCATAATAACACATTTTTAAGGAAAAATGACTGCATTTTCCAAAAGAAAACTTTAGCATTGTTTACCTTTTTGCAAATCTCTTTAACATAGTGCTTAATTTAGAAGACAACCGGATTCATACACTTCTGCAGTCAACCTGTTGCAATGTTATTTTGGCCAAAGAATATGAAGAAAATCCTTCCTCATGCAGATAAGTAGAAAAGGAGGAAGTAGTTCAATCATCTTTTCAGATATTTTTTGGCGTTTTTCTTTAATACTATACCCCAATTCAGCAAGTGGTGGTTTCTTAAAGTTTGGTACAACATAGAACTCAAGTTCCTATCAATGACTTTCTGTACTCTTATATTAAAATTCATCAGCCTTGGCTTGTTTTCCAACCACCAACTCTTAGATTCCCCAGACACCAATTGAATGTCCTACAATTCTATCCTGACGGCATCCAGAGTTACCATCAGACTCCATAGGCTTAAGAAAGCTGCTCCCACTGCAGTCAATCCTAAAGGAAATCAACCCTGAATATTCATTGGAAGCACTGATGCTGAAGCTGAAGCTCCAAAACTTTGGCCACTTGATCTGAAGAGCCAAATCACTGGAAAAGACCCTGATGCTAGGAAAGACTGAAGGCAAAAGGGGAAGAGGGCAGCAGAGGATGAGATGGCTAAATAATATCACCAACTTGATGGACATGAATCTGAGCAAACTTCAGGAGATAATGAAGGACAGAGCCTGGCATACTGTAGTGCATGGGGTGGCAAAGAGTTGGACATGACTTAGCGACTGAACAACAACAATCAACCAGGAAGTTTCAAAGGATTTAAGCTATTTGTGTCAAGAACCAAGAACAAAGGCCAAGTATTAGAAAAAAAGATGCTTTATCACCCCTATTATTTGAGAAATTTCAAAGGTCTTAGAATCTCTGTCAAGAACCAGGGAAAAGGCCAAATATACATTTCTTACTGTGCCACAATCAGTCTATCAGTCTACAGTACAAAAATAATAATAATGACCGTCAATATCACCACTGATTTCATCAGAAAAATCTTCAAGTATTGGGAGGCTGTCAAACTCATAGTGGCAGATACAGGTTTTCCCAAAGTTTGAATTTTCACTTGAAAGCCTGAATTTTGTCATTGGCAACAAATACTATTAGGTATTTTCCTTGAAGTGACAGGCTCATTTCATTCATTTCAGAGAAAATGCCTGCCAAATTCTCAAGCCTGTGAAATGACAGTTTGTCTGTCAGTTCCTCCTTCAAGTAAAAATGGTGTTCAATGAAAAAAAGCAGCTCAGTGTTCTGAATTGCAAATCATGGCCCCAGAGCTTTGGTTCCAGACAATCACCATACCCAGGAGTGCTCCTGTGCACTTCGCATCGAATCCCAAAAAGGAGAGCTGCTTCGATCTCCAGTGGCGCTTTTTGTTTGCATGTTTGTTTTTGCTGCATGTGCATGATGGTGATGAACACGACTAACAACCCAGCTTTGTACCACTGCCTGGATGCATACTATGCATCATCATTTTAGCCATCATTCCTTTTGTGCCATCAGAGCAAATGTCTAAGCAGTGAAGACAGCTAGACATAGAAGCAACATAAATGTCCATCAAGAGATGAATGGATAAAGATGATGTGATACACACACACATGTATATACAGTGGAATATTACTCAGCCATAAAAAAGAATAAAATAATGCCATTTCCAGTGACATGGATAGACCTAAAGATTATCATATTAAGTGAAGTAAGTCAGAAAAAGACAAATAAATATCACTTAGATGTGGAGTCTTAAAAAATGATATAAATGAACTTATTTACAAAGCAGAAATAAACTCACAGACTTAGAGATGGAACTTACGGTAGGAGGAAGGGTGGGGGCAAGAGATAGTTAGGGAGTTTGAAATTGACATGTACACGCTGCTATATTTAAAATGGATAGCCAGCAAGGACCTGCTGTATAGCATAGGGAACTCTGCTATTAATTCTGCTAACAATATTATGTAGCAATCTAAATGGAAAAATAATTTGAACAAGAATAGATACATATATATGTATAACTGGATCACTTTGCCGTACACCTGAACTAACACAATATTGTTAATCAACTATACTCTGATGTAAAATTAAAAAAAAAAACAACAGAAATAGACTCACAGACATAGAAAACAAACTTCTGGTTATCAAAGGGGATAGCAGTGGAGGCGTAAATTAGAAAATTAGGATGAACAAACTACATAAAATGGAGGAGGAAATGGCATCCCATTCCAGTATTCTTGCCTGGAAAATCCAATGGACAGAGAAGCCTGGACAGCTACAGTCCATGTGATAGCAAAAGAGTCTGACATGACTGAGCAACTGAGCACATACGTAAAATAGATAAATAACAAGGATCTACTGCATAGCACAGAGGACTACACTCAATATCTTATAATAACCTATAATGGAAAAGAGTCTGAAGAAGAACATATATATATATATATTCAGGTATACATATATAACAGAATCACTTTACTGCACATCTGAAACTAACACAACCTTATAAATTAACTATACTTCAATTTTGAAAATGTTAAAAAAAATAATGAAGACATATAGTGTTCTCATATTATTTTGAAAGTAGTTTTGATATTGCAGATCCCCTAAAAGAATCTTGGAGACTTTCAGGGGTCCACAGATCACATTCTGAGAATTGCTATTTTAGGAACTACCCTGCTGTTATAAAGACTGAATACTAATACTTTCCTTAAGTTCATTTATAGAAACAAAAAGAAAAACTAGAATAATTTGGAAAACCCCCCAAAAAATATTCGGCTACCTTAGTCACTAATGCATAAGCCTCTTGAAAGAAGTGTATCTTTTACTATTTGAACAGCATCTTAGGTATGCAATAAAAAGTAAGCAATAATAATGAAAGTTTATGTCTACTGTAATGTTTATTACTGGGGAGAAACATGCTATGTACTTTAAATGAATTATTTCTATTATTCTTTAGTATCAAACTCCAGGGTAAATACTAGATAATATTCCCATTTTGTAGATGAGGAATCGAGGAGCACAGAGAGACAGATGAACTTGACAGGTCACGGGCTTTCTATGGTGAAATAAAGACTTGAAGCCACAAGCTCTAACTCCCAGAGCTTGGATCCTTAGCCCTGCATGTTATTCAATGTCACATCTAGGCTCCAGATTCATTTATTGTGCTTCTATCATGCATGTGCTTCCATTCAAATCCTCAAGGAGAAAGCAAATGTCTCTTGTCAACGTACTGCCCCAAGAAAGGGCTTAATAAATATCTGAACAAGTGGTCAAAAAACCTAGCAAATCGCCCTTAAACCGCTTTGCCATCTTTAAGTCATGGGTGGTTAGTAATCACGTTAAAAGTGAAATTCTATAATACTGAACCCCATCAATATTGTATTTAAGTCATTAAGGAAGAAATCAACAGGGTAAATAAAAAACTAACAACAACAAAAAAACCTGGTTCCTGAAAAGCCTGACAAAATTTTATGTGTCCATGTGCATGCATATGTGTACACACATATCTATATTACCCTGTTTGCTAAATAGATATATATTTAGGTAGTTAACAAACATGTAGGTTTTAGCATAACAAAACTGGTTTATGTTTTCTAGTGCAATAAAACTCTCATCACCTTTGGGGCTTACGTCACCAAAAATCTTAAAAAGGATTTCCCTAAAACTCCAAGCCTTACCACATTGCTCAGGTTAAGAAGTTACAGCTCTACTGGACTGTAATCTGACCTGGTCTTTATGTCTTGTTTATGAACCCCTATACTGGGTCGGGAAGATCCCCTGGAGGAGGGTATGGCTACCCACTCCAGTATTCTTGCCTGGAGAACCCCATGGACAGAGGAGCCTGCTGGGCCACAGTCCACGGGGTAGCAAATAGCGGGACAAGACTGAGCAAGTAACACTTTCACTTTTTTTTGCATACCTTGACAAGGAGGTGACATCCTCCAGACTGTCAGTCAAGGTGGGGGGGGGGGGCGCTGTTGATGGCTCTGTTTTTTCTCTCTCTTTTTTAACCAGGTAGGCTGATTAGGAATGCTGGGAGGCACCCCAAGCTCAAGCACTTTTGCTTTTTCCACTTTGGGATTTTTTTCTTTCATTTTTCCAAGTTTGGGGTTTTTTTTTTTTCGTTCTCAAACACCCAGCCTGTTTTATGGATGGTAACCTGGTGGGATAAGGTTTGGCCACACGTCTCTCTGTCATTTCCTGGGATACACTCTCGTGGAGTTTTGGGGACTGGGTTGGTGTGGGACTGGAACTCGGCCGCAAAGGCCAGGCGTGGAGCCGGGTCCTGGGGTCTCTGGTCCCGCCTCCCTGCGCCTCCCCTTGGTCGACGCGGCGCCGCGCACGGCGGGGCGGGGGCGCGCAGAGCCGAGCAGGAGCGCGCACGGCGCTGACCGGCGCGGGGGCGGCGGCGGCCTCGCCCCCAGAGAGAGCCTCGCGAGTAAGCCTTCCTCCTTCCGGCGCCGCCGGCGCCGCCGCCGCCACATTCCCGGCCGGGAGGGCCGGCGGCGGCGCCCTGGCCTCCAGGCCGGCTTCCCGCGCTCCCGGGACGCCTGGGCCCCTGGCGTCTCGCCCCCAGGCCCGCGAGGCCCAAGCCGAACTAAGCCCCCGAGACCGCGGAAGGGCCCGAGGACCCCGACAGCCCCGGCTCCACTGAGGGTGAGCTCGGGGACGCGCGAGAGCGGGGGGTGGGCGTCACATTGCTCTACCCCTGCCCCACCCCTGGTGGACGGGAAAACGGAGAGAACCGGCTTCTCCTTGCCAGCGACATCCCAGTGTGTTTCGGGGACTTAGGCCTCCCTCGTTCTTGGAATGAAAGGGGAGAGCCTTCACCACGTTAATTATGCAGTAAGGCAGCGTCTTTGCTGGGGATGCTGTAGTCGCAGCATCACCGGTGCTCGGTGATCCATAGTTTACTTCTTTCATCCTTGCCTGAGAATTTGCATTTGTCATTGGGAGCGGAAAGAGGAAGAAAATGTACCGCTTGGGCACAGGGGGCATGCAGAGATGAGAGGAGAGGCCAGGAAAGAAGGAGCATGTGCAGCTTTCTAAGTGCACAGTTAAGCACGTCTCCGGTGGGTGGACGGGAGGAGGGAATTCTTGCTTGGAGAATCCCATGGCCAGAGGCGCCTGGCAGGCTTCAGTCCTTGGGGTCGCGAAGAGTCGGATGCGACTGAGCACGCTCGCACTGGTGGGTAGGAGGGGAAAGGATGGTTGGAAATACGTGTGTCCTGCCAGCTAGGCTCCAGGATGCCCTCAGCTCAAATTTGGACATAAGAGGGGCCTGTCAGAAGTTGGAGGTGGAGGCATAGATTTCTGCACGTCTGGCCCGGAAGATGAACCAGATCTTCCAAAAGCTGCCTTGTTATTTTCCAAGTCTGCGAAAGGCAGGAGAAAGGGCCAGCCACTGAGTGGAAAATGGTACAGCCAGGTTCTGGTTAGCTGAGCCCGAGCATCGTCACAAAGGGGTTTTTTGTCTGAAAAACCCGAAGTCACTGATTTTGGGCCCTGAGGAGTTGGTCGTTGGTCAGTTTTCAGGGTCAGAGTGAATAATGTCTCAGATATTCTTAAAACCAGGCAGCTCTGCTCCAGGCTTATTCACCCTTTTCATTGGCTGGGTTAAGAAGAGACATGAAGACTGAAACGGTCTTCTCTCTTTTTTTCCCCCATTATAATTAGGGCATATTTCATGTTGGTCAAAATAGGAATTTCAGCATGGAAAAAAAAAATCTTTCCATCTTTGCTTTTGACCCTCAAGAATAAAAATCTCCAAGAAATACCTGAGAGAGAAATTCTCTTCTTCCCTGGAATGGAAACTGGACTTCTTGCAGAACTCAACAAAGAAAGGGAGAAATTAGTTACTATCCTGGACAATTCTCAGTTATATTTAGATCATTTTTCAAATGTTTGAGGTTATATGATAGAATAGAAACAAGGGAGAAAGGTGGATGAGAGAAAAGGGCCTAAAGGATTACAGAAGCCAAGAGAGCAGTTTGTCTTGATACAGGTTTAGAAGAATCTGCATGTGAGTACATAAATCTTTCCATCTTTGTAATATGAAATTGCTTTTCATTTTAATATTGAGTTCATAAGCATAAAAGAAAGCATAGCTAGACTTCTCTGAGCATCCCAGACTGCTTGGGCTGCACTGTGTTTTCCATGAGTTGGATGTTTATTTTGCCAGCTCTATTAAATCTGTAATCTCTCTAACTCCATGAGTTTGGCTTGTTCCCAGTTACTCATTCATGATATGACATTTGCGTAGCGTTTGCCAGGTCGTTAAAGCTTGAAGAAATACAAAACCCAGTGAAAATCTTGCATTGAAAGATTTGATCATTTTATACAGAAATCCTTTACCCAATATCAAACATAAAAGTGGCATAATAGGATTTTATTATTTTTGCTCCAAAAATGGTTTCATTTTCATACTAAATTACAGGGAAGAATCTTTTAAACAGCTAGCTCTTTTGGTACATTTGGAATAATTTATTCATTTACCAAGCCATCCCCAAAGATAACCCCTCTCTGTAAGAGACCTGGTATGCGAAATATACTCAAATAATCTAAGTGGTTAGCTGTTAATACTGGTTAACTGTTTCCCAAGTATAAAGCAAGTTGTGTTCAGTAAGTTGATCTTGTAACTTTTAATGGTGCTTGTTTGTTTGTTTTTTTTTTTTAATTGTCCCATACAGTTACAGGAGGAGCCAAGAACCTCAGGCAAAGCAGATACTGCAAGGAAATGTGGATCAAGCTCAGAAGGTATGGACACCTCACCAGTTATCTGAAATCCATGTCATGTAATAGCATTTTCCATTCTTGCTCATATGGAGATTTTCAGAAGCTTAAACTCATAAACAGGAGTTTGTGCATGTATTCTTAGAAATGTATTCTTAACCATAATAATAATAGGAGTGCCCTCTTAGGCAGGGGCTTCCCAGGTTGTGTGGTAGTGAGTAATCTGCCTGCCAATGCAAGACACGCTGGTTGAATCCCTGTGTTGGGAAGATCCTCTGGAGGAGGAAAAGGCAACCCACTCCAGTATTTTTGCCTGGAAAATTCCAAGGACAGAGGAGGTTGGTGGGCTACAGTCCATGGGTTTGCAAAGAGTCGGACACAGCTTAGCAACTGAGCATGCACGCATGCACATACATGACTTAGGCAGGGCATTAGATGAGTTTAGTATCTGTAGAAAGCAGTGCATGGCCTGCGGCGCCCTCTGCAGACGTGTTTGCTGTTCGTCATCATCATTGAGACTCTTGTCTTCACCTCTTGTTGATTCTCCATCTGCCAGAGAGAAGAGTGTGTTTCCCTCCGGGTCACTAAGGATGAGCAGTCGTTCTGAGACAGGAAATTGTGCATGGCCAAATTCTTTTTGTGACATTTCCTTTAGTGTGTGGATAGGTTTTGAATGAGTGTTCTACAAACTGAGCCCCGGACAGGGAATCCTTTCCTCAGGGTACACGTGTGATGGGAGTGGGGGTCCAGGAGTCAGTTTCCATCTCAGTAAAGGGCCTTGGACAGGACTCTTCATCTGGGCCACTCCCCTGCCCTCTTGCTCACTCCTTGCCGCTCTGGTGATTCTGGACCCAGACTGAGCTTCCCAGGTGCTCCGTGATGGGTCCCCTCCCTTTGTTGAGCATCTTCTCAACATCATCTCCTCCCAGGTCCCCCTTCATCCCTCACCCTTATGTGTTATTAACCATGTCACTTAGCGCCTGTGTGATCGTGGATGTTAATGGCTCTGTTTGTTTATGTCCCGTCTGCCTCTATTAGAACAAAGCACCAGGTGAGCAGGGTAGGTTGGTTGCTGGATTTCCAGAGCCTGGAATGGCTCTTGGCTCAGAGAAAGCCCTTGGTAAATGTAACTGAATGAATGACATTTGGGGAAAAGCTGTTTTGTGGTCTCTTTAAACCTCATCTCCTTCCTCTGTCTAGTTGTCCATCCCTCTGTCCCCTTCCCATTCAAGGAGTTGAAAGGGTGCTAACTCCTGGGTTACTGTCTCTGATGTCCCCAGGGCCCCTCTCTCATTTTGCTTACTTGGAGATTCCTTTCTCATTCCCTTTCCTCAAGCTCATTTACCCTCCCCCACCCACATAAGAAATCACTGGAAAGGTCATCCTTTTCTTTCTTTCTCTGTGTTTTCGTAGAACATGTTATTTTTGGTTTCAGCGCCTGTAAATGGCACTGTGTCATATAGCTCATTCTATTCTTACTGTATTCCCTTTGCACCGCGGTTTTGAGGTTTATCTGTTACTGTGTGCACACTCGGCCCTGTCTGGAGCAATAGCTTTTGAAAAATTTTTAACTGTTTTAGAAAGTTAAATGGGCTTATTTACCACAGGATGAGTGATTGTGTGTAGCAAAAGTAGAACTAGGAAAAAAAAAACAGATAGAATTAGATGGTAGGGGGAAGGGGGAGTCCGACTCTTCAGCACAAATTCAGAAAGACTGCTTTTGGATGACAGCTCAGACAGGGTGTGGGGGGAGCCACTGGCAGCTGAAAAAATGGATGCTTTTAGACAGCATCTTTTTGAAAGTGCAGGGGAGGGAGAATTTGCACCAGAGTCATTGTTAGTTACTACAGATGTGTCATATGCATGCTGTCTTCCTCTTCATTGAGAGAGAGAGAAACAGGTTAGTATTTCTTGCATGTTTAGTGATCTTCCTGCATCCTTGGTCCTGCTTTCCCCATCTGTCCATCATTCTTCTTTTTTTTTATCCCCCCCCCAATTATTTTTATTAGTTGGAGGCTAATTGCTTTACAATATTGTAGTGGTTTTTGCCATACGTTGACATGAATCAACCATGGATTTACATGTGTTCCCCATCCCGATCCCCCCTCCCGCCTCCCTCCCCATCCCATCCCTCTGGGTCTTCCCAGTGCACCAGCCCTGAGCACTTGTCTCATGCATCCAACCTGGGCTGGAGATCTGTTTCACACTTCATAATATACATGTTTCGATGCTGTTCTCTCTGAACATCCCACCCTCGCCTTCTCCCAGAGTCCAAAAGTCTGTTCTATACATCTGTGTCTCTTTTTCTGCCTTGCATATAGGGTTATTATTACCATCTTTCTAAATTCCATATATATGTGTTAGTATACTGTATTGGTGTTTTTCTTTCTGGCTTACTTCACTCTGTGTAATGGGCTCCAGTTTTATCCACCTCATTAGCACTGATTCAAATTAATTCTTTTTAATGGCTGAGTAATATTCCATTGTGTTTATGTACCACAGCTTTCTCATCCATTCGTCTGCTGATGGGCATCTAGGTTGCTTCCTTGTCCTGGCAATTATAAACAGTGCTTCGATGAACATTGGGGTGCATGTGTCTCTTTCAGATCTGGTTTCCTCGGTGTGTATACCCAGAAGTGGGATTGCTGGGTCATATGGCAGTTCTATTTCCAGTTTTTTAAGGAGTCGCCACACTGTTCTCTATAGTGGCTGTACTAGTTTGCATTCCCACCAACAGTGTAAGAGGGTTCCCTTTTCTCCACACCCTCTCCAGCATTTATTGCTTGTAGACTTTTGGATAGCAGCCATTCTGACTGGCGTGTAATGGTACCTCATTGAGGTTTTGATTTGCATCTCTCTGATAATGAGTGATGTTGAGCATCTTTTCATGTGATTGTTAACCATCTGTATGTCTTCTTTGGAGAAATGTGTTTAGTTCTTTGGCCCATGTTTTGATTGGGTCATTTATTTTTCTGGAATTGAGCTGGAGGAGTTGCTTGTATATTTTTGAGATTAATCCTTTGTCTGTTTCTTCATTTGCTATTATTTTCTCCCATTCTGAAGGCTGTCTTTTCACCTTGCTTACAGTTTCCTTTGTTGTGCAAAAGCTTTTACACCTTATCTTCGACAAAGGAGGCAAGAATATACAATGGAAAAAAGACAATCTCTTTAACAAGTGGTGCTGGGAAAACTGGTCAACCACTTGTAAAAGAATGAAACTAGAACACTTTTTAACACCATACACAAAAATAAACTCAAAATGGATTAAAGATCTAAATGTAAGACCAGAAACTATAAAACTCCTAGAGGAGAACATAGGCAAACAGTCTCCGACATAAATCATAGCAAGATCATCTATGACCCACCTCCCAGAATATTGGAAATAAAAGCAAAAATAAGCAAATGGGACCTAATGAAACTTAAAAACTTTTGCACAACAAAGGAAACTATAAGCAAGGTGGCCATCATTCTTTATCCTCCACTTCTGCCCTATGGGTTTTCAAAGAGCTGGCCTCCTGGCCTGACACCTTGATGCTTGCAAATCCCACATAATGGTCTGAAGTAAGGAGGTTCTACAGACAGCCGGGCTGCCCCTTCCTGCACTGAGGTGCACACTCAAACTCACCTCTGTTATCTGCAAGAGGTACCTTGGGAGCTGTCTTGGCTCCTTGAACAAAGGAGAGTTAAATACAGAAAGTGTCCGGCTTTTGAAAGGCCATTTGTCCCCTGACTTCAGGGGCGAGGAGAGGACTGTCTGTGGGGTCAGGCCCCAGCCTCTCTGCAGACAGAAATGGTGAGCCTTGAGCCCATCGCCCTCGGACAGGAAGCAGACCCGTGGGGAGTTTGTGCGTTCATGGAAACACTGCAGGTGGTGGGCACGCCGAGAGGAGCTGGGACTATGGGAATTTGGAATGACTTTCTTTTTGGTTAAAAAAATGGGGCAAATTATGCTCATTTTTCCAAGGTCAGCCCAACTATAGGGGCTAGTTACCTATAGCTGGGAAGGCTAAAACAGAAGTAAATGGGAACAGTGATGGAGGTCCTTTTTTGTATTTACCACTTTTATTTATTTTTAATTGGAGGATAATTGTGTTACAATGTTGTGTTGGTTTCTGCTGCAGAACAACATGAACTAGCCGTACGTGTACATATATCCCCTTCCTCTCGGACCTCCCTCCCTCCTAGATCGCCTCAGAGCACTGAGCTGAGCCCCCTGTGACCTACAGCTGCTGTCTGGTTTATGCATGGTAGTGTATGTATGTCAGGGAGGTCTTTGTTTTCACTAAACCAGTCAGTCCTAAAGGAAATCAACCCTGGACTATTCATTAGAAGGACTAATACTGATTGGGCACCTGATGTCAAGAGCCGACTCATTGGAAAAGACCGTGATGCTGGGAAAGATGGAGGGAAAGAGGAGAAGGGGGTGACAGAGGATGAGATGGTTGGATGGCATCACCGACTCAATGGACATGAGTTTGGCAAACTCTGGGAGACAGTGAAGGTCAAGGAAGCCTGGAGTGCTGCAGTCCATGTGGTCACAGAGAGTTGGACACGACTTAGCAACTGAACAACAGCAAACCTCTTTAATCCTACGTCGAGCTTTATCAGATGCTTGCAAATCCCACATAATGGTTCGCCCAGGTTCATCATCGCCGGTTTGCTTGCATCGTTTGCCACAGGTCTGCACTGTCTTGGCTCAGGTGTTCTTGGGGCCCAGGACATTGCTGTAGCTTTTTTTTTACTTACTTATTTTTAATTGAAGGATAACTGGTTTACAACAGTCTGTTAGTTTCTGCCATACATGAACGTGAATTAGCCATAGGTATGCACGTGTCCCCTCCCATCTCCCACCGCTGCCCACCCCTCTAGGCTGTGACGGAGCCCCAGTTTGAGCTCCCTGAGTCTCACGGCAGATCCCACTGGCTGTCTATTTTACACATGGGAGCGTGTATGTTTCCATGCTACTCCGTCCATTCACCCCACCCTCTGCTTCCCCTGCCCCTGTCCAATCATCTGTTCTCCGAGTCTGCTTCTCCTTTTGTTGTTCAGTCCCTCATCGTGTCCGACCCTTTGTGACCCCGTGGACTGCAGCCCGCCCGGCTCCTCCGCCCCTGGGATTCTCCAGGCAAGAATACTGGTGTGGGTTGCCATTTCTTCCTCCAGGCATCTTCCCGACCCAGGGATTGAACCCGAGTCTCCTGCATTGGCAGGCAGTTCTCTCCCACTGAGCCACCTTTCTGGATATGTGGAGATTAAATAGGAAGGTCACAAGGGATGCCGAGGGACTGGCCAGTTTCTGTTCTTAGAGGGTCTGCTCCTGGGCAGCTGGTCCTTTTGGTGCAGTTTCTTATCTAATCCTTGTGACCATCCTGGAAGGAGGAGGGCCTTGTCTCAGAGACGGGAAGCCACAGCTTAGGGAGGGTGAGTGACCTTGCAAGTCCCAGAGCTGGCGAGTGGTGGGACCTTGCAGGGCTCTGTACTGGGAGGTCCTAGAGGAGGAGTGGCAGGAGGGGACGGGAAGACCCTGTGGAGATAGACCAGCTGTTTGAGGAGGTCAGAGAGGGAGCGCGTTCCTCTTGTTGGGTGGTGCCAGAGAAAGCGCAGGACACCCGGGTAAACTGGAAATTCGGAGAAACAGCAAGTAACTTTTTGAAGTATTAAGTGTGTCCCATGCAATATCAGGGGCATATTTATACCAAAGTACTGGAGGAGGAAATGGCAACCCACTCCAGTATTCTTGTCTGGAAAATCCCATGGACTGAGGAGGCTGGTAGGCTATAGTCTGTGGGGTCGCAGAGAGTCGGACACGACTGAGCGACTTCACTTTCACTGAAAAATTGGGGCTTCCCTGGTGGCTCAGACAGTGAAGAATCTGCCTGCAATGCAGGAGACCTGGGTTCGATTCCTGGGTTGGGAAGATCCCCTGGAAAAGGGAAGGGCTAACCACTCCACTATTCTTGCCTGGAGAATCCCATGAACAGAGGGTTTAATTTAACTGAAAAATCAGTATTTAATCTGAAATTGAAACTTCATGGAGCATCCTGTGTGTTCATCTATTTAATCTGGCAGCTCTGCTAGGTTGTTGTTCAGTTGTGTCTGACTCTTTGTGACCCCATGGACTGCAGCAGCCAGGCTTCCCTGTCCTTCACTCTCTCTGGGAATTTGCTCAAACTCATGTCCATTGATTTGATGATACCTTCCAACCATCTCATTCTCTTTTGTCCCCTTATCCTCCTGCCCTCAATCTTTCCTAGCGTCAGGATCTTTTCTAATGAGTCAGCTCTTCACATCAGGTGGCCAAAGTTTTGGAGCTTCAGCTTTAGCATCAGCCCTTCCAATGAATATTCAGGGTTGATTTCCTTTAGGACTGACTAGTTTGATCTACTTGCTGTCCAAGGGACTCTCAAGAGTCTTCTCCAGCACCACAGTTTGAAAGCATCAATTCGTTGGCACTCAGCCTTCTTTATGGTCCAACTGTCACATCCATACATGACTACTGGAAAAACCATACCTTTGACTATTCGGACCTCTGTAGGCAAAGTGACATTTCTGCTTTTTATATGCTGTCTAGGTTTGTCATAAGTTTTTTCCCCAAGGAGCAAGCGTTTTTTAATTTCATGGCTGCAGTCACCATCCACGGTGGTTTTGGAGCCTAAGAAAATAAAGTTTGTCACTGTTTCCATTTTTTCCCCATCTGTTTCTACCAGGGGACTCCAGGAAAACAATGCACCTGCTTTGTGGGAACTTGAGGGTGAAAGTATAGATGCAGGCCGGGTGGCAGGGGGAACCCCCCCTCATAAGCTGGAGAGCCCCTTGGGGGTGGGTATTCAGAGTCGCAATGAGGTCTAGGCGGCAGGGATCTGTCATGGAGACAGGCGGAGAGCTGACACCCGGGCCATGGTGAGCACGGTCCACCCGCGCACACAGGCTTTCCGAAGTCGTCTGCCATCAGCAGATGGTCTGTGTGGAATAGACCACCTCCCTGCTGCCCGGGAGTGATGAACGGGCCTGTCAGCTGATGGAAACTAACCCAGCCTAGTGTGGTCTTTCTATGTGGCTGGGTCTGGCTTCAAGAAGTCCTGTGTTAAAGGTGACATGTGAATAAAGAGACTTTTTTGTCTCTCTTGCCAAGAATTGAGTGCAACTTCCAGTTCTGTGTCCCCTACAGCAGCATGTGGCTCATGTGACCCACTGAGGACCCAAGTGCCCCACATCGCTCCCAGGTGGCGATAACATGAGAAATGCCCACCCACAAGGCTCCTCCCAGGCCCTGGCAGGCAAGTGCATGGAGCTGGACGCTCCAGAGTTCATTTCTAGGGTTCCAGAGGTTCTCCACATCTCTGTAGGTCTCCCCAGGTGGCACTAGTGATAAAGACTCCACCTGCCAATGCAGGAGGTGCAAGTTTAACCCTGGGTGGAGAAGATCCCCTGGAGAAGGGGTTGGCAACCCACTCCAGTTTTCTTGCCTGGGAAATCCCATGGACAGAGGAGCCCGGCGGTGTACAGTCCATGGGGTCGCAGAAGAGTCCCACGTGACCGAGCATGCATGTACCACACTTCATTTCCGTAGGTGTGGCTGAAGCTTGTCAACAGGGGATTGTAAACAGAGCCTGCTGGAATTTCCTCAGGATGGTGTCTGCCCTCTGAGAATTAGCCACAACAAAAATCCAGGCCAAAGTGAGCCCCTCATGCCCTGGCTTCCAGGCATTGGCAGGTGCCTGGGCCACAAAGAGTCAGCAGGCTCAACTGCAGCAGTAAAGTCTTACCATGTGTTCTAAAACCAAATAGAAATGGTTCCTTTCCATTAAAGTTTGATTTATTATGAATTTATATTGCACGCATGCACAATCATATCTGACTCTACAACGCCATGGACTATAGCCCGCCAGGCTCCTCTGTTCATGGGATTGCCCAGGCAGGAGTACTGGAGTGGGTTGCCGTGTCCTTCTCCAGGGGATCTTCCTGACCCAGGGATCAAACCTGCATCTCTCGCGTCTGCTGCATTGGCAGGCAGATCTTTTACTGCTAGCACCACCTGGGAAGCCCATCAACTTTATAAATTGTTATTAATTAAAAATATAATGTTACCAAGTTCAAATACCCATGGTATCAATAGAAAAAAATTTTAAAACATTTGTATCGAGGCTATTAACTGAAATAGCCCGTTCTTTTTATTATCTTTGGCGTAATTGATTTGTGTATAAGCAGCAGGATCATTTGGCTTGTGTTTTCCAGGAAGAATCGCTGAATGGCTGACGTTTGACAACATGCACCACCAGTGGCTTCTGTTGGCCGCGTGCTTTTGGGTGCTTTTCATGTTCATGGTGGCCAGCAAGTTCATCACACTAACCTTCAAAGACCCGGACGGTAGGTATGCTGCCTCGTGGAATGGATTTGGCGAATTCAGACCTTGCAGTGATACTGCTTCGGGGTATCTGCCCGGATGAGTAGTGACACAGAATCAAAGGACTCTCACGCCAGAAGGAGGTTGTTGTGTCCAAGTGATGTGCCGAGGCTCGAGAGGGGAGGTGGACAGGGGTGAAGGGGTCCTCGCCTATGCCTCCCCTAGGGGCGGGGGAACACACTTTCCTTAGGGGCTTCTTCCGTGTCCTGCTCTCAGGCTCCGGGTTTGGGGGCCTGCTCAGTGTCCTGGTGAGATGCTGCCTGCTGGGGGCAGCATGTTTGAAGGTCACCTTCAGGGCTCCGGAAGGAAGTTGGTGTAAATAGATGTGTGCTGGGATTTTTAACTCCTGTTGACTCGATGTCAGATGAGGACATGTTAAGAGCACCCAACCCGGTCTTTGAAGATCTGTGTCTGGTTCACGCCCTTGCCCATTGCTTGGGCCTTACTGTTTTTTTCTGTGAAGTGAGCGTCCTCCCTGTCTGACAGCTCCAAGCCTGACCCCAGCACAGTGAGGCCCTGCGAGTGACCTGTGAGGAGGTGCTGGGCATGACTGAGGAGCTGCAGGGATGGTCATTTGAACCCCAAGGCAACGACTCCCGCAGGGGTGGTGGGAGGCCAGGTGCCTGGGAAGGGCTCCTGAGCAGCCGTGGACTGGCCTGGGGACAGCAGCCTGGCAGGGAGGAATTGCAGGCTGTGTTCATTCCACGCAGGGTCTGACGTGGCCACCTGCAAGTATGGCCCTTAGGGAAGGGGAGTAGAAAAGGATCCCAGGGGTGGTTTTCCTGATTCCCACCAGCGGGCTCCGGGCCCTGCCCACCCTGGAGAGACCCCAGGCTGTCCCTGACTGCGCAGAGGCTGCCGACGCCCCACCCTGCCTCCATCCTCCCTGTAGAGGCGGAAGGTGGGAAGGCCGGCAAGAGAAGGAGGCGCTGAAATTAGCCCCAGTGTGGTTCCCAGCCTGGCTGTTTCTATCCTGGGTTGGCGTTTATTTCACCCGCGTTCAGTGTTTTTGCTCTTGACCCAGGAGCGCACTGTGAGCTGGCATCAGGGCGTCACCGAGGTGCAGGGGTGTCCCGATCCCTGGCGCTGGCGTTCAGGGAGCCGGGGTGCTCCGTGTCCACGGGCGGCTCCTTCCAGCTCTGTCCCCGGGGAGGTGAGCTTTGTCCCAGCTTCCTGGTCAGCGGGTGAGGGGCTTGCTTCTGGCTTCCCTGTTCTGTTTTTAATTGTGTGTTTTGTCTGGGTCTTCCTTGCGTTGCAGGTTTCTCTCTCATTGCCAGCAGGGGCTGCTGTTCACTGGGGTGGTTTTCCTTGTCGCTCTGAGGCATGCGGGCTTCACACGTTGTCACACCAGGGCTTCGTTGCTCCATGGCACGTGGGATCTTCCTGGACGGGGGGGTCAAACCTGTGTCTCCTACACTGGCAGGCAGATTTTTATCTGCTGCGCCCCCAGGGAAGTCCTGTACCTCCCTGTTCTTTTTTTTTTTTTTTTTCCTCCCTGTTCTTAATGACTTCCCAGCCACGCAGTGGATAGGAAGAGCACGTTTGTCTTCAGTTGTGGTTTAAAGCCGGTGGGGGGGGGTGTGTGTGTGTGTGTGCGCGTGCATGCATCTCTCTTTGGCTCAGCAGTGAAGCCACAGTGATGTTTGTGGCAGTGACTCAGTGTGGTTAACAGACTTCAGTGCTGTTTTGAACTAGCCTTTGTCCTAGGAAAATAAATCCCACTCGGTGGTAGAAAATTGACGGCATGGTATGTGGACACTTGATCTCAGCAGCGACATCCTTGTGAATCTGGTGGGTAGGTGTAGGTGCTGATTTTCTTGCTTCTGTTTGACCGCTTCTTCCAATCTTCTGCCTCAGCTCAGCTGCCAGCCGCTTAAGGGCAGAACCCATGATGCGACACCTGCATGCCCTCTATCCGGCGTGTGATGCAGTGGGTATCCTGGGCAGCTGGACACACACAGAGGTCGGGATGAGGGGATGTGGTCACATCTAGAAAAACAAGGCAGTACTGTACCTGGCAAATGTCAGGACATTTTGTAAAGCAAATATGATGATGCCTCTAAGGAAAGTGAGCTCCTATGTTCTGACGCCTGGTCATACCTGTTGATCACCCTTGGGCCTGGCGCTGGTGCCTTGCCCCTGAGGGTTGGGGAGGGGTGTGATCTTTGGCCACAGTGTGACAGCGGGCATCCAGTGAAAATAAACAGCTGCGGGCAGAGCAACTGAAAAGCAAAGCCAGACATTAAGTTGTGCTGTCGGTTTTATTAGAATCTAGTTGAATTGGGCTTGAGGAGAGTTGAGGAGCAAATACCAGGAGTTCACAGTAAAAGAAGTTGTTAAGAATTGGTGGATGGCTGTGTGTGGCTGGCATGTGAGCTGTCCCTTAGCTACCAGGGTCATTCTCGATGCTCTTGAGTGTGTGAAATAGACACTTTTCAGAAATTCACTAGTAAGTCAGTTGTTTAGAATTCAGACTACATCTTACATCTAGAATGTCACTGAGGAAGCTTAGGTTTCTAGGAACCCACGTGGCCCCTGGCAGAGCCGAGCATTGCCGTGCGGCTCACAGACGTGGGCACGTGAGGTGACCGGACCTGAGTGGGAGGGGACGTTCCCCTGAGCACGCAGGCGCTTGGAGACGAGGCTGTGGAGGACGGGGAGGGCAGGCGCTGGCCTCCTGGCCCTCACGGAGCGTTTCAGAGCCTGGTGGCCCAGGGCACTGCCTCTGTCTTCATACCGTCCCTGGCCTCAGAGCAGGTGCAGAGTGGCTCCTGCGCACAGCTCTGGTCAGGGCTGCATTTCAGCTCAAACGCAAGAGAAAGGAAGACACAGTTTCCTCGGGATTCACAGAGGTGTGTGGCCAAGATCTCTGCTGGAGATTTCTACTGGAGCCGGAGAGCTCAGAGGCGTGAGGGGTGGGAGATGGGTTATTATCACTGGTGGGGTTCCGGGAGGATGGGTTTCTCCCCGCTGGGCAGGGAGGATGTCAGGCTGGTGCCTGTTCTCAGCGGTGCTGGCTGGGGAGTGGGAGGTGGGGAGTTGGGGGTGAAGCGGAGAGTTGGGGTACAGTTTAACAGCCAGACTGAAGTAGGGGCTGCAGTGAAGCCTGCAGAGTGTGGGTGGTAATGACCCAAGAGGAGTAGGTTTTGATGTTTATAACAAAAGTGAAATGTGCCTTTGCTTATACTTTATTAGGCTGATTTCTATGCCTTTATTTGATAACTGCTT